>NW_019102098.1:0-600000 GCF_001856785.1 Myzus persicae | reverse complement strand
GAATTTTGTTTTAAGAGTTAAATAGTATCTTATCTCATATATTTAATAATTAATATTGTCAATAAAAAATATTATTATCCATTTATGTACAATGTACCTACTTATTATTTATTAATTCCTTTTACAAATTGTTACTTATTCAACTCAATATTTTGTATTATATTTAAAATCTAATCTCAATAATGTATTACCTATAGGCTATAAGCAATTTTTTTTCTAAATACATTTTTAGGCACTTATCGATTTTCAGTAAAATAAACATGCAATGACACATCACATAATATCCATTTTGATAATTACCAAGAAAACTAAATAACTAAATAAACTAAATAAACTCAATAACTAATTGTTGGTTATAATGTAAATTGATATTCCAGAACAATAGAGATTCATCATAATACCTACAGCAAAAATTGCAAATGGGTATTAACTTTTAGTTTTAAACAGTTGACAAAAATTCAATATTAAAATTGTATGAAAAATAAACTGTATACTCCTCTTATAAATTGTTCTGGTGAACTTAAAGATCTTATATTTTATAATTTTATAATTTTATACAAATTTGTATGCTGTGCCAAAATCATTAACATCTAGAAACTCAATAGGACAATATCCAATTATGTACTTGTCTTTGATAATTCAAAAAGATAGTGGGCTGTAAATTGCTGAAGCTGTTCTCTTCCTTAGATGCTGTTTCAAAAAATACTACTCATTAATTATAGATTTTATTAAAAAAGATTAATAATTATAAGTAATTTAATCTTCGGTAGGTACGCTACCTATATACAATGGTATTTGGACGTTTCCTCCCCCCATGCCTTTTCACCCCCGTTAATTTTAGAGGCACTAGATGTTTCCCCCGGGCAGAGACATATCCCACCTGAATCAATATAGGTATATTTTTTTTTCACATAATAATATTTTGAAAAATAGATTCTTTGGTTTTACCCGAAATATATAATTGTCATTTCGGCATCTATTGACTACCATCATTCACGTTTTTATTGAAGCTTTACAGATGAGCAACTCAACTCTCAAGTACAACAATAAGCATTTTAAATTATAGAGTAGGATATTTTTTAATATTTTAGATAAAGACGATAGGTTAAAAAGTTATGTGAACGTTTTTCAAATGATGATTTATTAATTTTTTAATTTCCGTGAGCTATATTACCAGAATAAAAAATATAAGTAACATTTGTTTTACTTTTATTATTTAATTATTTCATATTTATATAAGTATTTATAATTTATATTTGTATGGTGTTTAATAATTTAAATATTTATATTAGTGAATTTGTATTGGTATTTGTCAAATAGCAAAAGTGTTCTTAATTATTATGATGTTATTATATTATTGAATTATATTTGTGTATTCATTTCATAGAATTATATTGAGCAAATTTGTTTGCATTGTATGTTATTATTATTGTTTAATAGTTTTACTTTTATTTTTTTTTGTCCGGGGTAAATTTGTGTCGTTCGGGAGGGAAACATCCATTATATGTTGAGCGAAAAGGCACGGGGGGGGGGGAACTTCCTAGATTCATATACAATATTTTGCATGTTTATGGTTTATCAATTTTGATTATAAGACTCGGTGGCCTGCAGTGACGTAGCTAGGGGAGGGCTTAAAGGCTAAAGCCCCCCACCCGAAAAAAATCCTACAGCACTGATAAAACTATAAGAGTTTATCTATTTATATTAGCTATATAATATTAATATATATCATTAATAATTATATGATTTAAAATAGGGCATAGGTACCAGGTACTACCATTATGTTTGGACCTGATCCCTATTTTTTCATTCCTATAAATCCTTCCCTGAATAGATTTATAGATGTATTTACAAAAAGTATATATACTATAGTATAGGTACTACTATCTGTATAGTGTAGCCGTGTAGGTACTCTACAGAATTTCAACTATAATTTATAGTAGAGCCTACTGCCTGCCCTGGAGTCACAGCACTTCTAAAAATTAACTTAAGCTAAATGAAAATAGATCATCCCAAAGTCTTAATTTCTGCTTCATATAAAAAATATAGAGTAAATTTATAATTTTTTAATTTTCAAAATAACATTGATAAAGCAATATGTACTGAACTGCGATCTATTCCACAGTGGCCTAATTTATTAACTCACATTTTTATTTCACAATTTGTTGCAATAAAAATATATTATGTCTCGCCAGTCGCAAGATGAAAAATCCGACTACAGCTAAAACGTCGATAATATGAGACTTAGGCTACCTATACAATTAAAAACTTTATACTATTGTCATAGGCGCAAATAGGGAATTTCAATGGGAGTGGGGAAGGCTTCAGCCTTTTCGTTACAAAAATTACATTAATACGATAATAAATCCTAGGAGAATTTCCCAGTAGGGGGAATTAGCCCCCCCCCCAAGCCCTACCCTATTTGCACCTATGAGTTTATTGTGAATAAATGAATTATTGCCTAACGATAGCCAATGGGAATCTAAAAGGAATAGTTCTGTGGACGACGGACGTGATACGTGATATTAAAGTGTATAGATAGGTAGGTACCTAGCTGATTAGTGATGGTTCATGTATTTTAAATTAGTCGATCATTTTTAAACAAATATAAATCAGATGACCTAATCCTAATGTTAATCTCTTAACTGCGTTCCCATTAAATAAAATATAAATTATTTGTATTTTTTATTCTCACTTATTGTAGATTTGTAGGTACCAGCGACCACCAGAGAATAAAATAAAAATACCTAATATTGACAGTGAGTTATAAATATATCTAAAACCTTTGACATTTTACTTAATAATTATTCATTAGATTTTTAGATAAGTTACCTACACACTAATTTCTTACAACTTTACAAGTATTATAATACTAGTAGAAGTTGGGATTAAAAGTACCAAAACCATAACAATTTTTTAAGTGGTTCAAGTACGTATAGGGGCTCAGCCTCCGAAAAATGTCCCACATTGTTTTTAAGGTTATTCAATATTATTAAAGTAATTAATAGTTATAACTTATAACTGATAGGGCTTCAGCCATTTCAGCTTCAGTCACTCCAAACCTCATTCGCTATAGGTAGTAGGTACACGGCATTTACGATTATGTTCAAGCACTATTTAGTTAGTTGGTAATTATTAATATTTGTTTGTAAATATAGGTACCTACTGGCTACTATTGCCTAGTATTTACATGATTCATCTAGGTACGCTTTTGATTATTATAACTCACAGGTTATAGGTATAATTGAGACTTGAGAGATTATATTTCATAATATCCATAATAAATGCCACATAGGTAAAATAATTACCGCAATGTCTATTATTATTTATTATATTTAAGTATTTGGTACGAAATGGACATTTAAAATATCTCAACATTATATTTTGTTACCTACCTAATGCAAATCGATTATTATTGTCAATAACAAATGTTCAAATTCTAATATTTACATTACTTATACCTACACCATCCTATAAAGCATTATATAATATAAATTATAGTATTGCTGGCATGTGCTGATATATTATAGTCACTATAAATTTCAACTATAAATTAAACTATCTAAAGCCGTGATTGTAACTATATAAGACAATTAAGACTTCGTAGTAGGTAATCTGAAATTGTAATTGTCTAAACTGTCTAGATTATGACTGTCTTCTGTATTCTTTACAGTTATGGTATGTTCAATGAAAAATTAATTCGTTGTGAGTCTCAGTAATATTGAGTATTTTTAAATAAATAAGGAAACGGCAGGTAAATATTAAAATATATCAAGGCAAGTTTTGATTTTCCGGAAAATGATGACGGTTGTAATTAGTTTATATATATAATATAATCTATAATCTATTATACAGTCATTAAATGCATACTCATATCTAATATATAGGTTACGAGCATAAGTCGAAATCGGGTAAACCTCAGAAATGTCCAGGCAAAACGCGAACTGCTCACAATCCTTGGGCAAAGTGCAATATTTTGGCTTTTGAACGGACAAATCTAGTTATAATCAACCTCATTTGGACAAAATCGTTGACTGACTTTTATATCGTAAGGGCAAACCCGTAGTGTCTTAAATACGTTAGCTAATATAAAATACAAATAGTGATTTTTATGGTACGATTTTGTAGTATGATTATAAATGACCACAATTAGTATCTTGTTAATTTATCGAAACTCAATTTCCACCTCTAACAGTCGAAAAGACAGAGAGAATTCCAGTGCCTTGTGTTGATAGAAGAAAAGTCAATGCAAATTATGTGTTAGGTCTTAGGTGTTTGGTATATTAAGTATTACTGACGATGGATTCTATAAAATAGGAACCAAAAATGTAATTTTGTCATCACTATGTACGATGTACCGGAAACTAAATATTTCAGTGCAAGGAACAATTAATTACTATCGATGATGTACCGAATATCGAAATACTATTGAGGACTGCTAGTATTCAAAATTCATCAACTGGAGGACAAGGATTTATTTTTTGTTCTTGCAAAACTAAATGCATTAGGTACGAGAAGATGCAAATAATTGTAGACAATAAAATATTTTGTATAGTTCTAAATGACTAAATGAGTCTATTATGTGTAAGGTGTAGCAACAAATGAATAAAAATATTATTTTTTTATTATTATTTAAGTGCATTAAATTATATTTTATGATTATTAATATTATTATTTATTTGTATTTAATATTTGCGAAGTTACTTAAGACGCTAACGTTTTGCCCAAATGAGGTTTAAATGTATTAATTTATTAAATTCTTTATTTTAACATTATAAGAGTACCTACCTAATATTATTACTTTAACATTATAGGAGTACCTAATATTATTATTTGTTTATTTTTATACGAATACTTGATATAATTATATTTTTATTATTATCGAATTGTATTAAATTTCATCTGTACAACCATATTTATTTTGTGATTATTTGTATTTATTATTGGCGAATGTATTTGAGACACAACGATTTTGCCCAAACGAGGTTGTTCATTACTAAGTTTGCCCGGTCAAAAGCCGAAGTATGACATTTTGGCCAAGGATTGTGGGCAGTCCGCGTTTTGCCCGGGCATATCTGAGGTTCGTCCAATTTCGACTTTTGCCCGCAACATCTATATTCTATATAAAATAAAGACGGCATCTTCGTCCGAATGATAATAATTCTAAAAACTAAATTATGTTTTTAGATTGTACTTAAAGAGTAAAAAAATTTTAACCCTGTAATGGTAATTACCAACTTAACAATTTCCTCACGACTATTTTCGATGGAATAGGACATTTCATTTGGTTCATTTTTCCAGGTTAAAATCTCCCCATTTAGTAGAATTTAGATAATACTACAAAGAAAAATTTAGTTAAAATAAATATCATGAGTTGGTTTTGTTTCAATAATAAATTTACCTATCAATTTAGTAGGAACCCAGCATCCAAATATTTGAATACCTATTCCCTGAAATTTTCAATCCAGAGATTAAATTCAATAGCTTTTATTACATTATTAAATTTACAAACAAACATCGTCGATTATACAATTAAAATCAATAAATATGGACTTAAAAAATGTTTGGGCTTAAAAAAGAATCAGAAATCATAAAACTTTTAATGAAGTTAATCTATTCACGCCTATATATTTTTTTCTCTTATTTAAATGTTACATTTTTTAAAGATATATATATATATATGTACACATGTATATATACTCGATTTATTTGTTATTATTATAACACAACATATTATTATATTAATGGATCAATGAGATGATTAAATGTTAAACAACAGTTCATTTTGAAATACTTGGAAACATTTAAACGAAAAACATTTTTTTAAATGCCTATGGGGAAATGGAAAATATGGGAAATAGTACAATGTAAACGTATTAGTCCGCCAAATTAGACGTGGGGGAAAATTGTCCTACATTCAATAACAAAACGTTAAATTCAAGAAAATGGTAATCATAAATAATTATTAATTTCAAATTTCGGACTCCGAAAATCACGGTCACGTGTAAACCACGTAGTGGGTACCACATAGCCTAGGTATGTTCATTGTTTATATTATTTTAATAATGCAATCCTGCGACCACGGTACATTAGAATGTTTTAACATTTTGAAAACCATTTCCCACTACGTGTCTCTTGGGTTGGCAACGGTTACAGTGCCAGTAACACCGAATTACCGTCGTCAATTAATCTCGTACCCATTGCCAGTAAATGGAACTTTAGTCGTAAAAAAGGCCCAAAAGCTAACGTATGGTCCAAAAAAATGACATTTTCGAACATAAAAATTATCTTACGAACCGAAAACATTAAGTTTTTGGTTTTAAACGATACTGAAAAAGCAAAACGGATTTATCGGTACCGGTACCGGCGCGCCGGCGGCCATGTTTCTCGTTTGACCACCACCCCGATCCGGTGCGCTACGTTCGGATCGCTCTCTTTCCGTGTCTGCTGTGCTATCGTCGTGTGTGCCGCTCGTCGACTAAACATTTTTCAACCGCCCGTATCGGCTTCATAGTCTTCTGGAGGATTTTCATCCGTTCGAATCTGAAATTTTGATTGCAATTCATCTTCGAACGGTAAGTAAAACTATTTGATTTCTTTTTTCCGTTTTGTTTTTACCTTTTTGACCCGGCAATGGTGAAACCGCGATCCGCCGGTCGGAATGCCATCTTGTCCGCGTTCGCCGCATTTTTCTCTCGTTCTATAAGACTTAGATCTTGGATGTCCTCGGTTATACGTTTTCGTCCCAATCCCCAACGACATCCCCGTCGTTTTTTGGCTGATGTTTGACCAATTCCGGAGAATTATGGACGTAAATCTTTACCGTAAGGATCATCCGGCTGCTAGTTGCTACCATCGACTATGCATCCGTTAGCATGCGCTGTGTCGGGCTTTGACGTGTGTCCTTTGTGCTTTTAGCCCCTTTAAATTACAGCCTTAACCAGCCCGCCAAGTTCATTATAAGTTGAATTGTATTACAAATGGTCACGTCAACTTCTTTTTGTATATGTGGCATCATACATAATTGCATTGGACTTGTTACTCTCAATGCTAAGACTGCCGTTCTTTGTTAATTGTCCGCTCTCAAATTTTAGGATCTAAGCTAACCATAATTTTGTTGGGTTTTAAATTTTTTTTGCCTAATTTCAAAATTTGGTTGATTAGAATGTGAGTATATTTCGACTGCTGGCCATTGGTTGGTACCATTGTCATCGTGACACATGTCTAAAGATATTGGTTAGAATGTTGCGTTTTCGCCTTTCGGTGATCCGCCTGATAATGCGTCATTTTCGGTTCATTAACCTTTGTGCATTTTATATATTTGCATTTCCGTTTTGACGCGAATCTTTTTTTAAATTAACTACGCAGAATCAACATTTTACGTCACGTATGTACACGTGGAAGTGAATATTAATTTTTATGTACGTAATCTACTCTTATATAAACATTTTCCATCTTATCTAAGTTTTTTAAACTATTAATTAGTGTTTGTATCATTGTTAGGTATTTCAGATAAGCAGATCGATATTTATTACCATTTTTTTTTTATTTCGTTTGAAGTTTCCTCCTAGTGCATTGACCCGTTTTCGGTGTTTTTATTTAATTTAATTGTATATTTCGTTATTTTTAGATTAACCATGGGTAAAGAAAAGGTACATATTAACATCGTTGTCATTGGACACGTCGATTCCGGTAAATCAACCACAACTGGTCACTTGATCTACAAATGTGGTGGTATCGACAAGCGTACAATTGAAAAATTCGAAAAGGAAGCCCAAGAAGTAAGTTTTTTGTAGAAAATAATCAAAATTGAATGTGTTACTGATTTTTAAAATATAATTTTAGATGGGAAAAGGTTCTTTCAAATATGCATGGGTATTGGACAAATTGAAGGCCGAACGTGAACGTGGTATCACCATCGATATTGCCTTATGGAAATTTGAAACTGCCAAATACTATGTCACCATCATTGACGCACCTGGACATAGAGATTTCATCAAAAACATGATCACTGGTACTTCCCAGGCCGATTGTGCTGTGCTTATTGTCGCTGCTGGTACTGGAGAATTCGAAGCTGGTATTTCTAAAAATGGACAAACCCGTGAACACGCTCTATTGGCCTTCACCTTGGGTGTGAAACAATTGATCGTTGGTGTGAACAAGATGGATTCTACTGAACCACCATACAGCGAAGTATGTTTTTAAATTTCCCAACTTTTTTCATATAACAATATTAATAATTTATCATGTATAGAGCCGTTTCGAAGAAATCAAGAAAGAAGTCAGCAGTTACATCAAGAAAATTGGTTACAACCCAGCTGCTGTTGCTTTCGTGCCCATCTCTGGATGGAATGGAGACAACATGTTGGAAGTTTCCGAAAAGATGTCATGGTTCAAAGGATGGGCCGTTGAACGTAAAGAAGGAAAGGCTGATGGTAAATGTTTGATTGAAGCTTTAGACGCTATCCTGCCACCCAGTCGCCCAACTGACAAGGCTCTCCGTCTCCCACTCCAGGTATGGATAAATACAAATATTTTTAAATAATATTTTTATTTATGCACTTTCTCTAACCTATGTTAATTTATAGGATGTCTACAAAATTGGAGGTATTGGAACAGTCCCAGTAGGTCGTGTTGAAACTGGTCTATTGAAACCTGGTATGGTTGTGGTTTTCGCACCTGCAAACATCACCACTGAAGTCAAGTCCGTGGAGATGCACCACGAAGCTTTAGTAGAAGCTGTTCCCGGAGACAATGTTGGTTTCAACGTAAAGAACGTTTCAGTCAAAGAATTGAGACGTGGTTTCGTTGCTGGAGACACCAAGAACAACCCACCCAAGGGCGCAGCTGATTTCACTGCCCAGGTATATAACTTCTGTAATTAAAAAAATTGAACATTGTCTAATACTTGTCTGAATTTTTAGGTTATTGTATTGAACCACCCTGGTCAAATTTCCAACGGATATACTCCAGTGTTGGATTGCCACACTGCTCACATTGCTTGCAAATTCGCAGAGATCAAAGAGAAATGTGACCGTCGTACTGGTAAAACTACTGAAGCTAACCCAAAAGCCATCAAGTCTGGAGATGCTGCCATCATCAACTTGGTACCATCCAAACCTTTGTGTGTTGAGGCTTTCTCAGAATTCCCTCCCTTGGGACGTTTTGCTGTGCGTGACATGAGGCAAACTGTTGCTGTTGGTGTCATCAAGGTAAATTTCAACACTGACACACATCATTCTATCTTACATTGCCCTCGTATTAAATACTTAACCAAAACAATTTTTAAACCTTACAGAGTGTCAACTTCAAAGATCCATCAGCTGGCAAAGTAACAAAGGCTGCTGAAAAAGCCCAGAAGAAGAAATGAATAGGCGTAGCAGTAGCGCACACACGTCCTTCAGTTAGGTCAAATGGAAGTTGGCATAGGTGTCGGAAACCATCCCAACTTCTAATACTATCCAAATGGCTGTTGCAACCTTGTTTTCATCGTAAAGAATTCCGCAGGAAAAAATCGTGTTGTGCTACTCAATATCATGATAACTTTGTTTTTTATTTTTTATTTTCAAGAATTTTTAAATTTTGTTTTAGTTATGTTTAACTGAGAGATAGGGATGACATAATTTAAAAAATATTTTTTTTAGTTAATGTATTTATAATGCATTATAATTTAAGAAATATTTTTTTAAAACTTAGTTTATATCATTCTATGAAGTTATAATTTGTATCTTATACATTTATTTTTTTTTACATGATTTTAATTACTGCATCTATGACTAATCCATTTGGCCCAACTGAAAACATTAGCCGCCGCCTATACCTTGTGTTAACATTTGTCTAAAAACATCAACAAATAAAACACTTAATAACTATTTTCTTTCCATTTATTTAATGTTTTTTTTATTTATTTTCAGGTTCCAAACTATAATCATATTAAATCCTTATAACCCTATTCCCCAATTTTACCGACATTTTTGTAATAGAATGGATTTTCTTCATTTATAATATTTTGATTCTGATCTATACTAATATAAGATTTTATAATTACATAATGTGTTATTTAATTTGAAAGATCAAAGGTATGATTTTGTTTTCCATTATCCTTAATTGCTTAACGGATGTCGGAAACAATCTGCCTATGTGTTCTTCAATAAGATCCTGGTAATCTCGGATTGAAGTTTTAATTCTGAATTTGACAATTATACTTAGTATTCTTTGACCAACACAATATCGAGTATTATGTACTTATGTAAGGATAAATGTGTATCTTGTTACTCGGACAGATCTGGCTTGTGGCCTTTAATAAAGAAACATAATTTTTTAATTAAAAGTATATGTAGGATGTACACATATTTATACTTGTATGAGTAGGTACTTAAAAACTATTCAATTGAATTTGACCAAAATCTCAGAGATTGTTTTTAGAGATGTCAGAAAAGTTAAGAAAGTATAAGAACTAAGTATAGCCTAAGGCACGTTAAGAATTATACCAAAGTACTAAATCCAATCCACGCCTTTCGGTCGCCCCTCCTAGGACGAAGAATTTCACAGGGCTAGGGACACCGACACCGATGACCGATTTGTCTACGAACCAGTAGCGGCTTGAGTCTTCATAACTCAAGGAGCAAGTTAATAAGCAACCCACCCACCCACCAGCTGCATTTACTAGGACCAATGTAATATTTTTAGGTTCTTTTTTAGTTAAATTGTTCATTAACATTTACAATTTAATATTTATAATATAGATACACTTATTTTTTACTTGAATGATCTTCTGTTATGAATTATAAACAAACCCGCTAAACTTAAAACATTTTCTTTCCCGATTTTCGGGGCAGCAGCAGTCGCTCCTAATATATTCTCATGACAAGCCGCCCCTACCACGAACTAAGAAGATAGATACACCTATACAGCGTACATACAATGTACGATTATTCTAAATTGGATTTGCCAAACAAAGCAAAACTGCACAGGAGCGAAACTGGGATATTCAGCTGGTATAGGTATTAGTGTAATATCATTGCTATTACATATATTAATTGGACATAATGAATATCATAAATATTTAGAACATCCAGTGCTAATTTTCTCACAATCAGAATTAATAATTATATTATTTATGTTAACTAACTGTCGTTCAAAGTGCAATTTGTAACAATTTTGTTTCTGCTACGATTAATACAAATGAATCTGTACGCACAGAGAGTGAACGCGTTTTATTGCACTTACAAATAACAATTATAGTGTATAACGTAGTCGTCTACTCCTCTTTAACAGTTGATTTAACAGTCGAGTTTACCTACCCAATACAATAACGTGTGTTTTCAATAATATTATAGAAATACTCATCTCAACATTTCCTTGAGGTTCAAAATAGTAAAAAAAAAAAAGGTCATGAGGAATTGTAGTGGCGTTTTTATGGGAGGGGGTTGCAACAGGTGCAGCCCCCCCCTGCCCCCCAAAAAAGACTTAATTTTTTATACATAAAGCATTTTTTGAATCTAACATTTTCACAATTTCACAAACTTGTTCGTAAAATATTCGCAATAATACATGCTAGCATTTAGCCACGTGCTCCAGCGAGTGATGACTGACTCTGGTGGTAAGGGGATATTTGGGGCATGACGCATGTGTCTTGAATATCTGGATGCGAGAAGTCGCTTTTTTAAATTTTGAGTAGGTACAGTTGTAAATTTGTATAAAAATAAATACGAGCGAGTCGGCGAAATCTCAGTTTCTCATTACTATAGAGATAATAATATTACTGTTGAGGGCAATACAATAATAGCCGTTGATGAATTAATTTATTTTGTTGAACGGTATACAACTAAGAATTTCATAGATCTAATATTTTTTTGTTAAACTATACATTTCTAAAAAAATTCCTTAAAATCTATGAAATATGCATATAAATGTTCTTAAACCCAAAATATGCTAATTCGTACAAAAATGAACAAAATATGAAAAGTTGTGCAATAAAAATTGTTGTATTTGAAATGAACATACTATGAACCGAATTCGTATCGAATCAGAATTTTAATATGCACTTTCTAGACAAATATGCAAACGCCTAAAGTTTCGAGCCTTGCTAATGAGCAATGACTATAGTTAGGCCGTTGGGTCCTGGAAATATTGTTGATATAACGGATATGAGGTTTAGTCGATACCTATTTTACAGCAAAGCGACTTCCGTTTTTCATTTTTATTTTCACAGGTAATTATTTATTTCGTGTTAAATCATTAAATATTTAAATGTAGTGAAATTTGTATTGTTGACCGCATGAGCATATTATACTTTTTTATTGTTATTATGTACCTATTACGGTGGACCATAGTTAATTTGTAAACAGCGTATTGGAAGATGCCAAGCCGAATGATTTGAATGTCTATAAAATATAAATAGCACAACAAAGTTGAAATGTTTTAAACATTATACCTATGTAGAACGTCTTAAGTTCTGTAATGAATACTATTTTTAAATAATTATGGAATTACAAAAATAATTTGAAGATTAATCGTTATTATATATAGGTTTGATTGAGTTTGAATATACAAAGCTATAAAAATTTGAATTTCAAGTGAATATATTAAAGGTAAGCAGACCCACGAGGGAGGGGGGCAGAAGCGCGGGTAAGTGAATATCGTTCTGCTGTAGATTTGGGCCCTTTTCTCCGAAATCTATTTCGCCGAAACACAATTAAATAGAAAAAAATTAATTTATCATTTTACATATTTAGTAAAAATATATAAACATTCATCCAAACATTTTGAGTTTGACTCGAGATGGAAGTGGTAAATTAGGTAACTAGATTCACTTTCTTGCCCAGAAAAGTCGCTGTTAGAGAAAATCGATGCACTTTTACTGCCCAAACCGTGACGACAGACGCAAAAAACAAAATAAAAAAACACACATTTAAAAAAATCAATATTCATCTCTCCACTCAAAATCTAAAAATACAAACTGTACACATTTACAATATAGAATTTTAAAATTGTATGTCCTTGTCCCTTGATTTCCCTCCCCCCCCAATTTGCGCCTATGGTCCTAAGGTACTTCTGATCCCCCTCCTATTACCAACTAGATTCAATTTTCAACTAGAAACCACCATCAAAGTTGAAGATTAAAGCATTTTTAATTTTCATCACAAAAAAAAACACATCGTTAAATAAATATCTATATGGGTACTTGGGGTACATTCATTATTTCACGGCATCTTAGTTAGGCAATCTCACTACATCAGTGTGATCATATTCCATCTTAAGTGGTTTGTTAAAAAAATATAATTTCTACATTAATTGTCTTTTTTTAATTATTGCTATAATTTTGTTATGAGATGAATTATTTTAAATTGTTCTTCAGTTACAGAATCTTATCACATATATATTAGGAGCAGTATTGTAATAATATAATTTAGGTAGCTATTACATGTGCTAAGCATGCTGCCGAACACAATTCATTACAGTAATTAATAAGTATAATAACATAATGTAGGCGGATGCAAATCGATAATGGCCAAACAATAATTAAATTCATAATATATTAATTTTGCATGGGGCCATAGCCACATAAATATAAGAATATATTATTATTTATTATACTACTAAATATAATATTAAAACACAAATAAATAATATTTATGAACTTAATCATATCAACACTTCAAAGTTCAGAGCTCTTAACAAATATCCCAAAACGGGGAACCAAAGGAGTGTGGGCAACTAGCAATCACATGATATCCGTACCCAGGCTAAACTATCAGCCCCCCACGGGTGTCATCCCAATATTTGCAGGGTAGGGGCGTATGGCATAATAATAAGTATAACACTTTTAAGTAGGTAAATAGTTCTCTCGCCAGGTCACTCAACTACCTTTACATAAAGTTATAATTATAATATACATAATACACTTAAAGCACTATACCTATCTATATTTGTCATTTATCCTATGCTGAACAACTGATTTTTGGAAACTGTGCTCATCACTCTGGAGACCAATTATTATTATTCAGTGTTGAGTAACTTACTAACTTGTATATCTTAAATTGTGGTACTAATAGTAAGTACTAAGTAATAATATACCTAAACAGCATATTATTCTTTATCTAGACATACTTAGTATGATTGAACTCGACTTATCATAGAGTACTGAAAAATCATTTTCTGTTCACAACGATTTGTATTACGTACACACAACAAATCTCAATACGTATAATATAATTAATTCATTTAAAATATATGTACTTTAAGTTGTTCAAGAAGTGAAATTTATATTTTTTATAAAATAAATCCAGTTATTTTTCTGCATTTCCCACTATCACAGAACTATTTAGTGACGTTTTCTGCTGGAATGCTTTGCTGCTCACCTTACTAAAATATATTATATTATACAGTCAGTATTTAAGTATATGTTCAGTGTTTTTTTTTTATCAATTATATTAATTGTTTAAAACTTTTATACAATTATAGTTTAATTTATCATATTCTTCCAGTCTTAGTTTAAAATGTTCAAACTGAAAGCTGATTAAACTCAATGTTTTATTCATATTGATAAGTGTTCACTTAAGTAATATGATCAATTAAACAACTAAGGGTGATTAATAAGGCATGGTATAAGGTAAAAAAATTGTATTTATTAGATAATAACATAAAGGATAAATGTTACCATTGTTTCTCAATAAGATAAGGAATACATTTTATTAAATTTAAGGAATGTGCATAATTTTAGATTAGTTTATTAATCAACCTCTTCAATAGTTGGGCCAGCACCTGCACCAGGAGCTCCAGCACCACCATCACCGCCGGGGAAACCTCCTGGCATACCACCAGGGAAACCTCCTGGCATACCACCGGGCATGCCACTAGGCATACCACCTCCAGCTCCAGCATACAATTTTGTGATGATTGGGTTGCAAATGGCCTCTAATTCTTTTTGCTTGTGTTCATATTCTTCTTTTTCAGCCAGTTGGTTAGCATCCAACCACTTGATAGTATCGTTGACTTTATCCATAATTGTGGTCTTGTCGGTATCTGGAATCTTGTCCTTGATTTTTTCATCTTCCATTGTGCTCTTCATGTTGAAGCAGTAGGATTCCAAGCCGTTCTTGGCTGCAATAATACCTTTCTGTTTTTCGTCTTCATTCTTGTATTTCTCGGCATCATTAACCATGCGCTCAATATCTTCCTTGCTCAAACGTCCCTTGTCATTAGTGATGGTGATCTTATTTTCTTTGTTGGTGGACTTTTCAATAGCGCTAACATTCAAAATACCATTGGCGTCAATGTCAAAGGTGACTTCAATTTGAGGGACTCCACGTGGTGCAGGAGGAATAGCAGTTAGCTCGAATTTTCCCAACAAATTGTTGTCTTTGGTCATAGCACGTTCTCCTTCATATACTTGAATTAAGACTCCAGGTTGATTATCAGAGTAGGTAGTGAAAGTTTGGGTCTGTTTAGTTGGGATGGTTGTGTTACGCTTGATGAGAGCAGTCATTACACCACCAGCAGTTTCAATACCCAAAGATAGAGGGGTGACATCAAGCAACAATAAGTCTTGGACTTCTTCAGATTTGTCTCCGTGCAAGATGGCGGCTTGCACTGCTGCACCATAGGCTACAGCTTCATCGGGATTGATGGATTTGTTCAACTCTTTACCGTTGAAGAAGTCTTGCAACAATTTCTGTACTTTGGGGATACGGGTAGAACCTCCAACCAACACAATGTCGTTGACGGCAGATTTATCCATCTTGGCGTCACGCAGAGATTTCTCTACTGGTTCCATGGTGCTACGGAAAAGATCAGCATTCAATTCTTCAAAACGAGCCCGAGTGATAGATGTGTAGAAATCAACACCTTCAAACAAGGAATCAATTTCAATGCTTGCTTGGGTGGATGAGGAAAGAGTACGCTTTGCACGTTCACAGGCAGTCCTCAAACGTCTTAGGGCTCTTTTGTTAGTGGTCACATCTTTCTTGTACTTGCGTTTGAACTCTTGCACAAAGTGATTGACCATTCTATTGTCAAAATCTTCTCCACCCAAGTGAGTGTCTCCGGCAGTCGATTTGACTTCAAATATACCGTCTTCAATGGTCAAGATGGATACATCAAAAGTACCACCACCCAAATCAAAGATCAGAACGTTGCGTTCTCCAGATGTTTTCTTATCTAGACCATATGCAATGGCAGCAGCTGTAGGTTCATTGATGATACGCATTACATTCAAACCAGCAATGGTACCAGAATCTTTGGTAGCTTGACGTTGGGAGTCGTTGAAATATGCAGGTACAGTGATAACTGCGTTTGTTACCGTTTTTCCTAGGTAGGCTTCAGCAGTTTCTTTCATTTTGGTCAAAACCATAGATGATACCTATAAACAATTAAAAAATTATTATTATTTGTTATTATTTTATATTTAATAATTTAATAGGTACCTCTTCTGGTGAGAAGATTTTGTTTTCTCCTTTGTAGGAAATTTTGATCTTTGGTTTACCACTATCACTGATTACTTCAAAAGGCCAGTGTTTCATATCAGCTTGTACAGTTGCATCTTCAAAGCGTCTTCCAATCAATCGTTTAGCGTCTTTAATTCAAAATATTAATTATAATAGAATAATACACATTGATCAAAATATTAGGTGCTAATTACTTACCGAAGATTGTGTTGTTGGGGTTCATAGCAACCTGATTTTTAGCAGCATCACCAATGAGACGTTCAGTATCAGTGAAACCAACATAACTGGGTGTAGTACGGTTTCCTTGATCATTAGCAATGATCTCTACTTTACCATGTTGGAAAACACCAACACACGAGTAGGTTGTACCCAAATCAATACCAACAGCTGGAGTTTTGGCTGCCATTTTAAATTAATATAGGGAGTTCTTTTAAGATTATAGGAATGAATTAAGTCTTGATATGACTTGTCCTGGAAAAAAATTCAGTTTGTTTATTAGTAAATGGTAGGCAGTCATTTGAACATTAAAATATTACTTAAAATTAGGTTACAAGGATATGAGATAAGTCTTTATTTTTAATTTTTAATGAAGCAATAATGCAACAATGGAGGAAAATTAATAAACTATAATCATGGGGTTCATTTATGGTAATGAATATTTATTGATATCCAATGGCTATTAAAACGATAGTTTTCAATATAAATAATTATGTATTTGCGTAATTTGTAAATATTTATTTTTGGAACAGTGTATGTGATGAAGAAGTCTTGTTTGAAGATAAATGACAGAACTTTGTGGCATTGTGTGGTTATTTTTATTCAATAATAAGGTTAAAATACTTAAGACCATGTATATAAACACTTTTTTGGAATAACTTGGGATATTACAATCCATTGAATAAGTAGATAATTAAAAAAATAATGAAAGTTCATTAAATGATCTATTTGTTAAATAAAGTTGGATGTATGAAGAAACTTTAAACATCAACATTAAAGTTACATCACACAACAAAAGGCAGTTCTACTAAAGCATCTACTTAACCTATTTATGAAGCTTAGTAGAGAACAAGTCATTTAAAATTAATATTTAATATGATTCACATTAAATCACATGACATAATGTGTTATTAATTTAAACATATAAATGTTTTAATACCTTTTTAATAGATTATCTGTTGATAATCTTACTTTATTTAAGTGTTTCGTGTATTTTGTTGTTTTCCCTTCTCAAATTAAATTGAATTATTGCTCTCAAGAAAAATAGAATTGGAATTATAAAAATGAAATATTAATTTTTAAGGTCATGATGACTCATGAAGGATATGACTAAGGAATAATAAATTATACCTACAGTTAACACGTTACACTTAATATAATTGAACAACTTAGTATCCAACTAAAATATTTAATATTCATAAAGACAAAAATGTATATAACATTCTTGAATAAATTACAAAATTAAATTTTATCTATTTGGTTTAATATTTGTTATAATTTATTGATGAATAGTTGTGAGCTTACCCACAATTTTATTATCTATTGTTTGTTTAAACTCGGGTCACTTTAAGAAGATACCTTGTCATACTGACAATGGGACTCGTTCCACCCCTCATAATTTAGCCATGGTAGTATGGTACACTTAGTTTGGTTATGTTAGTATTTGTAACACCGCCAGGGTATCTTTTTAAAGTGTCAGGTGTATAATATAATATATAATAAATATTCTTTTTTACTGGTTACTTATAGGAAAAAACAATTTGAAGTTTCCAATATAACAGAAAGTTTTAGTAAAAGCCAAAGATAAAAAAAAAAATAATAAACAAGAATCTGAAGGTCATGTAGGGAATATAGTTGTAATTATTATGATTTACTTCAGCATACTTTATTTAGAAGTATAAAAATAACCTAACCTTTTATTTGTATAAATCTTGGAGAATATAAGTTTCATATTGCAAATTCATATTATGATTTAGATCATTTTGTTTAAAAATGAATCGATAATAGTATGTTTTTATATTATTTTATATGTAGCAATATTAAATAATAAACATTTTAAAAAAGTGTGGGGGACATGTCTGCAAAAAAAGCATTGGGAATAGATGAAAACAGACGGGGAGGGAGGGGGGAAGGGACGCGAATAAATGTTCATTTATTCGTTGACACAATTAAAAAATATTAATAACTCAAATTTAAATTTGAAATCTTCAATCAAGTCCACTATTTACTAAAGCTATTGATTGTTTTATGAAAATATGCGATTATGAAATTGGATTTTTTGGATTTTAAATTAGGTACATAATATGGGTAGGTATGAAAATTAAACAGAAATCAATATGGAAGCGATTACGGTTTGGAATCTAAGGACAGTGGAAGTAAAAACCGGTGTAACAAAAAAGTAATGAATCCGACCGCGATCACGTGATAATAAAACAACAACTGCAGCTGAGGAGGTGCGGCCATTTTTACCCGCCATTACCGGTAAAAACACGCGCGCAAGTAGTTTTCGTGGTAAGCAAAAGAAATGAGGCCACAGCGAAGCGATATGGTCACAGGCCGTGGGCACGAGAAGAGACAATTATTTACGGACATATTTTGCGTAATTGTGTGTAATAACGAAGAATAAAAACTTACCAAAAAGTTAGGAACAGAACAACCGCAAACAAACTCGGTGGATAGCGAGCGACGACGGTCAACGGTGAAATGACTAGGGCGCTGAGCAGACGGCAGTTGGCTTGTCGTTGACTAAATAATTGCTTGACTGCTTGATGTATAGACTGGCGGAGCGAGCAACGAAAACACGGAATATTCGATAACTAAAACAACTCACCCTCGGGTAGACGTTTCGATTGGTGGGTTTACTCAGTTACCAGATTAACGGTTAAATCCCCTCCCCCACAGATGTTTTGAGAACACTCTAGAAGATTCTAGAAGATACTATATGAAATATTATAGACGGTCTTTGTGGTTGTTTTTAGTTTTTTCACTTCGTTTTTGTTCATGGAGTAAGAACTGTGGTATATTAAATAGGTATGTCAGCAATATCCTGGTTTCTGAGCAAATTGCGCATCCACCTCCACCCAGCCTTAAAATGTGACGTAATCATTTCACTGTTTCTCATTGGTCCACCGCCGCGACTATAGCCACCCCGGCACAAGCACAACTGCTACATATCTTTTCTGTTTTACTAAAGGTACCACACTATTGTTGAAGCGGAAAACTCATAGCGCACGAGTACTAATAGTACCTACTAAAACAGTGATACTAATGACTGAATTTATTGATTTTACAATGATATGTGTGTTTTTATATATATTTTTGTTGTGTCTGTCATCACGGTTTTCTCGCAGTAAAAGTGCTTCGATATTCTTTAACAGCTACTTTTCTGATAGGAAAGTGAACCTAGTTGGTGCATTCGGGAGGTCAAAATTTAAAATTCCCAATAGCTTTTAAAAGCAACAGGAAAAAAAAACAAAAAAATCAAGGAAAAACGGGAATTTTCAAGCAAAACCAATTTTCGAAAAAATCGATTTTGGTTTTTAGTGTAACTTTAAAAAAAAGATAGCAGATATACATGAAATTTTCACTGAATATTTGTGTGAGCATTTTCTAAACACCATGCAATTTTCAAAATGTTTGACTCGTGTTGAATTATTTATACGTATATGCATTTTTCGTTTGTTATTTGTTTTTTTTAAACTAATGTCGATAAGAAATTTTTCCCTCAGTCAAAAATTTGTAAATGTAATACAAGGTTCCTTGTCAGTTCTCGTTAGTGTACATTAAAAAAAAAGTTGAGCGTGAATAAACAATAATTTTTATGAGAGTTTAAACTTAGAATTTTCACTAAATCCTTAAAAATTACGAAAAAATGGAAAATTATACTTAGTTAGAAATTCATAAAAAAAAATTTTTATGTCTAAGATTTAAAAATTGAATATGAGATTCCTTATAAGCTTGCATTGTTTTGTGTTTTTTATCAAAAAAAAAAATTTCTACCGGAAAGTCAAATTAAATTTTTATGAGTGTTTTAAGTTGAAATTTTTACAACATTGGATATTCACTAGATTTTTCTTGTCGTGATTTTTTTATTTTGTTATATAATTTTAAAAAAAATACTGTAGACACCTGAAACTTACACCATATATTTATTTCATCAATTCTTATACTTTATAAACTTTTCAAAATATTTTAACTCATTTATAAGCGGTCGTCGGACATAGTAAATTTTCATTTTTAAAAATTGTATTTTATATGCATAAATACAGTTATTTTTTACAGACATTTTAAGTTCAAATTTGGACGGAATTGCAAATAAACACAAACAATAAATGAATAAAGTTTATCATTTTGTTGTAATTCGGTTCCAAGACACCCCAACTTTACATATAGGTATATTTCATACTTTTCTAGCATCACTGATAATTTAAGAATAATATAAATCATAATATTAATTCAACTTATCTATTACCGTATTAATAATAAGTATTAACAATATAAAATATCATAGACTGACATACCGTCTCCACTCAGAATCGTTTTTCGTATAAAATGATATGATATCAATTATCAACATTAATGAATTCAAATTTAATACCATCCATTACATTGACCTCCTATAGACACCTAATGTGCAGCAGCTTTTTATACTTAATTATATAACAGTACGAAATACCACCTTCGATTATCATGTAAGTATACAATTATTATTGTTATAAACTGTTATATTATTATTGTTGTACACTATTCATAGACATGTATACATCATAGACATATAAAACAATGTCTATGGTACCTATACATACAGTTCTGAATCGTATTGGAATTTGAAGTAGGTATACTTATTGTTGAGTTTAACATTGCTTATTATAATAATAATTAATAATACAATTATTATATGATTGGAGGTTGCAAATGAAATTATCATTTGATGGTAAAAGGTATTTAGTAAAATGACGATATTATTATCTATACCTATAAATTGTATGTACTATTTTCTATCTTGAATTATATTACCATTCTCGAATCTTAAGGTTAAAGTACCCTTACATTCTATATTTCTATCGTCTCAACCATAATTTGTTATGCCATTTATTCGATCACATTATCTTGGTAGACATATTTAGAACCTGACTAGGGTTTAGTTGACTCAGTTTAACTTTTCATATTTTAAATATTTTATCTGTATAAATTTGACCAGTAAAACCGCACATTATGTGATAAGTTGATAAGTTGATTTTTTATCAATTTTACGGTAACATTAGAGGACACGTCCAGTAGCGTACCCAAGTTATTTGGAGGGGGGGGGCTAAACAAAGTAAATCAGAATTTGATATCCATTACCTTAAAATAGATTGTTATTACTATATCCCATAACCGTAATAACCTCAACAAATAATTGATAATACGCAAATTGTTTCTTTAAAACTTTAGAAATATCTTGGTCTGTACTTTGCCTTTTATTACATATGATTTATACCATGGAACGGCCTATGGAAGGGGGGGGGTCTAGGATTTTGTTTGGGAGGGAGGGGCAAAATTTTTCTTTTTAATAATAATATAATGTTATAAATTATAATAATTAATAATAACACTTACATAAACATAAATGCAGGTCAGTATAAAAGTTAAAAATATTTGTGCATAAAAAAATACGAATATGTTTTTATTTTTACTTCATTACTCAATATTTTACGTCACAAATTTTGCTAACACATCTGATTGGCGATTGGGTGGGGAGGGGGTATTTTGGTCTCCCCTAAATCCACGACTGCCTCATACCTATTAAAAAGGTAGGTACAGCATCAATTAAAACACTGGTATTGCTTAACAACTTGTTAAATTATGGACGGCAGTCGGCAGATAGAGTGTATAAAGGACAAAGGTACTTTTAAGATTGCCTTTTACAAACAATGCGATTTTCAGGTACAATAATCTGGATGTAATATTTGTGTTACCTAGTAATTGTGATTTAAAAATGGAATAATTTATTAAATAGTCTCAAGAGTTTTAGTACAGAAGTGATATGACCTAAATGAATTCAAAAGTTACAAAAAAAAGACATTTACATATGTAATATAACAATTAGGAGAAATAGGTTATAAACTTTGCTTTAAAAACAAAATATGTGTACAACAAATAATAACCTAGGTCTACAACAGTAGCCAAATAGTGAGATAACATACTTGAATACATTTTCTATAATGTAAACTACGAAAAAAAACTAAACAGTATAACAACTTACATGACAAGAATATAGATATCTAATTAATTTATGAACACCATTAAAAATGAACATTTAAAAAAAAAATACACATTGATGTCAGTCTGTACACTCTATGTGGCAAAATATATCGAATACAATAAATAAAATAAGTAAAATGTAAAATAATAAGTAATAACAAATTTAATATAATATTACAATTTAAGTCAGTGGACAGTTTATTTTCATATAGTTATTTATTTATATTTTTCTCAATAATTTTGAATGTTACATTGTAATAATAATTATTTTAAAAATATTTTCAAACGTATTTTCATAAATATAATGTATTTATGTCGAATGTACCTATGGTCAGATAATTAAATAATATTGGATGTTATGTTAGAGTATCATCATTTAAGTTCAAAAGTTCAATGGGTTCAATATTCCGTTATAATATTATGCTATTTATGCATGTATTCACTCGTTTATCATATCTATTAAATTTTTAATTAATTAGCACCTTTCCCATTCAATTCGTCAATTGGTCAATTCAAATTTCAAGTTAATTTATTGTACCTATTTGTATGTACGCAATAACAACTTATACTAAGATTTACATTTTTTACTATGATTTATGAAATATTGATATTTCTAATGAAAATAAAAAAAAATGTTAGTACTATACTCTGTTCTTTCGTGGCATATTTTATATAATATGATGTTTACAAATAGGTACAACACTTACATAGAATTTTTTACAATATATTTCGGTATAGTTTTAAAATACGTTCAAAAATATTTTTTCTTGGTAAAAATTATTGTAGATAATAAAGATTAAAAAGAGTACTCGGAAGTTTGAATTCGATTTCAAAAGTATTTAAAAATAAAATTTCGTTAAGTTTCTACATTATTATTCTTTGATTATATTTTATAAAATTAATGTAATATTGTAGATTTATTATTGTTTTATACATATAGCATTTTAGTAATTTGCACAGATAAATATATAGCTTGTATGGATTAATAAGATTTGATAGCCTCGAAATATGAGGGTTTTGGACGCAAAATTCGTTGGGTATTATATAATTTTAATATAATATTATAGGATGACAAAATGTCGATTTTTTAAAAAGTTTCCTTTACAATATAACACATATAAATAAATATATTAAATTTATATAAACTAGTAAAAATATTTTCAAAAAACACATCAATAAAAAAAATAGGTACACGCCTAACTGTAAACGTACCCAATAATAAATTACTATACAGATATACGTACACAATAATATATATTATAATTTTTATCATCATAGTTATTAATAAGTTCCATTTTAAATTAATGAATTTATAAAGCTACAAGTCTCGTTTATCTTAAATAACAGATACGGCCCTTCAATGATAAAATTGCCCGGTTTCTGAACCAATAAAAAGAAAGAGAATGTGTGTATTATAATATATAATATTTAATAAATATCACAGAGTCATATTGACCCAAAAATAGGCCTACCCTAATACTTATTGCCTATTCGTTGATCCCAAAATCATGAAATATGTCAAAAGTATTGTTGTGAATACATGAAAGTAAGATTAGTGAAATAAAAATGAACCTCACCCCTACGGTATGTTGTATATACAAGGTGTATAACTGTAATATAACGTTCAATAATTTATTAGCTGGTAAAATATCTACAATACGAAATGAGAGAAAATGTTTTAGAAAAAAACAAATATTGCTATAATATCTACCCATATTTATAGGTACCTATTAAAAAATGTTTTTTTCAGTAAATATAAACCACATAATAATGCAATATTATATCATAATATGTGTATAATCATAATACAATGTTTGATGTTAACGAGCTAACGTGTGACCGGTATCTTGAAAGAGAACGAAATGTTTTTTGAAACGGTAACTACTAAATTACGTTATTAAATTTTGTAAGATTGGTTTGCAGTTTTTAATGAATGATAAATCGACGGTGAGATCCTTTCGAAACACCCCTGAAACGGCTGAAACTAACAGCAACGGTGTATCTTTTGTGCCTATTATATTTTATTCAAATTTTATTCTGTTTGGTCGCGGTCTCGGTGTTTCGTATTCGTCCGGTAGATCGGTTTTTTTTCGCAAACGTAAATTCATTGTATAATAATGTTGTCACCGGGCACTAGTCGATTGTCCGCGAATCGAGGGGCGACGATGATCATCATAATAATAAAAATAATGGGGACCCCGGATTTTGGTTTTTCCCCCTGAGTCCAGCGATATCTATTCGGTCTTACACAACTCCCCGTTTCATACATATATAATTCAAGTGCAGCGTATGCAAATAACAATACGTGTTTTAGTTTAGCACCAAATCAGGGAACGATAACCCTGATAGTTTAATATAATATAATATAATATAATATAAAAAGAAATAAAATGTTTACATAATATATAAATAGTACGTACCTACACGTACTTTACATTGTAAATCGATTTAAAATAACAATATGCCTCGGGACTTTCAGATAAGAGAGGGGTGAGAGAGGAGAGAAATAGAGAGAGTGTGTGTCTGAGAGAGAGCATAAACGGTTTCATTAAGCGGCTTGCTGACCGAACGGCCAGCGCCACATCAGCATCGTCCATCAACTGCGCGTACTGGTCAAGTCGACCAACAAGTATGTGAACAGCGGCAATTGTTTCAATGCTTTTACCTGATACTCGAGATTGTTAAGTCCGTCCGTTTTGAAACGTTTCCGGCCGCTGTACAACTTTTCGTACCTGTTTGACAAGCGTAAAACATAAACACACGCCGTTGTTATTATCATTAATGTTTTTTATTATTACTATTATTATTATTATTATTATGGAGTATGGTTATCACCATCATAAATACTGTACATAAAACCTACGCTGACACGTGGTTAATGTACCGTGACTATTGTTATTACCGTCATCCCCGGAGACGCATGTAGATTATATTAGTACCCACTACACAGAGTGATTATATTAACGCGAACCACTAGTCGTCGTCTGTTCAGGAAGAATTGATAGGTTTTTTTTTACGTATTTTTTCACCATCATATTATTTTTATTTTTATCCTCGAACTATATGTGATCGAAAACAGTTTATAGATTGTCGGTTTTCTATACGTTCATAGTCAGTACTGTTGTAAAAATTAGGGCATGTATAGAAATAAATATCACAGTTATGAAAAATATAGAATAAGCCCACTCTGTGTATATTATGATGTTACTTAAAAAAATAAATGTTAATTAAGCAATAGTTCAGGGGCGTCATTTGGGGGATGATTTTCATCAGCTTTCTTTTAAAACACCTTCTTCTACATGCCAACAATAAATATAAGAGCCGATATATTTAAGTGTTTCACATTATTTATTTCTATATTTTTTAGTGTTAAAAAAAATGTTTTGTGCTAATGTGTCTTATTTCAAAAAATATTCGATGTGATCCGAAATATTATAACTGATTGACAACCAGAAGAAAAATGATAAAAAAAACAATAGTATCCATGGAAAAATAGATATATTTTTTCATGATATTATTTATACTATAATTTGGAAGAATGAACATTTCATGGTCCACTTTTGATAATAGTCAAAAGTGTATGAATTGCCAGTCCGGGTAATAATGCCATATGTCACTATTAAAAATGTTGGCCCAGACACGTCTTGGTAAATAGCAACTCGGCTCGTAGCACAGAACAATAATAATTAATTAATTATGCTTTTAGACTGAAGTCCAGCGAGAAAACTCGCTGTTTTTACGCATGTTATTATTTACTCAAAGGCCTGAGCGGCCCTCCTACATACAACTAACCTAGGGCTGGCGGTATTTTCGGTATACCGATAAATACCGATATTTAAGAAATACCGGTATCCGGTATTTTCGGTATTTCAGAATACCGGTATACCGTGATTCGGTAATTACCGTTATTACCGAAAATACCCTACCCCGGTAATTACCGAAAATATTAGCATTTATTATTTATTATTTTTATATATTCATAATGACATAATATAATATTCTAAACTGCCAGTTTGCAGACCGTTACCCACATCTAGATCAGAGTTTCTCAACCATTTTAGAGTCGCGAATACCAAAAAATAGGTTAAAATAAAATCAGTTACCTCACGATCCCCTCCCTCTTTGTTTGTAGAAGTAATTTATTATTTTTCTAGAAACTACCCCTCCCCTTTTTACCATATCACAAAATATTGGGAGTCTTAAAGTCTTCAACAATAATAAATAATTAAACATGATTTTTAGATGTTAGAGGTAAATTTTCTTAGGTTGGAAACTTGGAAACACTAATAAATTTACCGAGATCCGGTATGTATTCCGATGTACTATATTTCCGGTAATTACCTCACATCGTTATTTTCGGTAATTACCGTGGTATGGTATTTTCGGTAATTACCGAAAATACCGTATAACCGGTAATACCGTAAATACCGGTAGTAAACAAATACCAATACAGGTATCAAAATTTTGAATACCGCCAGCCCTAACCTAACCTATAGCTATTGCCCGTGGATTGTTGGGACTTTATAATATTTGGCTACTCGTTATATCGTGATAATAAGAAAGTTTATAGATAATATAAGTGACATAATATTAAATAAATTATTCAAATATCGTATAGTTTTTATCCCCACTTAATCCCCCCCCCCCACACACACACATACAAAAGGGTGCCTATGTGGCCTGGTCATGATTTGAAACGGCCTGAACAATTTTTGGCACCAACATTAAAAAAGTTGAAATGACTCCTCTGCAATAGTTGTAGCACGCATACTTAGCACGGATAGTATTTTGCTATTATAATTGTAGGGAATCACCTATGTAGTGTGTAAACACTTTAAAGTCTGTCATTATATATTATAATAATATTAAATCCTCATCGAACATCACAACTCACGAGTATAATAATTAATAAATAATAGTATCCCTTTAGGTACGTCATTATGATGCACCATACACAAATATTGTTATTATAACACCAGTCTCAAGGCGACCGATGTGTCTGTATATTGATTTATCCCCATAGCTGCGAATGGAGACAGCATACGCGTTGTATAATATCATAATATGTTACCTATGCGTACATCTCTATATCAGTTACTCGCAAGACGTCATACCTGTAGGGCTGTACGTCATAAAAGTGCCAAAAACTTATAACTAATTATTATTTAGTAATTACCTTTCCCGGTACATAACAGTCAGCGAACGATTTGTTGTAATGTTGACACCAGTTCATTTATACAAAATGTGTAGGTACCTATACATTTGTACAACAGACGCCTAACCAAATTGATCCACCTAGGGGTGGCCATCTAGTAATTGGTTTCATGCACTTAAGAGATACATGAGAGGGGAGAGTTGAACGTACTCACAGAATGAAAATAAAAAGTTTTACAGAAAATAAAATGTGTAGGTAGATATTGATAGGTAAATAGTGCATTGTATGATTAATGAATTCAACGTTTAAAAATTATAACTAAATATTTAAAAAATAAAAATTCTTTGAATTTTTTATTAACACTCGTTCACTGGCTATGGATGAGTGATTACAATGGGAGCGACGTGTTTTTGTTTTATTTTTGGTTGAAAATACATTTTCCCTTATGATTTATGATATTAATTTAATTTGAAGTATCCAATATCTACGAGTATACGAGTATAGTATATTAGTAGAGCTCGGAAGTTGTTGGAGCTAAAACAGGCAAAATATGCACGAAAAAATGTAAAATATGCAAAAAAAATGTAATAAATATGCAAAAAATTATTCAAAGTTCATTAATCATTATTCAAAAACATATAATATCGTTATTTATAATCACAAAAAAAATTTATATTATGGAAAAATAAAATATGGCGCGAAACCGGTTGGCGTTTTGACATTTTATTGAACTAAAAAATAGTTAAAAAAATATATTTCCATTTTTTGTGAAGTCCAATGCGAAATAAATAAATGTTATATTTATATAGTACAAGCTAAGCTGTTGCATTAAACCATCAATATTTTCTTAAGATTTTAAATTTGAAATGACCTACAAATATTTGGCACTAGATTTTTATACGGAGTGTTGCGCCAAAGTCACTCCTACGAATAGTGCGGTTAGCGGCAACGACTTGCAGGTTATTAAGGGCTGGAAAAGGTAAGAACAATGCAAATGTATATAGCGCAATGCGCACAAGATATGCATTAAAAATTACACACTAATAATAACACAGATAAGCGCCTCTACATATGAAAATAAAAAAAAATAATATAATAATACGTATGCATGTATAATACGTATAACGAGAAATAACTCAAATGTCAATATGATTACATACGATAATAATAAAAATTATTTAAATATAGTTGACGGTGTGACACATTATTTACAATAGTACAATAACGCACCAACCTAGCTATTGCTGGCCGGCTTGTTACCCCGAACCACAATACAATTTAACACAAGTCCTGACTGATGACACTCTCGTGTCGCTATGGTTCTGAATTGATTAATTGATTGATCGAATCCGTGTCCCGTGATCTCCGCAATCGTAGATTATGCAAACTCTATAGGCTGGAAAGGCGACAGTTGGACTGGTCCTGGGTTCACAAGGACCCGTGATTGAACTTAGAGCACGTCGATTAATCTCTGCGCAAGGCAGCGAACGCGATACCTCACACCGACTCGAGCGAGGATATTCAGGAGTATGAAAGCGCTCAACTTGACTCGACCAGACGACGAATTGACAAATTCGAATACCAGACGTAACGTAATGACGACTTATCCACAAAACGGTTTCGGGCGGAGCACATTGGTACGCGGCGGCAAACGGACACGACGATGTGTCTGGCTTGACCGCCGGGAAGAGACGACTTGGACGCCGACGGGACAGCCTACGAAGGGTACGCAACGGCCAACAACCCGGGGCTAGACTTCGGTGGCGCTAAAACGCGTCCGTGTTCGAACACGTAGAAAATCTTCTTTATATAATGTTAGTACAGTAGGTACTGAAAAATATATTTTTTTATATTGTGGAACTTAATCTTTGCACTAGGTTTTTAATTTTGAATATTAAAGATACTTTAACTACACAGTATAAAATAAGTCTATATCGACTTACCTAGTCACTTTATATGTACGTTATACGTACATAGACATCTTCAGAAAAGTCATTTAGGTACTCAACAAATTACAGCAGAATAGAATTATATTTAATTTGAAAAAAACAAGTTTGTACCATAGCCACAGGACACTCCCTAAAACGCCATAAAAAAACTAAAATTTAAGTATTTTAAGTTATGGTTTTCAAATATACTTATAGAAAACCCAAAAATCAGAATATTTGAATAAATTCATAATTAAAGGAGAAATGGGGTTTGAGCTTGCTTGGTGAATTATTCTGTATATAATTTATAATTGACAAGGAGGCCGTAAAGTGTTACAACTTAAGTATTGTTAGTCGTCACATAATCTAAGGATTATAGAATGCAATACAGACAAGAAGCACGAATATTGTTCAATATGTTCTTATAAACATTTAAAACATTTCGTAAAAAAACGAAAATGTAGTCAAATAAATAATAATTTATAAGTAGTCTGACAATGATAAATTTTCAAAATATAAAATCTAAAAAAAAATAATAGCCTTAACAGTCTGTCACAACTAAACAAGTCCAATGGTGCATATTATTTTACGAGTTACGACAGTTACTGAACAGAATTCATTCAGAAGTTAAAAATGTTTCAACTTTATTATTATCTTTTATTTATATTCTAAAGACTTCTTCGATCAGTTCAGTGAATTCTTAATGATATTATTGGATGAGAAAAACAAATCATAAATTATAATAGTGTACCTTGCGTATCACATCAAAATTCAAAGAACACAGTTAGAACTTGGCTAAAAGAATTGTAAAAGATAAAATGTATTATGATGTCAACCAAATGACAAACCACTAGTTATGCAATACGGATGTAGAAAACGATCTTGGTTCAATATAATTATTTTACAAAAAAAAATTACACTTGCAATTTGGCTTTATATTATGATTTATATTATAAAAAAGGTTTTTACAGAACAAATTCGTAATTTTAGAAAGATCATCTTTCTAAAATTACGAATTTGTTCTGTAAAAACCTTTTTTATAGGTACTTAAATGTTATAATATAAATGCATACGATGTATTTTTATTTTTACCTACGCATCTATATAATATGGTTATTGATTAAAGATTTTGAATTTCAATACACATACAATATAATAATAATAATAATAATAATAATAATAATAATAATAATAATAATAATAAAAGTTAACTTAATACATTAGCCAGTTTTACCTTTTTGGGTTGGCTATTTGCTTAGCATGTGGTAACATATGGTAACGTGCCACGCTTGGATGGTATCTGGTGATGTTTAGGTTGTGTGCTTTGACCCGAAGCGCCATATCATCGTCTTCGCCACCCCATCCCCAGAATATGTTACTGAATCCGTTGACCATTTGGAAATGCGTTCGGTTCATGCCTATCACTCCACCGAATATGTCCAAGTATGGCAGTCTGAACACACGTAGTTGAAATTATTATTGTTATTGTTATATTAATTAGTAATCACATTATGATGTGTGTGTGTGTGTGTGTGTGTGTGTGTGTGTGTGTGTGTGTGTGTGTGTGTGTGTGTATTCTAATAGAATAAATGCAATGGAAAAAAAAATTATTCGATTACCCTTCAACTTTGAGGATGGTTTCTGGTAATTTTAAATTTATTGACTAAATTGAATCATATTTTTCCTTATAATTGACTTAATAATCATAACTATTTTTAATTTTTATATTAACTAAAAACAATAACAGCAAAATAATATATAACTTAATGAACTTCTGAACAAAAACACAAAAAGACAGAAAGTTTTTAATTGAAATTATGAAAATATAATGTTTATTTTTGTTTAATAAATAATTTATTTCTTTTATTAATGAAATTAGAAATTAACTAATTTAGCAATCTAAGGTTTTCATGGAAATAATTCAAATATGCGTGTATTTTATTATACCTAATTTGAATATTTTTTGTTCGTCAATGTAACTAACATATCTTGAATGTTGTGAAATGAGGTCGGGAGAACCCTTTACGATATTAGTTATCCTGGGAATGATTCTGATTTCTCATAGTTAAGTTTTCAGTAACTCTGTAACGATGACATAGAAAATGTAAATAATTAAAAAATTATAAATAAAAAAAATAAAAACGGGTAAGTGGATGTCGCTCTGCTGTAAATTAGGTGTCCAGGAGGTCGCTGTAATGGATGTAATTAAATTTGAATTCAATGATATCATATCATTGTATACAAACTACGGTTCTGAGCTTAGACCTCCCGAATGCACCTACTAGATTCACTTCCCTGCCAGAAAAGCTTCTATTTAAGAAAATCGAAGCACTCGTGTAAAATCAATACATGCATCGCTCCTCTCAGAATACAATATCGGTTTTAATGATTTAAAATGATCTCTAACAAATATTTATAAATTGTTAAAAGATTTTGAAAATATAATGATTGTCATATTTTATTGAATCAACGGGTAGTGTAAAAGAGATAACAGACTACTACCGAAGTCGAAGTGTTGCTTATGTCACCGATCTGCAATATGTTGTCGATATAAACGTGTAATTGTTGACAGCCAAAAGTATCGATAAAAATTATTATGTGTGTATGTGACAGCAAATTTGGTAAGACATTTAGTTAAAATCAAACATACCACTTTTTTCGAAACCCTGTTTAATAGCTATTCAATGTTCGCATTTTAAAATCAATTATAAATGGAAAATAATAGATTTCAGGTAAATCATAAAAGAAATATATCATGTAAGTTTTCAGATTTCTCGTCGTACTATATTTTATCACAACGATGGACAAAAGATAAGTGCATATGTTTTTATCAAAAAATAATCTGTGTCAATTCCTTTTATAGGGGCTGAAATTAATTTGATATGGGATTTTCAGTATAAAATGTATTTTATTAGTTTGAAAAATTATGACTATTTAATAACATTTTTATGATAAAATTGATTGATATTTGAATACTTATAGGTACTCACACTGTATTTTATTCAATACTATACAGTAAGTACATTTCGAAAATCTTTCCCCATCAATTACTTTTGAGAGTACTTATATATTTAAAAAAATTGTCCTTTAAACATTATTGAAAACTAAGCTTAACTGGTTTTTTTGAATACAATGCAATATTATTATTTTAAAATGTATTATAAGTTATAATAATACATTGTAATTTTCAATACCGGTACTTCTAATAACCTGTGTCAGAATGTACGAAGCGTTTTGAGTACCCAACACCTATTCTATCTCTATCTTATTCAATGGTTAGAATATAAAAACGTATTGTTCGTGAACTACTTATATATACAGGACACATTACGTGGAGTAGGGAAAATTATAATTACCTTTGAAATTGGTGTATGAATGAATTACCTAAGGGAATATTTCATACTGTAAATGACTGTTAATCGATAAAGGCCCATTCTGAGCATGAATGTAATAATTATGTGTAATTAGTTCTATATTAATTTTAATTTGTTGTAAACAAAGTTTTAAGGTTCTCTTAAAGTTTGGGTTTTTCATAATTTCATTCATAAATAAGAAAATAAATGTACTTTTCAATGAACCTAATATCTATAGTATTATAATAATATGAGATCCGCTCTAGTACCTACTCTATCCCACTTGTCTAAACTTTAAATACTCATAATAATTAGTAAACTATGAAAATCATTCTAAAATTCTAAAATTTAAAATTCGATTTGTATACATCGAAGTACTTAAAATTATGTTTTGTTTGAACACCAAATAACAAATAGATGGTATCATTTGAAAAATTCAAAATATGATGACATTAAAAAGTAGGTAGGATAATATAAACTATTTTTTTTTACAAAAATTTTGTTTTGTAATAAATTAAAATTATGTAAAAAAAATATTTTTTGAAATATTAGGTAAGTGCTCTTCAATAAAACAACCAACAAGCTTATAATATGAATGACAATTAAAGCAGCGTTTTTTCATGTCCTTTCTTGGCTTGGGTATATAATTATTACTCGTTTAGTCGTATAAAAGGATTCGAGATTGTTCTAATTAACTATCTAAAGAGGGTACTTTTATAAGTAATTTTGAAAACTCTACGTTTTGGCGATTTATCCCTCGCATTTACCATATATTTATGCAGAACCTTTTCCTTACCACTATTATTTATTTTAAATGTACCCCACAAAAAACTTTATAAACTTCGAGTGATAACTGATAAATATAATAATACATGAAGTTGTGTTTTGGTTGTATAATTTATTTAAGATAAGACGATAACCCAATAAGTATATTTTGTATTATACATCATAGTGGTTATTTCAACGGAAAATGTTTATTATTTCTATAAATTATAATATTTTATGGAAAAAATGGTTTTTACTCTGTCACTTACAAGAGTACATTTTGGACCAAAACTTTTTACTGAAAACTGCATTATTAATATGAAACTTTATTATTCAGATAGGAGGTTAGATCGATTGGGGATTAGATTAATATTGTAAACAAAAGTTTATATGTATATTATATTTTGTTTAATATTCGATAGTTATTTCGAAATTTTTAGAAAAGTATTCGACTTTAGAATAGGAAATTAAAATTAAGAATAATTTCAATAAAAAAACTAAAAACAAAAAATATTGTTTTGTTTTAACTACTTAAAAGCGACGAAAATGTAATTTTTTTCAACAAGTATTTGTTAAGATTATCAATGTTCATTGTTAATAAAATAACTCAATGTCAGTGTGTACAATAATAAAACAATTAAACAATCTTATATGATTATAACTACCTGTAATGAAACTTGTCAATGGCTACTGACATGTGTCTTGGTTGATCGGGACAGCTGTATATGTTTCTGTCATTCTCTGGTATAAGGTCTACGTCATGGAAAAAGAAACAGTCAAAATCGTGTAACTTTAATGCTTCTGTAAACCCAACGTTCATTAACATCGCCCGGTTAAACAGTCCATCGTCTAGTTGAAGAAAAAAATTGGCAAAATTAGATCTTATCAACGTGAATCGTTTGTACCACTCTATTTATAGATTTTAATATTTTGTAAAGATATATTTTTTTTAAAATACGTATCATTCCTAGGTATAAAATGAATGACTTACCAAACTGTTCTACGATAAAGATAGTGTAATCCAACTGTTGTTTTGTTAAAAATGGATGAATATTTAAAAGGAACGTGCAGAGATTATCTAGTCGGTTTCTATAAGGCACTATAATTGCAATTTTATATCTCGCCTGACAGTCTAAAGGCATTTGTTGTCCACCTTCTAAAACTCTCAGCCATGATAATTGCTGAGCCACTTCTTCCAACGTTTCCTGAGCAGGTACAAGCAGACGCACTGTTCCATCTATAAAAATGAAAAGAAAAAAATCAGTTGTTCGTCATCAAGCATTATACTATGAAATACGATTAATTTTTGTGGAACGCTGAAACATAATAACCTTTTCAGGAGCTTTTGACATATTATTATGTTATGCGTTTATCCAAAAATGCATGATTTCACACAAGATTTATTTTTCCAAAAACTAAGATATTAATATAGTCATATTATATTTAAATCAAACAACCGTACATTTTTTTTATGTATGGATTAAAATTTAAACACTTAAAAGTTATTACTGATCAAAGAAATGTTAAAAATTCAATTTTTATGTATCAATATGAACAAAAAAAAAAAATGTTTTTATGCATAGGTAGTCATTATTATATACCATCAATTTTTTGTAACCATACAACTATACTATAAGTAAAAAAGTAATGAAGGTAGGTGTGTTAATTATTATTTGAAAAAATTGTAAGAATTCTTACTAATGAATTTCATACGAATAAAACAATTATAAAATTATGATTAATCGCTATATAAATGTCAAACAACAATTAGCACTAAAATTAGCACTTTAGTTTTAAAGGTCAAATGTTTATGCGCAATGAGTTCCGTTTACCTTTACTAATTATCATTTATGTTACATATACATATAATCAATAATTATTGGTAACTATTTTCACTCATATTTTTTTACAGCTAAAATATTCTTAACAGGTTTTACACTGAACTAATGATAAACCTTGTCAAACCACTTGAAGCAAAACGCAAGCAACTAATGTTTCGTTTCTGTTTACTTGACTTATTTTTAAAATCAATCATAAATCTCAAAAATAAAATACTATTATTTACAAAGCAGTTATCAGATCAGTATAATCATTTAAGTATTAGATCCTTCCAAACTAACAAATATCCACCATATTATGCAAGGCTTTTAGTTCATAGCCTCCAGACTTATCATTACAAGTATCTCACTGTACATGACAAATGTCGCTCTACACAGCGATCTAAAATTAAAACAATCTTTAAAAAAGTTACACTCAAAACTAGCAAAACACGACAACCCTTTCATTAAAAACCTTGTTTTACCCCTCATTACCTCAAAACATCAACTGTTGTCTTAAAATCTATTGGTCTATCGTCTATGGACCTATTATCATAATAGTCTAGTGTAAGGTTCTGTTATTGAATGGTCTATTTGAGCCTTATTCACGTGTTTCACATTTATCAAACTGCATGCTTTTAATTAATATATTTACTTATTGTTTATGTTCAACAGATTGTAATAATGTAATATAATTATAATTAATTTACAAATTTCATTTTATAGAAGAATTGTATAAGTTAGTAGATCAGTTGATTATGAAATTATTAAAAACTTTTCATGTACCAATTTATAAATTAAATTGCTTAATTATGGTAGCTATAAAGAAGTCGATTTCATTTATTAAGAACTATAAAATCAATTTTTAATCATAATATATTATTAATATTTTTAAATGTATATCAGTATATCGATGGATGTTTGGCTATAGTATTTCCTTTTAATATTTAATTATCAAGAAGTATATATTTAGCTTCATATTAATTTTAAGCCTATATTAAATTGCTTTTATAAGTATTCAAGAATCATGATATTTAAAATAAACTAAAACTCCAAAAGGACTTGGAGAAATAATAAACGAAAACATAAAAGAGGCATAAGGAATTAAACCAAAACATTAAAGTTGTGCTATATGTTTATGAATAAACGTCAGTATAAGATATTATTATAGCAAGTGAACAGAATTTTAAAACAAAAGTGCTGAATAGTGGTAGGTACTCTATTTATATTTCAAAGGAATTTTCATCAAAAAAATTAAACAGTATATATAGTTATAAAAAAATTGTTTAGAAATTCACAAGAAACTTATGGAAGATACATCAACCATTAATAGTGAAACACAATATGTATACCCGTTAGCATAATTTCACATTCTTAGAAATAATTGCAACAGTTTTTTAGCGGAAAAAATTCTTAAAATAAAAATTTAAAACTTATCAATTATAAAAAGTACACAAGATTGGGTTAAAAAACCGTTAATAATTAAAATTAGTTGAAAATTCCGTGTATAATTTCAAGCTTAAAATATACTGTATAACTTATCATTATTGGCTATTGCCTTTATATATTTGGAGTGCTAACAGACTTAAAGGCTTTTGGAAACTTCAAGGCGAAATGTTTACTTTATTATAAATTAATATCATTCTAATAATTTTGTTTATTCAGAATTTTCTACAATAAGTATCATTTATTTTTGTTCAGCTTGTATGGCAATATTAATTTTTAATAAATTCTGAATCACATATTGTACGCTTGTACAAACAACTGATAAGATAAGTACCTACGCATAAATTGCTTAACATGAGTTAAATGAAATATTATGTAATTTTTGTTTTTTAAACTTTACGGTAGTAAAATATATAACATAGACTGAAAAATAAATAAAAAAGTTGGTAATGTCGCATAGTTTTTTTAAAATGATTATTTTGCTAATCTGACATGCATTTAGTTTAGAATATAAAGTATTCTACATGTTCTATTAATCTTTTACTGAAATATGATATAATACAAGTTCAACATAAATCATAAATATCGATAAGAAATATTATGAAGCATCGTACGAAATGTTTACGTATGCGGACGTGTTAGGTACCTATTCGAATATATAATATAAGAATGGATAGTCCATACAACCTTATCACACGGATATTAATTGAAACATTAAAATATACATATACATGTATAACATAACATTGATATTTACAAACGACCCCTTGTGGAAGTGAGACACCGCTTTTCTCTCTTATACGAAAAACACTGCTACTCCCCCCAGGGTTGCATGCATTGGCCTATCCTTATGTTATCCACTCAAAAACAGCTTTACTATTAATTTTTTTTGTACATTTTATACTTATATCGATAGGTATTTTAATTAATTTAAAAATTAAATTTAAATCAAAAAAAAAAAATAAAAATGAATTTTTTTCATTAATAATAATACTATCCGTGAATCATGAGTAACAATCAAATTAATATTAATATTTATTGATCAAATTATTATGATTAACTGGATTAGAAGTGATGTAAAATAATATTAATAATAAAAAATAGGTAATCTTATACGCGTTCATAACTTATGATATCAAGTCTAATAAAAATTGTTGGATGATCATGGTTTGTACTAAAATTGATAATCAGGAATACTGCAGTACTACAAAATATAGTAAAATATAAATGTCCCAATTTCTAGGAAATTCAACAAATTTAAAAAATACATCCATAATAATAAATATTAATTCATTATCCATAATAATATATCATAGTTACTTTGAAACATTATTTATAATTTTATACATTTCTGGTTATTTGCCGTTGAATTACACATAATTTAATATTTTTAATAAATGTGTCCATAAGTATATTTAATTATACGTACACATATTCAAATACTCCTTTAATTTATTAGATTTAATGTAACATTATTATAGTGCCTAAAAGTTTATTTTTATTTTACTATTGCATTGTAGTTAAAAAATAGTTATTATATGACCTATGGTTCCTGAACGCATAAATAATGTTACACGTCACATTTGTTGAATGATAGCTAATGTGCTATCTATATTTTGCATAATTTCCTAATGTAAATGTCAAAACAACTGGGACGTGATTTAACGATTGCGTGCATTTATATTGTGTCGTGTATATAACAATAAACGTTTAAAATGTATCATTGCTGGTTGCTGCAATGAAAACATGAAAACAAAGTTAACTACTGCTGAAAATGTTATTATTACGTATTGTTATTATATTATCCGGTTAGCTTATAAGAATATTATCAAGCAACTAAAATCAATCATACAATTGTATTCACAATTAATTAGTATAAACTATAAATAGACTGAGAACAATTTATGATATTGCGTTAAATGATCAATTTTTTGAATCTTAGTTATAGACAAGGTGAATAGGTTGACTGAACGTTGAGAATTATAGGTACTCTACTCACACTATAGGGTAACATTAAATCTGTTAATTCATTTAATTTTAAACCCTTAATTTAAAATAACTATTATTAATATGATAAAAAATATTTTAGTAAATATTTGTAGGTAAATACAATACTAAGAGTTAATATTTAGAGCAAACACTTTAAATTAAATTGTTTAAATCATTTGAGATGAATTAAAATGTTTAAATAATGAATAAATTATGGTAAAACGGTTCCAATTATCTTTTAATGTATAAATTAAATTTTCTGGATTCAAGAAATATAAATGAGGATTGAAGTTTTTATGAAAAGTTAACGTTAAAAATTAGGTTCTCTGAAGAATTAAAATTTAAAATTAATCTGACATTTTATTAAAATTCAGTAAGTTTATTGATATTGTAAAATATTATGTACCTAACGACTAACCGACCAACAACAGAGCAAAACAAATCATATTAAATCGTATAGTTATTCTAGTTTACTTATGGATAGTCTTTGCAATTTGTTCACAATAATTACATTTAATAGTATCGACTAAAAGTACGTAACAAATGTATGTTTCATACAAATTGCAACCTACTAAAGAAAATTCTTTGGAAATAAAACTATTATCATTATATTTTAATAGACTAAGACTTCTTTTCTATTTTGTTAATCGTTTTGGCATAATTTAACGGTGTATATTTGTGTTCTAATCTGGATATTATACCTATTACAGTAAAATACGAAAAGGGGGAAAGTACTACACAATATAAGACAAGTGCAAGGGCGCCAATTGAAAGGGGGGGGGGGAGAGACATGCCTACCCTAGAAAATAATCAACTATGCAAAAAAAACTTAATATTCTTTGAATTTATATACTTATTTCATACTTGATACCATACTTGATACCTTTTAGTCAAGTATACCTCATCATTAAGTAAATCACAATAATGAATGTGTTAAATTTCAAATTTGAATTCAATGATGAATCATTGCATACAAAAAACGATTCCGAGTAAAAACGGTATGCCACCCAATGCCAATATTTATTAGTAAGTATTATGTAAGTATATAACGTTTGTTGAAAATTTAAAGTATGTAAGGTTATTCGTTTTTTAGAAATCGATTTTATTCTTCTTAAAAATTCTTATTTTTCCGAATTTTGTTTTTATTTTTCCCAATTATTAAGAGAAGTACAAAACATTTTTTACTTTTGACCTCAAATAGATTCACTTTCCTACCAATAAAAGGTATTGACTTCGAAAATCTATGTATTTTTACGGCTCCAGTAAGAGAGATAGCAGATTAAAAAAAAATAAAATTAAAAAAACCTATAATATCGTTGTAAAATCAATATAATCATCGCTGCACTCAGTACTTAAATTTATAATTGTAAACTTACTTAAATCAGGTGGAGTTTGTGGACACAGCGTAAGAAGATTTTTGTCTTTCGTCTCTTTAGTTTGAACATTATTATAAAACTGTAACAAAATTTAAAATAAAACCAGTGAGTAATATGTGTACTGTCTGATGGAGTAGGTACCAGACAGTTTTTGTGTTTGAAAGCAATAATAAAGCGTGCAGATAAAAATGTTTTGAATAAAGTTATAAAAAAATAAAAAATAATTTTGTTTTGCTGATTATTCTTGGTTTTTGTATTTCTAGTGTACAATTCACATTTAATATCTAATATATTTAGGCATGGAATGAATAATATTTCAATATCCTTTTGTTTTTTTTAACGTTTAGGTACATTAAAGTTCCTTATTCATTTAACTCCGTACATAACAGTGACTGTATGGTCCTAATCATTTAAGAATGAAAACTTTATTTTTGTAATTCAATATTTTATTTGTATGCAATTTTTGGTTATAAATTATATTTTAAATAAAATAATAAAAATAAAATACGATGGGCTTTGCCTATCAGAATAAGAGATTTTATGTTGAAATATAATTGATAATTTAATATTTGTAAACTGATTTCAAAACATTATAATACTTGTGTAGACAGGATGATGTAATGTGCAAAGTAAAAAAAAAATATTTATGGATAAACACTATACTGCAGTATAATACATTTTAGGTAATTAAAAGTTTTTTTTATCAAAGAAAATATAAATTAAATGTCACACATTGTAACGTGGGCATATAATAAACAAATCCGTGATAAGTTTTCACGATAATATTATGAACACGTTCGGTGTGCGTAATAAAAAAAATAAGAGTAAATGTTACATTGAAGTTTACAATAAAATGTGTCTATATTACATACACAGAGATATTTTGTTTACTTACCATAGTTTGAATACCGGAAAGATTGAGGTGAGTTATTGGCACAGGGTTGGTCGACGTGAAGTACTCTTGCGTTGTAGTTGTAATAAGATTGTCGAAGCGGCGTGTTTCGTTGTAATAGCTGACATATAAAAACTGCACCAGTAAATAGGCTATACCCAGTCCGAATACAATTTTTCCACGCGAGGGTGGTAGTATGGACATTATAGTTCAGTGAACATTAATAAAACCAAATGTTGTGCGTTTTATAGCTGAAAAATAAATATACATTTGGTGATTAAACGACAATTCCATATTGCAGTATAGCGTGATAATTTTGTGTTTCATTTTTTTTTTCCAAAAATTGTATGGTGTATGGTTACAGTGTGAATATTTATATTATTTGCATATGTAATATTTTCAAAGGCTCATACATAAATATATTTTGAAAAATTATCGACTTACATACAATTGTAAAAAGTTACGGTTTGATAAAAACATGAAAAACCAATACACAGTTATATATTTTGTTATTTTTTAGATTTAGACTGAGGTTTTTAGTTATTTCACTGGTTTTCATTATTTTAGTTATATTTTAGTTTTATGTTTTATACTTACTCAAAATGCATATAGTAGGAAATCAAACACACATTTAATTGAACCTTTAGCGCATATATTTTAAAATTCTCAAAGATTCTTTCTTATAGACAAAAAAAATATGTATTTTGTTAAAGCTCTATACTTATAATTTTATAACACTAAAAACAGTTGCCCAGTGCCCACCCATGTAACAAAGTAGGTTGTGATTTTTTTTGTTATTTTAATAGATAGGTATCGTGGTATATCTTTTAATGGCGTAAAAAAAATAAGGCTAGTACGAGATTTAAACATTATGTTAACTGTTAAGTGACCCACAAGTTTAACTGTAAAACAAGGTTTATTTAAGTAATGCAACATAAATACTAGTCATAAATGATGATAAAATAGAAGTGTGGTAAAGAAGTTGACTTCAAATGGTAAAAAAACACATAAAATAACCTGAAATACCCAAATGTTTATTCTTCATAATGTATATTACACTACTTACTACCTATATTGTTCATAGAGATTTTTGATACTTAGTATAATTTTGAACATATCAAAATATACACCTTTTAAAAATTAATATAATATTATGTATATGTTTATTTTCTTTTAACAATCTATATTTTAACAGTAAATACGATTATTGAAAATCAAGGTTGTATAGACATGACAGATAATTTCAAATAGTTTTCGAAATTTAATCCCGATGCGATGGTGGTGTGGTTGATAGCGATTACTTATTAGTTATTACTATTCGAAATACTATAATTTTATTTTTCTTAAAAGTTCATTTATACCTTATAATATTATAATCAAAATCAAAGGTCATATGATCTGTACCAGCTTTTTAATATTTTTATTTATGATATGCTTTGAATTAACTAAAGACTACATTTTATTTTTAAAACAAGCTACACAATTATAATGAATAAGTCTAAAAAAAGTTTTCAGTAGGTTATAACCCCTTTAATTTTTTTTTTTCAGGACATATATCTAGTTTATTTATAAATTATAATTAATTTAATTGTGAACCACTTTATGTAATATTACAAAACAACGTTTGATAAATTTGATCATTTTATAAACACTACATTGTATTGGATGTTAAACGTCAATAATATAAGTATTATAACTTAAAATGATTAATAATGTTTGTCCGTATATTTTTAAATTTGTGAAATTATCAATTACATTATTAACTAGGTACCTAGTATAACAAATAAGCTTTTGTGGGAGCTTATTGGTGTGCACGTAAGTTTGGTATACATAAATATGTGCATAATAAACAGCTGGCATAATAATTCCATACAAGGGTATAAATCCCATGTAGTACTTGCACATTATTTGGTATCAGTTTTGATATTATGATAAATTTCCAATTCAATAAGGAAACTTTTGACCATTTCTGGCTAATATACTCCGATGATTTACTGCGGGTAATAAAAATTTATTGATCCCGAAGCAGCCTAGCTCCAACGATTTGAGTTTAAAGTATTTGATAAATTTTGAATTGACAGTAAATTATTTCCGTTTAACTGTACTAATATCAAATTTATTGTATGCCACTGAGATTGATTGGTAAACTCTTTTATGTCATATGGATTTATCGTGCATTCCGCTCAATAGTCTCATCAGTTGTCACTCGTCATATTCTCCAAGGAAAAAAATGTATGTTTTACAACAAATCAAAATTTAATTATTAATCCCCTTCTACTCCATTACATATACAATAAACGTTACGTATAATATTTATAGGTAAATATTTTTACAAAACAAGAAAAGTGTTATATTTTAAAACATAATTACCTATTTATTTTTATCAAAATGAATAGATATGTAATTTTTTTATGAATAATATTAATATATTTACCTAATATAGTTATAATTCATAAAACTATAATTAATAACTATAGTCTTAGTTTTTTAGTAAGAAGTCAAATAAAACATTATTATTTATTAATATTGCATTGAAACTTGAAAGTTTTACTTACTAATAAATAAACTACTAAATAATTAGAATAACATTTTTTTTAAATATAATTTGTTTACTAAATTTCCAAGGAATTGCCAGAGTAAAAGTTCATGTAACTTTCATAACAATCCTTCTAACCAATCACATATATAATAAACTAACTAAAATCAAAAACCTATGCATTAATATTTCAGAGTCAATTTAAGATTCCTTGGTCCACTAAGAGTCAAATAATAAAATACATTGATTTGCGTTGAGGTCAGCAAGGCTATATAGCCTATATAGAATGTACACAATTCCCCAAACCCATTTTATATTTTTCTTCCTTGTAGTTATTCTATATTATAGTTCTTCTTCATCCATATTGAATTTCTAAAACGGTTCTAAAGAATATGATAGCAAAAGTTAGTGGTGACCTGAAAACGTGTACGTCAACTTTATCGAGCGAATTAATGCAATTTGGTCAACAACATTGACACGCTTATCCTCCCAAGTAGATTATATTATTATATAGAACGTAGACACTACCCTAATATAGTAATATGAACTGTATAAGTACTAGTATTGTAGCATTTCTAAGCTAAACATTGGTTACCATCAATTATTGAAGTACATAAATAATTAAATTGAGACAAACACACAATTATAATGAACACTTTTAATCTACCCCTCCCGGTTTATACCACTATACAATTCAAGATTTATAAATTATGCGATGGTAAAACCAGAGTAAGTAGCACTACGAATGAAGCATATTATATTATTTTTTGCAAATTGTGAATATTGTGATCAAAGAACTGGCATAATTTAATGATATACATTATACAAGAAACGGAACAATTCTAGTTTAACAGCCTATCGATTTTTTTGATTTTTTTTTCTTAAAAAACATGCAAAAACACACAATAAAAAAAAAAAAATAATAAAAAAATCGATAGGTTGCTAAACTAGAATTATGACTAATAAACAAATACAATAGTCAATAATAAACACTTATAAGTGACAAATTTAGTATTGTAAAATAATGAATATGATTCATCGTTATTAATTATGTAATACGTTCAATTATAGCTTACCACAGGAGCACAGGATTAAAATTTACTTATTAAAAATAAACTCCTTATAGTTTAATACAAAATAATAGTTCATTTAGGTTTCTGAACATAAGTTTGGAACACCTATTACCACCGTTGCCCGTCCGTCCGTTAGTTACTAATACACAGTTACGTTTATTTGTATTAAGATTTCATGACCTTAGTTCTATTCAATGTGAGCTCATACTAGCCAATATTAAAAAATATCAAAATATGAGCAGGTATTTAATTATAGGGGCTCATAAATATCTGGTGTCAGGATAAGTGTAAAAACAATATTATTTAATTTACCGAATGACGATGAATTATATTTAATGAACAGTAACAGTATTTAAATAAAACAATTGACATTATAAAATCGACAAAACAATATTAAATATACAAATAATGAGAGTGTACGCAACAGAGCGGCGGACTCAATGTTATCGCGTCCCTTCTGTGTGTAGAACTAAAATACAAACGAAAATAATATAACAATAATATTAATAATAATGATAAGCTCACGGTATCGCATTGGGTGCGTTGTCATGAACCGTTCATAGTAATGATTACTACATAATATAGGTTTATAGTGGCCTATATTAACAAATAGGTCAAAAAATATAAATGTTACCAAATAATGATGTTTAAATTGTACAATATGTAATCATATAGTTAATTGCGTTGCATTAAAATACGTTTATAGACCGAGAATTTAGCACGCTTACAGAGTGAGATTTCCGAACTTGTTTATTTTTAATCTTATTTTGTCACCCAGGAAATATGTTTGACCTTTTTTAAAATTTAAATTTAATACACAAAATATAAGATTTTATTACGCATACAACCAGTTTGATATTTGATTTAGTCTTATCGATTATTAATCAAACCAAATAATTGAATACATAAAATCAGATTTTGGTCAGTATTGATCCCTGGTGTGGAATGTAGTTTGACAATTCTTCGTGCTGGTCGTTCAACAATGTATGAATCCGAATGGCTTATTATTTCTAAATGTTCTTTTTTTGTACATCGTCAACAATTCGTTATTTTTTGGCCTACTTTATATGGCCAAGTATGACACATGTTAAGCATTAATTTATTACAAAACTTATTTGAAAAAATGTTTTGTATTTATCCTTTTATGTGAATGTGAATAAGTATAAAATATTTACATATTTACTTTGATAATAACATTCATAAAATATTTAACTCGTAGTTTTTCCCCTTTCGATCTAAAGTTTACAGTCAATAAGGTCGTATAATTTAATAATTCAATAAAAGTGTAGAAAGTTTTTACCGTTACTAAAGATGAAAAAGAAATAAAATATTAAAAACTGTCAACCGTTTTATGCACTATAAAAATATTTTTCTTATTTATAAAAACATGTTACTTAGTAAACTAAAGGTAGTTTTTAAAAAAAATTATGAATTTGATTTTTAAGTAATTGTTTTAGTATTAAAAGTTTTAATATCCACTTATACTAGTATAATATGTATTATAAGTTAATTTGTAACAGTCGTTTTACTTTATGAAAAGCTGAGTTTTGTTTAATTATTTTTATAACCTAATATTTATTTTGGAAAACGGTTCATTTATCATGTGAGTATTGGTTGAGACAGGTTAGAAATAAATTCTCAAAAATAACGTGCCATATATTTATTATTTTATTAAGGTCATTCGTTATACATGTACACCATTTGAACGCTACCGATACTGACAACAATAAATCTATATAATAATGTTTTTAAAAAAATGTATCTTAGAAATACATGTGTAATAATTGAACTAACGTTGTCTTGTCACATTTCATTACACGAGTAATAGATTTTCTGAAGACAGAAATACTTTATAATTGTCATTCCTGGAATCATCTCATAAGTTGAGAAGATAGAAAAAACACAACCACATTTTGTTTTATGCAAATTAAAGTAATAATATAATATTCGGTCTGTCATTAGAAAAAGAAACACAATGACACAGGATTAATAATTTTAATTCAACGAGGAGAACCAATTGAGGAAATACATTAACTAAAATACTCTTCCTCTTGTCATCCTACTATTATTTCCTCTTCATGTCTCACCTTGTGTTTTGCTCATTTGTAAGTCAGAATTCTCTTGCTCGCTTCGCCCGCATTATGTTCGTTGTTAATGCTACAAACCTTCATAACCCTCTCACTTTCTATCTCGTGACTGTCCCTCTCTGTGTCTATAATATGTCAGTGGACAAACGCGCCCGAAAAGGACTTTTCGGTCTCGGGCATTAGTTATCCGTTCCTAGCGGCCCACCCCTAATGTCACATCAACGTTGCTCATCAAAAACGTGTACACTTGGGAATTTATTAGGTGAGATACATTATGCATATGATACTATATTTTGAAACTCATAGGCACTTATGTGTTTTGGGCATTATATTATTAGTACCTGTAGTTTAGTTTAAATAGCGGACAAACTAATAACTACCTCTGTACATAATATGATTTTATCAAATATGCATTTACGATTGACTTATAATAATATTATCTAAATATCAATATTTTTACTTTTATGTATTTACTGAAATACAATATAAAATTGTAGTTATAGTGCTCAAATTATTTTTAATGTTTTATTCTAGTTGATGAACATTTACATTATGAAAAAAAGACGTATCTACCTAATACAACTGATGAAAACGTTAAGATCTTAAATATAATTCCATAAATATTATTTGTGTGTAGTGAAAATTCCAATTTAAAGTAGGGACTTCTATTATTGGTATACAAATCAAACAAGACTACTTATCTTTTTTTTTTATTTTAAAGAATAAATTGTTATTCAATTTAATAATTGTCTTAATAGACACATTATTCATTAAATAATGAATTATATATAAATACATTTATAAGGTTATTTTTCAAGTTGGTCCATGTAATTATGTGCCACTTTTAATTGTTGCAAAATTACGAAATTATAAATTAAAATTATTTGGTGTGAACAATTACATTTCAAGATAATTTAGGTATAGTATATATATAATATATATATATATATATGTATATACACTAACACTAGGCTAATATCCATATTATGTTATTGCCAATCATAATTTAATAATTACTAATTGTACAATATTATGTAAAATACGTATTGAGATATAGTAATTTAAATGTTAAAATTTCAATAAAGGAAAAAAAAATTACCTTTCAAGCTTATTAATAAGCTTAATAATATAAAAGGAAGCTGAATTATAAATATGGCTTTCAAAATATTCACATAAAACCTTTATTAATCATCTAGCTCCTAACTATACGACTCTCTAAGAAACATGGAAAACAGTGCTTTGCAACAGAATTTTGGAGCTGTAGATGAATTCAGGCGTTCAAACAGACGTTTGGGTGTTCATAACCATGCATAACTATTTGGGTTAATAGTTAATTCTTAAGTAGTTTAGGAAAACTTACATTTTTTTTTATTTATCATGAATACAATTTGGCTTTGGTGACTGGGATATAGCACTACTTATATGCCTATGTATGACATCAATACATATACAAATATACTGAAAATATTAACCTACAGTATTAAAATACAAATTAAAAATACTAATTAAAATACAAATACAAATTTAGGGTATAGTTGCTTAAATAAAATTAGTTTTTTGTATGACATATAATTAAAGTGATGAGAAAATTTTATTAATTAGCTTAATGAATAACGATTAATTTATATTTATGGTTTATTATGCTTGCAGAACTGAATGGTAATTCTTCATTCTATGGTTCTGAATAAAATTATTAAAAAAAAAAAAATGTATAACCTACTTTTTAAATTTTTAGAATAATCCCTAGAATATCATTTCAATTTGTAAAATATTACTGATGAGTGTTAGTGCGATAATATGACGATAACTATACGGTAATTATAACAGTATGACAATTTAAATTATCTGATCATTGTTGTTGCGTTAATAATTATTAAATTTTCTTTGAAGTTTATCTCTAAGCATTCACCCCTCAGGCCACGAATAACTATTGAAAAATCGAATTAACCACAAAAAAATTATATAACGTGTCAAATTACTTAGCACGTGAAATTTATAAATAAATTGTCAAGTTTCTGGTTAACCTGGATGTTTTATTTTGAACAATTCGGGTGTTTTTAAAAAAGGTTAGGTATCTGCAGGTATATGAGTTTTAGGTGTTGGATTTTTAAAGGGTTTATAGGCTTGTTACGGTATCTGACGTAAGCCAACTACAAATTTATGACTGTGGGTCCCTATTATAATTTATAAGAGTACATTTTTAAATCATATTTTTAAAAAAAAATTGTTAAATAGGAAGTTATTATATTTGTAGGGCCAAATACTCTTTATTAGTTTTCAGATTATCGAAAACAATTATACATTAGGTATAACGATAGGGTCAATAAAGTCGATAGACCGAGATATTATTTATACTTTAAGTTAATATTTTTGTTTTTATATTCAATATTTTTTTCTTGTACTTAATATTATTACTTCGTAAGTTGATTTATAATACATTTTTAAAATGATGAAAATACTAAAAGTAAGTAGTTGTATATTGTATAATATACATTTATTTTGTAAGTTTTATTTGTACAGCTCACAAAAAAAGAATCGCCTAAACTCTAATTTAAGGGGGGAATGAGATTTTAGTAAAGTTACAAGGGGTTCGTGGAATGAAAAAGGTTGGGAACCACTGAAATAAACGAAAAGATAATAATAATAATGATGAGCGCACGGTATCACATTGGGTGCGCTGTCATGAACCGTTCACTAATAATTATTACTACAGTATAAAAAGTAAAAACAAAAAGTATTATAAGTCTCTAATATTTAAACCAGGGAAATGTTAATACTATCACCATATTATAATGCATATAAGTCTGATTAAACCTGCAGTATATAGTTCCGTTAAGTTTATAAATTGTAAAAGTGTCAACTTCTTTGGTCATTCTTATTGCTAACAATAGTTTTTTTGAAGTCTGTATCGATTATGGTGTTGCAGGTAATGATTTCGGAGGGGGAATATTGTGTTCTATGAAATAAATGTAAAAACATGCCGGGAAGAGTGGTTGAGAATTGTTGTTGGAAAGAGATGATGGCGAGTGGAGACAAAACACAATTATAGTAAAAGTTTGGGATTTATCCATAAGACCATAACCATATAATATTTTAGTTTCTTGACGGCTGTTTTACATTTTGTATAATTTGTGAGTATAATATTCGTATCTAATATGCCTGTGCAATTCGCATGTATTTTATAACTTAATATTACAATGTTCAGTTTTAATTTTTAAGTGTGCATTTTTTTTTTCAATGAGTGGGTTATATAAAAACCCTAAAAAGTATTGTAGTTATATTGGAGTTTACCAAAAACATCCTTATTTAATCATTGATTATCCTGTATGAGATACACTAAAAAAAGTTGTGTAATGTTATAGTGTATTTATTTCTTAAGTCAAAAATATAATTAATTATTTTATGTTCTATTTTTCTATTTGTTATCCCACCTGAGACGAAATATAATATGATATATTCTGCACCCGTCACCAAAATATTTTAGACACAGAAAGTCTGACCGGTTGGTCAGAGGCGAAATAGAAACCTCGCCTTTTTTTTTCTAAATTCTCATAAAGAGGGATCGATTTGCCTTTAACGTTGTGTGTTTCTGGTTGATTTTAGGGTTGACTTTCGCCTGTCTAAATCCAATATTCGTACGTTTCATTTTATCCTTCAAACTATTTGCACACCCCCACATTTTTCTATCTACCTTGATGATTTCGCTTATTTTCAACGAATACCCTTCTTTCAGTGTTTCGAATAACATATTAGGTATAGGTAGGTACGTGTTCCATTTCAATTTTCAATTACAACCCTATCATAATAGTAATTTTAAATTTACTATTCAACACATTATATATTTATTGTCTTGTGCTCCCACCAATATAAACTAATTTTTATACATTTTATATTATATTTTAATACCTATACAGGAAAATAATAATAATTATATACATTTTGTATTGTATGGTATAGTGAATATATTATTATCGTTAAAATTAAAACACAACGTAAAGAATGTTATTGATTTTGAAATGATATTTTTATTTTTAGTTTATACTAATGCAATTTATGATACGAGTAGAAATGGTGATTTCCAAAAGTTGTATGATGGGTATAATGGTATATACTTATCGTTATCAATCGATTATGTATTAAACAAAGTTGTTACTCTGAACAGAATATTTTAAAATGTATTTAGTAGTTAATTGCAGCATACATTAAAATATTCAATACCATAAAAGAAATTTAAGCGATCCCATTTTTGACCAACCTAATTTAGTATCTTTTTTCAAATATATTATTGGTATACAGCAATTTAAAGGCCAGAATATCATGCTGCCCATACTATTAGAAAATAATTCAGCACAAAATTAGTCACAGGGTAGACCTTGTATTACTTGTATTAGATCAGAAAATGAGGTGAACAAATATATATGGAAGCTTTAAGGTACGTTTCCCTGCAGCGTCTGGACTCGGCGTCCAGCGTCAACTACCGATTCGGATAAAGCCGGTGTTATAACGATGTGCTGCCCCACTGTTTGACGCTGTGGGGAAAATTTACCTGTAGCGGTGGAGATTTAAATTTGAAAGAACGAGCATCTAACAGAAACGGCTGTATAACGCTTATACCCGAAGAAGAAGAAAAATCAATAAATCTGTTTCTGTAGTAAGCGAAGAAAATCAAGTTTCCAATACACCTGTTAATTGTATATCCCGTCTAATTTTTACATTTTTACACTAATAAATTTTTAATTTTAATTCACATGTATTTTAAAGAAATGTTGGGGATCTTAAAGTTAAAAAGTTTCTATCATACTTTGTTTTGTATTAATTTGATCATATATTTAGTTTTTAGTTTTTTTATTTTCAGTCAAAAATAAATCTATTTTAAAACATGTTTTTATAACTAGTTTTTATCTTTTCGTGTATATTATTGACTATTGTTATGTTAAGATAAAAGTTTGTAAATTGCACAATATTCTTATATCATGAAATTTAGCATTCTATGTCCATACAAAATATTTAAACTTATTATTGAAAATTACTAGATATTAAGTTTCCAGTTCCTAAAACAAAACTTTTATTCATAAGTTATTAATAATTTCTCACCAAAACAGTAGAAGTAGAAGTTTAAATATTTACATTTTCCGAAGTTTCAAAGCTTTTATATTACTACTGTATAAGTAAATAAAAATGAAAACATTTTTAAATAATCTTTTCATAAAATATATTTATGTTATTTTATTTCATTCAACAGATTTGTTGTTTATTTTCTATATTTGAGTCCAAATATGTAGTTTGTATGGGTATCAAAAATTTAAATGTGGATTAAACTTTAAAAAAATTATGAAAGTGAGATTCAAAACAATATTTTAGGAGTAATGGTTTAGTTAAATACTATTTCCATTATTAATTTTTTTTTGTAATATCACTCTGTTACTTTTGTAAATGAGAACAGTAAACTCTTCAAACCCAAAACATAAAATCATTATAATAATTTATCTAATCTAACTACAATTTAATTAACATAGCATAATAAATAACCACTTCGTATTAGTTTTTGAGAAGACGCTGTTTCTTACTTTCTTAGACATAAATCGTTAGATACTTACATTATTTGATATTTGATATTTCAATCATTCACAAATATATATTATATATTTAATGCCGATCAACTATTAATCGGGGCCTACTGAGAAATACTCTAAAAGTGTTTTGTAGTTAGGTACTTTACTACATAAATAATCTAAATTGAAAATGGGTAGCATTTTGTAAGGTTCAATTTCGAAATCATTCATTAATAGTTACAGTCACTAGGTAGAAAAATTCCGTAGGTATTCTATAGTCAAATCTAAACTCAGGTTGTTTCCTGTCTCATTTTTTTCTGCTTATTGCCGCAGTGTTGTAATTAGATAAGTACTTTTTTTCTAGACACAGATAAAGATAATAGATATATGGTAGATAGGCTTTAAATATCACAATTTATTTATAAAATAATATATATTTTAACCTTTACAGTCACAAGTGTACTACGTAAAATTATGCAGGTAAACAATATTGTAATAATATAATATGTGGAAACAAAAATCGTTGTCATATTTTATTATTAAGTCTTAATTTCTAGAAATTACTGATAAATTGGTTTTATTATAGCTAGAAGTTTGTATTAGGGAGCTAAAGTTATCATTATTTATACGCTAATTTGTGAATTGTTGGAAATTTATATTTTATTTATAAGATTATTAACAAATTTTGTCAAAATAATAAATGTAATTAATAATTCTGAAATGCACTTAAAAATATGATGTTATGTGTTTTCAATAATAATCGAAGGATTACACACCAAGTTAGATGAAAGTTGTTGGTTTGGTTACTGACTTTGCAGATTTATAATAATAAACACCAATACTCTCTCTTGAGACCTCGCATATTAGTAGGTAGGTAGTAGGTACCTAGTGAAACAGTTAACTGAGTATTATACTACTATCGATCCGAGTCAAAACGTTTTCTGTTTTCCATGTCCCGATCATATATTTATTAGTTATATAATATGAGTATAGGACTGTATATCAATTATTTTACAATTTTTTTTTTTACTCGAAAATAACTTATGTTTAGTTACGACTTAAAAAGTAGAAACAAGACTTCATATTTTCAAACAAATATATAAATATTTTCAGTAACAATATATTTTCTAACTGACGTTATATTTAATATATATATTTATATTTAAGTTTTTATTTATATTTAAGTTTTTATTTATAGCTAATAAAATAATTTTTTTTGAAGGTATATATTTATCAATGTCCTTGTTATTTATTAATTGCTCATAATTTTAATCAAAAGTTTTAAATAATATATTACAGGAACTTAGAAGTATCAATAACTTCGAATTTATTTGACAACTCACTGAGATGAGTTTTAATTCAACAGAAAGTGTCGTACAGTCTCTCATTGATTAGAATTTAGATAAATTAGTACTTAAGTGTTACAACTATAGAAATGTAGGAAAATAACAGCAAGTCACTAGAACTATAAAATATAATTCACAATCTTTTTTATAAAAATATATTTACATCCAAACATTTTTAACATAGGTACCTTTTGACAAAAACAATAATTTTACAAATTATGGTTTCTGCCGAGTGTATAATAATATTCGTAAATTAATAAATTAATATAATAATATTTTTTGTTGAAATCAAAAGGCATATCGCATATTATCTTAAGAACTAAAGAATGAAGTTTTTTTCATTATCTTCTACAAAAAATTGTTGAAGGCAATATTACATTTATACTTTTACATTTTGAACTAAAAATTAAAAAAAATTCTAAAAATTATCGATACCGTTCATACGCTAGTCTGAGGCTGACCATTGGAGCATTTTGCTTCAGCCTGATGTGCAGTATTCTTAATATTGCAGTTTTAGCACGCTTACTTAACATAAAAAGAACCCAAAGAAACACGATACTCGTTACAAGACGTATCAAAATAACCATAAAGTAATGAAGTAAACCAAAGTGGCAATAGGAAATATTTCTTATCCTTACATAGATGTTATTAAAAACGACACCACTCAGGCACATATATAGTGCGATATCAAACATCTATGTCAACACAACACATAGTGAACTACCTAAGAAAAACACCTTACCCATTACCCATGGTATATAAACTAGTAACAACAACTCCAATCAATTATATCCGAATTTCCTGATTTCACCAAAGGATACACCGATCGGATCAAAAATGAATAACAGTGTAGAAGTAGCTGTAGTACTCCAAGACTATACTGACACTGTCAAATTTAAGTTCTATCTACACGGCTGAGGCAGTGGCAATTACTTATGCTCTGAAAGTCTGGACCTAAAAAAAATAATGACTCATGCACAAAGCGGTCATCCTCGGTGACTCACTAATAGTACATCGAGAAGCATCGGTAGCAATTTTGATAACTTCACTAATTCTGGATACTCGATATGTTGATATGGATAATTAGCCATACGTTGTTCTCATGTTCAATGTATTGTTAATTCAAAATAGGCTCACACAACATTAAAATATTTTTTCCTCACATTATTAATTAAAAATATTATGTTTCACAGCAAACAATAAATTCAAATATTAGTTTTTCGTTTATAAATAATTAGATTTATATCCAACAATGTGTAACTGCAATGGATCCAAGGAATGTCTAAATTTAACCGAATTAAAAACCACACATACAAATGTCCACTTTCACTTGGCATATATCGATAAAAACAGAATCCCCATCAACAGAATAAGAATTGGACACACATTACCAGCTAATCAACACCTCATTTAGAGAGAGACCCCTCATCAGTACCAGTTATTGTACCACCTAAAAAACGTTTTTACCGAATGTCGCACTTACGAAATTGAGAGACAATAGATGCGGGAATTTCCAATATTCTATTTGAAGCACTCCTCCCGGATAACACACAATAATTGATTATCTTCCTCAACGTCTCAAAAATTGATAAATAATTGTTACAATGATAAAATGTTTCAAAAAATGTAAAAACGTAGGTATGTGATCTTTAAGAGTTTGTAATTTAAAAGATCTAAGCTAAATCTATAAATAAACAAATATGTTTTAAAGTTCAAGTGCAGAATTTTTACTAATTGAATATAATTTGTTTTTATTCGTGGTGTAATATTGGGTTTTATAATTGATTTTATAATAATATACATTATAAAATCAATGGTTTTATTGATTTTGTACACATTATAACTGGAGACACTTGTGAGGGAAAAATAATGTTAGTTGTTGGGTACCTATAATTTTTTGTTGACTATTTTGATGCATAATATGTTACCCGTACGGCCGTACAGGCATTTGATGTTAGTGGATTATAATGAAAATAGCCAATATAATGGATATAGTTATACTATCTGAATTACCCCGTGTGTATGTTTATTTTTTTCATATTTATAGTATATCCCTAGCTTTAACTTCTCGGAACAATTCTTTTCTATAAGAAGGGCAAAAATGATAAGTTACAGGTAGCTAGAAGTCCGTGGACAGCCGTGCCGCTCAATACAAATATAATTGTTAATTACTCCACTAATACGCAACATCTTTGAAAATCCTTTCTTAATGCACGGTGAAAATATGAGAAGAACCTCTATTCCAAATTTCAAATTGGTACGTTGCGTAATTTTTGAGTTACAGTGATCAGTGACTAAGTGGTATTTGTATTTTATATTTTTATATATATAGATTTTACAATCTATATTTTCGTACAACTATCTTCGTTCTTCAATTAGAAATATGTGGACATTGTTGATAATTTTTGTTTATCTACTCAATATGGATAAATTAGTTGCTCAACTTTTCAGAATATTAAAACTTATTACATCAAGAGCCTATCTTATTAAGATATTTTATTATAGGTATTAGCAGGTAATGAATTACCTATCCTATCATCATGTATATTATATTTATCAAGCATTTAATTATTTTTCGTTATTGAAAACCAAGCCAGGAATCACTCTCAACGCTCAAATGTTTAGAGCAAATTTTATATTCCAAGAAGTAATGGCAGACACCAAAAAAAAAACACAGATCATTGTAACAACAGTTACGCAATAAATTCCTCGCTAAGGTCAGAATCTAATATCTTAATAAATTGACATTTAAGAGCAATGAAAAACGAATACAATTATTATAAGAGTTTAGACTAGGAAATGATCAGTGCTGTAACCCATAGCAATAATAGGATTAGTCCCGACTGTACATATTTTCATGTATTATATTATATACATATTACGTATGTAAATTATACAATATACATGGACCTTAATTACTTTCCGGGACTTACCTGGATCGAGCGTATTGGAATAAATTACTAGGTGGTTACAGACTATAAATCGTTGTTTATGGACAACGCTCATATTATTATGTTGCTAAAAGCAATTTTTAACTGCGTGTATACGTTCGTATCCAGATAATATAATTAGTAGTAGTAGATTGTTAAATGCAATAAATGATACCATAGATACCATATTATATTACGTAATCTAGTTAAGCTAACCAGTCAACAAATTTTTAGTGCAGATAGATTATCTCAGTCAATACTTGATAGCGCATTAAAAGTGTTAGATGAATAAAAAGTCCATAATATTTCACAGATCTGATTTCTGATTTGTTTGATTTTTATTATAAAAAATGATACAACTTATTTTTTTTTTGTTAAACTGTACTAAATTTAATTTTTGAAAATTTGATTGTGAACTATGGAACATATTTTATTGTGTTATTTAAACATCAATAATTATTCAATTATATTGTATTCTTCCTGCACTACTGTATCGTGTGAAATGAAGTAGGGAATAAGCCAAATTACTATAACACCAATATGGTACTATTCTTTTAAATTTAAATGTAAATTATGAAAAAATAGGTAGGATTTTAATAGAAAATAAGTATTTAGATTTTAAAACAATGTTTCAACGAATTATTGGATGTGGAGTCTATATAATACAATTATTCAACATTTTTCAAAATAATATTTTTGTAGAAACCTATTAAATGTATCAAAATTTAATCAATAATTAATTTAACTACCTAGTCATAACTCATAAATAATAAATGTTCCATTTTTAAAAATAAAACAACCTTTATTATTATAAAATATTTTTACAAAACAATAATATTGTAAAATAATAAATAGTTACATAACTGCAGAAACGCAGTAAGTTATTTTTTAAAAGTTATTATATTATTATAATTAAATACAATATTATTAGACGTATGGACTTAATACAATAGACTGATTACTGAATAGACAGCAAAGGTTCTCTGGATTACTTTTTATTTTATTTTTTGTTTAAGATTGTACTGCCGAGACTCGATGGTGATACGTAGTTCAATTTATTCAGCTAAATTGCATTTTAGACGCCTTGAAAGGTCGCCTAGAACAGCTCTGCAGTGTATTTATGCTTATATTGAATAAGTGAGCTGTTACTAATAAACTGTATAAATACATACTTCAAAAATTATTTTTTAAGGCTAGTTTTAGACTTCTAGTAAGGAAATTCATATTTATGTTAGTATTACAATATTGTTTAGACCATATTAATGCAATATTATGTAAAACTGTAATTGATTCATGAATGCGTTGTTCATATTTATACATATTAAACACTTATTTGTGTATGATTATTTAGTGTATGTATTCCATTGTTTTGATTATATTAGCTATAATACATATTAACTATAGATATTTAATTACTATTATGAGTCTGAATGAAATAATTGAGTAGGTAATTTTGATGGATGTATTAAATGTAAATTTGATGATAAAATACATAAGGAGAAAAGACTTATTATAGAAAAATTATTATTCTATAGTTTAACGACGTGTTACACTCTTACTAATAATCCAAAATGAAATTTCAATTGATATTACTATAATGTCAGACGAGTGTGACTAAAGACCTACTTAATATTTAACTTAATACGGTAGTTTATAAATTGCACCAAAATAACGATGTGTAATTTGAACCACTGCAGGTAGTCGAACATAGTGTTTGTAATTTGCACTAAAATAAGTATCTTTATTCTTTGTATTCAATTACTAGAATGATAGTAATAATTTTTTGGGATTTCTAACTACCTTGTTTGGTAATCATTTATTCTTTCGAATCAATTTATGCAATATACATTTTTTCTATACATACAATTGTTATTAATATTTTTATATTATTTTTTTAATTAACAAATTTAGTTTTTCAATGATAAGACTCAATTTGTAACACAGAAATACATACTTATAAATCTATTACAGATATATTGCTATAACAATCTTTATAAGCTCAATTTGTGTTGGGAGACATCGTATGTATGTATATTTTTGCTATCATGATTTATGATAAAATTATACATCATTTCATAAGTAAAAACCAAGCTAAAATAATTATGCTAGGATTATATAGACACTCTTTATTAAAATCTGAATTGCATACAAATATTTTAAATTATTAAGTGTTTTAAAATTATATTTTTGCCTAAAATAATGTATTTATTACAATATTATATGATGTTTTTCATACTTATATTATTGCTATAAAGTGCCTAGTTTTGAAGTCAATACTGACGTACCGTAGAACGGTATAAAAAGGTAAGTTACAAAACTGCTCAGAATCTAAAACAGAATATTCTGTTCTCAGATTCTTATATCTCAATATATTATACTGTACTATCGACATTTTTACGTATCTAGATGGCTAGATAGGTATTATAGGTACTACCGAAAGAAAAATCGATTTGAATGTTGGTGCAAACTACAATTCCTATTCCTAACTACCAGGGATGGTCCAAATTTTTATTTTGGTGCAAATTTCACATGTTGCATTTTTTTGGGGTCAATTGTAGTGAAAGTTATGCCACGAAGGTCCTATAAAACGTCTATATTTACTTATAAGTTAATAACATTAATATAAGATAAATTAAAATATATTTTTGTATTATGGGCTGTAGTCAACGTGCACCAAAATTATTATGTTTATTATAATTTATATTATATTATACATTATCATATATTACTGATATTAATTCATAAGTAATTACCGACACATCGTAGAACGGTGTGATAGGTTCATAGTGTAAATAGCTTAAAATTACCTAATCCAAATATTTCAAAAATTGAATTAAGTGTAGAAAATAATAATGTACAAATTGGCAATAAGTGTCAAGTGCCTACGATTACTATTTATGAAATACATACTTAATAACTAAAATTGATTTGGTTAAAAATGGGTTTTGAGTATTTTTGAGTATTTTTTGTTGGGAATCCCGGATTTAAAAAAAAAATACTGTGGGGTTTTTACTTTTAATCTTTTACAGTAATGTAATACATTTGAATGAACATTTTACAGTTTATATTTGCATCAAAAAATAATTTATTACTATAATAGGTGTAGTACCTACCTATGTTACTTTTAATTTAATGTTAAAGCTTAAATATTTCATACTAATTATATATTTTTTTTAAAATGACTCATTTTCACGTTTTTCTCTTAAGTTATGTAGGTAGTGTAATAAATAAGCTTTTTATATTTTCTTCTCAGATCCATATACTAGAGAAACTTTAAAAATTATTACTTTAATATACCGTGGATAAATGTGGCCAATTTTCAATTTATTCAGATAACAATACAATAAATACATTATAATTCTTTATATTTTAAACATTATTGATCTTCTCGAAATTCTAAATTGAGAATAAGTTGTACATTTTATCACAAAATTAATTGTAGTGTTATTTATTTATATAGTAGGTACCTAACATTGTGTGCATATAACTACGTAATAATGTAATATAAAAACATAATATAATGCATGAGTTTATGGTAGGTAGTTCAGTCGGTATTAAAACGTTGAATGTGAGTATATTAGTATTTTTATCCTCTATAAATTATAAATTTTAAAAAAAACGATTAAAAAAGTTTTAATTTAAAAACATTCAGTTTTTACATAAAAACTCTAGTACTGATTTTTAAATGAACTATAATGTACCTCCACATTTGTATATTTCTGACCTACAGTTCATGTACTTTGACAAGATAAGTTTTTTCATATTGCTAGGATTTTTAAGTACTGCGGTAGACAAGTGAAGTGTATGTTAGTATGTGTCACTCGAGTGGCCATTGCGAGGTCATATTTCGATCAATTATTCAACGTATTTTCTACAGAATGTCCCCGGTTTTCTGAAACCAGAAATATAGCTTCATATAATGATTTATTATGATTCCACATTGATGCGACTGATTATAAATTAATATTATTACTTTATTATATTCAGTTATATGTCTAATAAAAGGGTTCTATAATAATTGTGCACAATGAGCATATAGTTTACAAAAGTTTGTGTATTTATGAAGCCATTTGTCAGAACGTAAGTCTCAATAAATAAAATCAATAATAAATAAATAATCATATAATATGTGGATCATCACGTATGTCATTATATTATATTTGTAGCGTATACATTATACATGTTGTTTTATATTTGCGATACCGTCGAGATGATTTTTCATGATATGTGTATTATAATAATAATTATTAGGTATATGTGCACTGTGAAGTATATTGTTTACCACTTACTCGAGGACTGGTTAATATTTATATATATTTGAAATAATTTCTTTTTTTCGGGCTCTCCTATTTCGGGCACTTATTCATCCGTTTTAACGATTAATTTATTTTGAATCCACGCGGTGGACTCACCACATCAGCCCTCCACGGTCGCCCGCCCACACATCATCTATCGTCAGCACGCGCAAAGATGAGAAAATCAATTTTCCACTCTACCAGCATATATACTATGTGACGATGTACTTTTACCTTCACATTATTTTATTTTATTCACTATTCTGCATAACGGTGTACCAGTCAGTAGTAAATTATGATCTCCGCCGCCGACAGGTCTGCAGGACTCGCGGCGTGAGATTTTCTACTTATCATCGGCGTCCAGCAGCAAAAATAAAATTGAATACACTCGTATCTCGGCATCTCGCGGTCTCACGGCCATCCACGTGCGAAATAAATTTTCTACCAAAAATACACTATTCGTCTACCCATGCATATTGCATAATATTGTACTTTATAAACTGTATTACACTCATAGATTATACGAGCTTTTCCGTTGCGTTAATAAACCGCAAAATAACTGAGTCATATCATTTTGAAATGTTTTTAGAGCATACTATTTATCATCAATTTTTAAATTTTTAACAAATAAATAAACGCTCAAAAAATTTAGAAAATGCTAACGGTGCAGTGGATTTTAAAAGACGAAACTTTACACAACCAAACGCAAAAATAATTTTGTCTTATTATGCTTTTATGGGCTTACCTGCCAATTATTACGACTTGGGCCACTACAATATAACTGCAATGGTGACGACGGGGGGGTCAAAAAAATAATGCTATAATTGTTATGACGTGAACGCCGCCGCCGCCGCCGCCGTCGGAGTCGTCGAAGTTGAAGTCGAAGTCACAACCCGGTATGTCGTCGGAGTCGTCGTCGCCGTCGTCGTCAGAGTCGAGGGAGGTACACGCGCGCCGGCCGAACGCGAGCTAAAGCCTCGCACTGAAACGGCACAGCGCTGCGGCGGCATGGAACGGAAAAAAACACACTACACAGCAATCCCAAAGGGTAATAAGCGTCGGCGCGGTTGTATCTTTCTCTCTCACTCGTTCGCTCTCCTCCCATCGAGCGCCGTCATCGGCGGCGGCGCTAATGTTTGGGTTACCCGGCTATATACGTGGTAGGTACCTATATAATGACGACGACGACGACGACGACGACACACGGACCGTAAAAGCGCGTTCGGCGAGGCTGCTGCAGTGGGCGCCTGCACCGCATTATTGCTATTGCCGTTTTGCGTCAGTGTAACGGTAGCTCCATACTCGGGGGTGGTATTCCGTTGCTTTTTAAATACGATTTCTTAAAGAACTCATTACTATATTATGCACCCCGAATACTTGACAATACTTTATATCCCTTCGAATATAAAAAAATACATTTTATGTCAAACACTGATCAAGAAAATGCAATTGAGTCAACTGACATGCGGTGCTTAGTTTTTTGCTGTGTTCATTGGTATATATAAAAAATAATTTTGTTTTTAGAATATTAAATGAACTTATTTATAGACCTATCTTTAGATCAGTTAGATGTAATACAAATAAAATAAAATAAAATAAAAGTAATAACGTTGCTATACATTAATATACCTACCCACGATTGAACCACTATATTATCCTAACCTCCGCAATACAACATGCGAATTGTCGGGGGACGTTAGTTATGTCGTCTTCGATTGCAAAAATATTGCATACTTAATGACTTTCTATAAAATAAAAATAAAATTATAATATGTACAGTAGATACATAGGTACTTAACATATTAATTTTTTTCGTACTTTTTTTTGGAAAATATAAGAGTTGCTTATTTAGACACTCCAATTCAATTATTATTATTAATATTTCATGTTGCCTTTATTTTAACTTTACGATTGTTGGTTAATCCACCCAACCTATCAACTCTTGATCACCATAATTTTAAATTTAATATAGTTCCGAAAAATATACTTTTATATAAATATTGACGCTCTAAAAGTTTTTAATTAAATATTGATTTACATTTAAATAGCTTGGAAGAACCTGTGACCCGTGAATTTTGTTCGTTGAGCTATCTAAGGACTCAAATAATTTATAGACGATTTATGCCTGTGTGTATTGTGTGGGGCCACAACAACAATGATAATACAATTGTGTCTGCAGTTGAAAACTGCTCATCCATCGCATCATCTCGTCCGCCCAGAATTACATGTAACTATTTAACAAATAATAGAGCTACCACCTCGGGGGACAATGCTGTTCGTCATTTTATAATATTATATTCGTTTTGGATCTTAGCACTCGCCAGCTATTAATTGTTGTAGGACGTAGGTATGCGATACTATACGTGCTCAATCAACCTCTAAATGTTATTAAATAACTAATACCTAAACACTATACAATATACATGTTTAATGTGTTATAATTTATATTATTACTGTTTTTGTGGCGTTTGCGCGACTGCACCACCAAGAGTTGTAGTGGTAATGCAGTGATGGTCGTAGCCAAGGGGGGGAGGGAGGGTAAGATTCAGAATCACGGAATTTTGTTTACCTGATTTATGTTTTAAAATTTGTAATTAAAAAATATATTCATACTCTCCCCCCGCAATTTTTTTACTGGTTATGACTCTGGTAGTGGAGGATGAGTAATATGGATTACTATAGGTAATGGTAATACAGTGTGAATACTGAATAGTATGACATTTATAAATACTTTAAACTTTTTAAAAAAAAACCCCGAAGTTTTTTCCTGCGTTCGCCCCTGATGTATGTGCTTTAATGTAATGAGCTTATTAAAATTCTGATTTATAAATTATTTAATTGGCTAGTTGGTATTCTTACAAAGATAATACTTTTAAATACCTTCATAGAGTTTTTAAGAAGTGTCCTTTTTCATGTGGTCAAAGCTGAGGCGAGAACTACGATAGTATCACTTCCACTTCAGTTGCATCGTTTTTGGTACAACAATAAGTAATAACTACCCAGTCAATTATTCGTACAAAATCATCTCACAAATGATATCTATATTTTTTACAATACATGCCCTGTGGTGTGATGGCCGGAACCTACATCAAATATATAATATATAAACATGTGATACAAAAAATTTAAAAAATGGAGCCCCGTTCACCTCCCTGGGTGGCACTGCACCATCTGCGATCTGCCGCTCACTTTCCAGGTCTTCCTTCTCTGGAATCCTCACTTAATATTTCATAAAGTATAAAATTCGCCTAACAGCGATTCAGCATAATAGAATAATAATTTTTGGTTCGTCTGTAACTCTGTAGTTTTTCCTTACTAGGCTCACACAACAAGTCCGTGGAAGGTCCTTGGTTGTGAGCGGTCGCGCAGGGAGCTTCTCCATGCCTACTGTTTTAAGAAGTTCTGTTCTTGACGACTACGAATACGAATTGTTCCCGACTTCCCGTTACTTCCTGGGTTGTCTACAGATAACATACGAGTTAGTTTCAGAGTTCTCTACAGATAACATACTAGCCGATATCGATGAGTTCACCACAGGTTGTAAAAGGATATGAATACCTATGCTTTGTGATTCACCACGAGACTGGATTTATGATGGGGTTGAATGACTAGCAGGCGGTAGCCCAGTAACCATAGGCCCCACACAGTTATTAATTTATTATTAATAAATGAAAATGATACCCATTGGCCATTAGTAAAATTTAGTATAAAATAGGTTCATAATATTAATTTCCACTGCACAACTAACAACCATCCTAGTTTACAGACAAATTAAACTTATCATGTATCTAATTAAGTAGTTATTCAACTGTAAGTTCAGAAAATTGTTCATGTATTAAAAAAATATATATTCTAGAATTTTATTTTTTTCATTTAATATAAAAAAGTTATCAACATATTAATAAAGGTTTTTTATTATTGTATACTAATACAATACTATATATAACCAATGGCGAATGGCATATTCAGGTGCTCATTCATTCATTCGGAAATACGTATTTGGGAAAACGCACCATAATTAGTTCTTACGACTCGTGTGATATTAATATTGATTTAATAGTTGCATAGTTGCATGGCTTTTAAAGCAAAATACCAATCATCAACAAATCTAAAGTAATTAGATTCAAAGATTATTAGTATAATTGTATTTTACAAACATTGAAACATCATAATGAATATTACCAAGAACGGATTATAAATAGTTATATTTACTGTTTATAATATTTAAAAACACTCAATCGACATTTGGTTAGAAATAAAATATTTAATTTTTAATTTCCTTTCAAATATATAAATATAATCTAATGATTCATTTTTTTGAATTGTATTCAATTTACCTAATTCACTTAGTAATATAAAGTGTATTTAAATAAAGGGAACTCATTTTTTTTTTTAACGGAAATTATGTGAACAAATGTGTGAGTACCCTACTAATCGATTCTAATTGTTAACTATATATTTTCTAATATTATGAATGTGTTTTAAATTATTTATGTTACAAAAATAGAATTAAAAATGGTTTTTGCTTATTCCAACCTTTTCACATAGTTGTGTAATTGTCAGGGTTGGTAACCGAAATTTAAAAATAAACCGGAGGGGACCTTATGATAATATTAGCTCCAGAACGTCACCGGAACCCTTTTTTATTTTTCTTAGGATCTTCGGAAACAATACCGATATTTTTTGGTAGAGAAATGTTCTGTTTTTTTAGTTTCTTATATTATTTATCTATTTTTTTTCTTTTCTTTTTATTTTGGATTCAGGTCATAATTACTAAGGCCTGATACTGTGTGGGAGGGGAGAGGGTGGTTGGTTGGAACATGTATGTATGGCAAGGATGTGTTGCTAAAAACCCGATCCGAGTTATTGCAACGACGGCCGGTAAGTACGCTCATAGCTTTGCCGCGGTTGAGCTTACGACTGCGCCTCACCAGTCCACCTATTTCATTTATTTCGGTAATAAGAATAATCAGAAGAAAAATTAAAGAAAAATAGGAGTTTTTACTCAAAACTGGTTTTTATGTTTTGGTGTAATCAGTGACTGTACATATTTTAAAATTCACCAAATGCTTATAGGACCATTTTCCTTGCAAGATAAAATGTTCAAAATATTTTGACTCTTTCATAACTATTTATACCACTTATAACCACAGAAAATTTCCGATTTTCATTAGTATTTTAATATCATAATCTATAAAAACTTGAAAATTAATACAAAGTTAATAATGCATGAGTTGTTATATTAGTGTAATTTGAAAATAAAAATTGAGCTTACATCTAAAATGTTTTTTCATGAGCGTCTGAAATTAGAATCTTGACACTCAAAATCATGAAAATCTGCAAATGATTTTGAGTTAGAAATTCATTTTTCTTTCTACCTATACCTATCTAAGATTTTAGAACTAATACAACATTTTACTATATTTTACTTTTTACTATATAAAAACTCACATTAATTTTGTATGAGTGTTATGAGTTCAAATGTTTTTGACATTGGATACTCACCCTATTTAAAAAGGAATAGAATGATTTTCTTATTTTGTTATAATTCAATATCGAATAAATATAGATACTTGACATTTTTAGCAAATATTCATTATTATTTTTTATATAGTCCGACAATCTTCGTTCAGAATGGTTTTTCGATTTTATATTATTCAATTCAAATTTAAAACATCTATTACAGACCTACTCATCACTTACAACCGGGTACTCTGGTACCCACTTGCCTATATTTTTAAAATAATTTTCTATTTTTCATAATTTTGTCGACATTTGAAATTCATAAGCTTATTAGAAAAAATTGTGGCTATATATTTTTGATAATTCAGGTTATTCATGAGAAGCGTTGTTTTAGATATTCAAGCTTTTAGAACGAGGAAAAATGATGTTTTTATGATAGAAATCTTGCAGTAATCTGTACATACTATATAATAGAGCAAACAACTACATAATAGATATATAACATATAACCGAATTTTCTATTGGTAATATAATAATGATAATAATAATATAAGAATATAATAGTGTAATTTTAAAGTTTTACATTTATGTTGCACTTAGTTATACATCATTGTTGACAAAAAATATTTATAAATATGGTAACTATTTAAAATTAAATTTACTTTTACGCGGTTTAGTTATTTTTTATTTTTGTATAATTCTTTATACAAAGTTCACCCGTGTATTTAGAATTGATATCATATATTCATATGTATGTTTCGTCCATCATTATGGCATTATGTACTTGTGTTAGCTACCAGGCTACCTGCCTACCTATTAATATCATGTTTGAAATGTTTAAAATTCCATTAGACACGAACTTGAAGTGATCTGACATGGGTACCCACGAGAATTAATAGCGTACTAACGGGAAACTCCCATTATTAGTATACTAACTAATATTAGTGATAGTGATAACAATCACAGCCTAAATTCTGTATGTCTGTCAAGTAAATATGAAAAAATATAATTTTATTTGACATAACGCATGACAAACGGCAATTGTATTGTATTCATCTATTAAAATATTTTATATTATAGTTCAAGCCAAATAATAAATAAATTAAGTATTTATAAAAAAATATTGTAACATAGCTACCTATATGACTATATAACATTACATTTCATTATGTTAAATTAATTATGATACAAAATGTAGGTAAAGGATTAACCTTAAATTATTACAGTTATGGAGTTCAAATGAAGATTGTTTATCTTAATTTAGTTGTATATTGCTTGCAATTTTGATAAATTATGTTTTTATAACTACAATGTCAAGCTTTTTTTGATAATATTTACAGTGATTTTTTATTACAAATTACAATGTTTTGTTTTGGTTCTAAAAGTATGTAACTGCACATAAATATTTAGAATCAAATATATATATACAAGTAGGTTATATCATTAATGAAGTATTTTAATAATTGCATTCAGTAAAGTAATACTATGTGGTAGAGGGGGGAGGTAGGGGTTGAACTTATCATTTTCTTAATAATTATTCTAATAGTGTTGCCGTCAGTTTTTAGTGGACTGTATAGGGATGTTTGTTATTTTTATTAATACATTCACTATTCAGACTTAACCTTTTTGGTATAACTACACCATTTATTTTATAAGTCGGTGACACGCAAATTATGTACATGGAGTCATAGACACACGGCTAAACACACACTAAATAAGTAACATAATTAAATCCTGGTCGAACAGATATCGGCGAGAGTAAGATAATATATTATACAATATAATGATACAGATAAAAGTAATAATAATAATAACTACATTAATGATATAATATACTCGTCAACAAATAGTTACCTAATATATTATTTTTACTTACCAATTATTTTATATTTTATTTATTATTTAGGGCAAAGTGCACTACGCGATTACAGCAGATAACAATAGTACCTATAAAACGTTATTATAAACAACTAACCAGAAACAGTTCTTCTATTTTAAGATGTAAATTTCTATGTGAGTTCATCAAAAAATATTTGAATTAATAAAAGTTTTCAACCGGAGCTAAAATATAAGGGATTCTACAGTTTTTTGATATGAACTATTGAATACTTATAATTATTGTCTAGTGGTTCACTGACTTATCAGACTATTAGCTATTCGATCATTATAATAAAGAATCATAGCTGTAGACTAGAATACCGATACCTACCCCAAAAGTGCAATTTGGGAGCAGGGGAGCTAATACACTAAGTACTGAAATTAGCACCCTCAATTATGCCACTTGAGGATAATTATTAAAAAAAAAAAATTATATCCAATAAAGTACACTGTATACAGAATTACTATTTGCTGTCTTATCTTATTAATATAACAAAAAATTATAAAAATCAATATTGAGAAAATCCATTCTCAAGTGCACATCTAGCTTTTCTAAATGCGAAAAATAAGATTGACTGTGCTTTAGAATAAGCCCTGGGAAAATAATAAACACCTGCAACTTTTACTTCCAATCGAATCTTTTTAGGTGCAAAAAAAAAGATTTTATAGGTTAATGTTGCATATCGTGTTTGACATGATGACGATTAATATAAAATAAATAAATAATATTATTTATTGTTAAATATATCATAGACAGTATAACGTTAGGGCTTAGAGTAGACAGTCAAATGTTGGAAAAATCGAAGACCTAAAATGGGTAACAAAACAAATAGCATCAAGTTACATGATTCACACTAAATGATAATAACTATAGCTATTGCAGTAGAATAACAACATAAAAATAATATTCCAAAACTCAAAAGTGTCTAAAAATATAATGATTTCTCACTATTAGGCTCTCAGCAGTCTGCAATCTGCATCATTGAACCATATAATAACATAAATAAATAATAATAATATATTATAATAATAGTAATATACTTATAATAGTATATATATATCATATAGTTCAATGGTCTGCATGCGTCGACAGACAGCACGATTTATAATAGTACTATCACAGAATAGATTAAATAGACTTCATCTATTCTGTGGTACTATCTTAAATTGTGGTCGACAGTATTATAATATTATTCTTTATCATTCGAGTTTATTAAGGGGCCTTGCTTTTGCCGTCAATTTAAGTTAAAAACACCTTTAGTTGTAACAAAACTAAAGTTAGTTTATGTTGTCGGAATTTTATTCTAAACAAAATTTGAACTCTACAAACAATTGTCTATAGATCGTTCGGAACGCTTTGTAAAAACTTAAATCTTAGATTATTGTGCATTGTAGTTGAAAACTTGAAAATATGAACTTTTTCAATAATTGAAATTAAAATTTAAAAAAACCAACGTGCTTCATACGACCCGCAGACACATTTCTGATGAATTCAAATATTTTGCAGAATCAAAATCAGACAATGTCAACTAACCTTAATTTTGTCAAAACAATAAGTAAGTTTCGTATAGCGGATTTGATATTTTTATCATGTTCGTGACATGTGCATGCGCTTACGAGAGTGGTACCCTCATTGAATTCCACTCACATTAATAATCATTTATAATTAACACATGGATCCGGTAAAGACGAAATTAGAAATTGCCTAAATGTTGCCCCTTAATTAACAGTCGTAACGATTAGCGAGGCCCCTTAATATTATCTAAAACTGTCTGAATTTTCATCATAATAAATCATAACATTGATATTGAATCATTTTTACTTTCTCTCTCACTTTTATAATAAATAACTTAAACTCACGACTATTTGTTAATAACCGGTTTAAATTTGTGTTAACATACATAACAATTAATTAAGTATACCATTTTATAGTTATTTTACAATAGGTCAAACTAGTCATAAGATCATTTTTAATGACCAAATATGATTGTTTTTAAAAACCATTCAAATTATGGTCATGGGTCTTAAGTGAATACTAAATATGTTTAAATTTTAGAGGGGGTCAAAGGCGGAGGGTCGAGACTTGCAGAGTTAGAGCGGTACCCACTTTCTCACCTTTAATGCAAATATAATGACTCACGTACCTATTTACTAAAAACGTAATTTTAAGGCTACTACTTCTAATAATAAATAATAATAATAATAATAATAATAACATATTATTTTCATAGGATGGGTACTTTTTAATTTGTAGTGCCTAAAAAAAATTTAGATAGGCAAATTTACAGTCACTTAGCCATTTACCGTTGCGCCTTGGAAAGAGAAGCATGAAAATATTAAATCGATAGTTGTGCATCAGTGTTGACGGTATGCTGACGAAAAAAGTCGTTTTATGTAGCTGATCAATAAACACTGAATTTTTGTTTTGTTTATCGTGTCACTCGGTTCGTTTGCGGTATACATTATACAGTGGTTTTCACGATTGACTTTTTTTTTATCTTCTAACAAGTTTTGTTTTCTATTGATTTTGTTAATTGTAAGTTTTCGACGGTCATTTCCATCTGCGTTCTTTAGAGTCTTTGGGTAAAAATATTACTGTTAATTACAATATTATTATATATTCCAGCAATAGTTTGTTACGTCGTCCGATCAGGTAGTTAAATATACGGTGTTTTCAGGTGCTTTCGGAAATGGCCAGCCCCTCGCCAAGTTCGATGGGACCTCCGGGGCCTAATCATCAACCGCCACCTCCGACACAACCACAACAACAACAACAACAACAACACCAACAACAGCCTCCACAAGTTCAACAGCAACAGCCACCTACCACTCCTCAGCCACTGCCGCCACAAAATTATTCGCCTGGCCAGTCGGGTGCGCCGGCATCTCCTAACATGCAGCAGGGGACTCAAACATTTCCACCTCCAGGCATTCAAGTAGATTCAAATTTCAATTACTCAGTTTATGTCCATATTGGAATAAAATAATTTGTTATATGTTTCCATTAAAATCAATTGCCTAGAAATATGTATGAAATATTTCAAAGGCATTTCATTGTTCATTGTTTTTTGTTGGACAATTGTTGAATACAAATTCAGTAGGTAGATAGATAGGTAGTTAGCTAGCCTTATTAAAGTCTTACCATTTCAGTATTAGATTAAATCTAGTTTTTTTCGAACCTAATTAATTCAAAATAATGGTTATTACCTACAACAACATGAGTATTTAAAAAAAAAAATTTGTTCAATTAAACTCCATAATAATCTCAATGGTAACACATAGGCATCAAAGTAAAAAAATAAATGAAACTTGAATCAATTTATGTTGATAACAAAATATGCTAATGAAATATTTTCTTACGCAGTCAAGCAACAGACAACTCTGCTCAGAATAATATAATAAAATTAAAAACTTGTACTTAATGTTAAGAGGATGTGATACCTGCATGTGTTGTCTCCGTCTTACAAGTGTGTACTATAGCAAATTTTACGCTCAGCAGAACACGTGTAGCTCCGTTAGTTTAAAAATTAGTGCGATTTGACCTCTTATAAAATCTAAAGGTAAGATTATTATCTAGTCAACCTCATAGGTTTTTTATTATATTTTAATTTCAATGCGAGTTATGAGTATTCTAAAATTGTAAATTTTTTATGCATCTTAAAATACTCATAACTCGCGTTAAAATTAAAATATAATAAAAAACCTATGAGGTTGACTAGATAATAATCTTACCTTTAGATTTTATAAGAGTTCAATTCGCACTAATTTTTAAACTAACGGAGCTACACTTGTTCTGCTGAGCGTAAAATTTGCTATGGTACACACTTGTAAGATGGAGACAACACATGCAGGTATCACGTCCTCTTAATAGTGTTTGTATGTAGTGATACGTATCAATTTTAGCAACTTGTATTACAAACTACAATTCAAAATATTTCATTTTATAGGTGGTTGGTAAGCAGTAGCATATCTATGATTTTTTTTCTAGGGGGAGATATGACTAAAACTATTTTGCAACTCTTTTTATTTTACCTTTCTGTAAAGTGCATTGTTTTATATGCCATTATTTTACTTAAAACTATACCAACATATTTTATAGACTTCCATATTGTTTAAGAAATAAGAAAAGCTTTGGAAGGTGATTACCCAGGTCACTCCCTGTAAATATTTCACTTGAAAGTACCTAAACTAAATCTAACTGTTAAAAAAAAAAGTCCATGTAATAATTTATTTGTTTAGGCTTTAAATTTGTATGTGCTAATATAATAAATAAATTATAAAAAATAAACTTAATTAGGTTCATTGTAGATTTAAAGAAGAACAAATTAGATGAAAACCATTCACGGATGGAGCAAATTGCTTTTTTTTCTAAATAGTATATTACCATATTTTAGATTTCTATGTATAACCTATTTTAGTATCTTATAATAATACTTACAATTAACTGTTCGGCGTCTAATCTAAAACACTGAACAAGTGATAATCCATTATAAACTATTAACAAGTTATAATCAGTGTACAAATCTAAAAGAATCTTTGAAAACTTGGATATCCTTTGGCGTTGATTAATTTTACAAATAAATAAATTAAATACCAAATCAATGCCTTTAGCTGATAGTTATATTATGATATTTCTACCAATATTATTGTAGATGCAATAGTGATTTCAACATTCCTTCAAAATTTACAGTAAGTTACTTAAAGTGTTTCTTATAAATATTTTCTATAGCAACTTTAAATTTTACACTATTTGAAATATAAGTTATATTTTGATCTTTACTCAATGTCTATAGTTATTTAGATAACCTTCAAGATAACAAGTTCAAATGTTACATCTCAAATAATAATGAATATTATATATTTTATTACCCCAAATCATTAAAATTTGATATTAAAAATGACATTACAATGTCTATAGTTATTTAGATTACCTTCAAGATAACAAGTTCAAATGTTACATCTCAAATAATAATGAATATTATGTATAGTATTACCCCAAATCATTAAAATTTGATATTAAAAATTGACATTTTTTAATTTTAAAAAATTTTCAGCTAGTTTTTTTGTAGAAGCAGCAATTACATCAGCATTCATAATGTCTTTGTATTGGCCTCCTAAAAAAATTATTGTAGATGTAGTTAATCATATTATATACTAAACTTAATATATTTTATTGTATTTTTACCTTCTGAATCAAGTACAATGCCTTTAGCTTCTTGGATAATCAGAATTCCTGCTGCTACATCCCAACATTTCAATCTTTTCATAAATCATATATCTACTGCTCCCATTGCCAAATAACATAAACTTATTGCTGCTGACCCTAAAGATCTTGATCTATTAAGTATAATGTGTTAAATGTTTATACACTTTCAATTGCAAAATCTTAATAATATTTGAGATTTAAAAAGAAATTAAATTCATTTGAATTATCTGAATACTAGTTAATCAAGTTGATACAAGTTGGACTATACTTTTCATTTAATAATCATAAATTATGTTATTAAAAACCATAACAAAAAACTTAAAATTTGTCAATATAAATTGTATAAAAATAGGTTAGTAACTTTTTTGTGTTGTGTCTAAATATGTGTTTACCCAGGGGTGGTTTAACTAGGATTCTCCATAAGTTAATTATATCGATGTTGAGGTTTAATTTCAGGCTCAATTATGAATTAAATTTTGGGTTTAATTACAATAGTTTCGGTTTCTTTATGACTATTCAAATTTGTATTTACAATAACTATCATAGACCATAGAAATAATTTTTAATTTTCTTAAAATTAAAAACACCCCTCTGGCTATGCCACCAAGTTACTTTTTAAAATACATTAATCTATAATTTAAAATTCATATTTACCCACGAAAATTCCTTATACTAGTTTTAAGATATATATCATGTCCAACCATGGCATTTTGAAGATCTGTAAATAAAATAAATAAACCGTGCTAGACTGGGTAAGAATAAGCAAATAAATTTTATAATAAGCCCAATTTTTTTCTAATTTACAAATTCCCACATGTTTTTTAGATGAATTAAAATATTTTGGTAGGTAGATAAAATAGTTTAAAATTACTTCGCCAATTTCATGCAGCGCACTTGTTTGATTAAGAATAACATGCACACTCTCATTTTTTACAAACTCATAACATTATAAATTAATGTTCAGCGGTTCATATTTGTTTTCATTATTTTAAATATTGGAATTGACATGGTATTTCATTTAAAGGTAATGGCACGATCTATTTCTCTCTGAGGTCTATATATATTATGATTTTAAAGCAAGTTATATCTATGTGAAATACGTATTACATTTAAAAAATGTTAGTAACTAATTTCTAATTATAATTTAAAAAGAAAACAGATCTTTATAACCTTTAAAATTGATAGTAAGATAATTCACTCTAATGTTAAAACTAACAAAACTAAATGTAAAATTCACTGTACATTGCTCTTGTAAAACAAAGATTACAAATGTGGGTGCAGTGTCCACTTGTTAATAATTACATCATTTGAATGTACATTATGCAATTTCAGTATTTCAAGTGCAAAAAAAGTATTTTAGGAAACACTTACTTCTATTATTCCACATTTTATAATATAAGCTTTTAATATATTTAAAGTTAAAATTTAAAATTGACCAAAATGTGGTCTGCTTTGTTTTAATTACCTTCAGTACTTGACACTTGTATTTTTTCATTATTCAAATATGCACCTTCTCCTTTTTGAGCAGTAAATAATTGATTTATTATCGGGTTATAGACTATTCCAATTTTTATATCATTTTCTATTACCAATGCTAATGAAATACAACAAAATGGAAAACCTTGTATAAAATTAGTTGTTCCATCAATCGGATCAAGTATCCATGTAGGCTCTTCTGTTAAAATATTATTTGCAGCACTTTCTTCTGCAATAAATCTATACACAATTGGTTTTTTTTTAAGTGTTTATAATAAATAATATTTTTAATGAACAAATGTTCAATACTTATGATTTGGGTATAATCGTAGTATGTTGTCGATTATTGTTTTTTCAATAAGTTTGTCGAATTGTGTTACAAAGTCTTGATCATTTTTTTTAGTTGATATTTCTTTTGGACTTTTAAAACCTTTTAACAACAACTAAAAAAAAAAATATGTTTAGTGATAAAATATAGACATTGTAAAAAAATCTGAATAAACTTACTTCACCTGCCTCCAAAACAATTTTTAGTGCATCACTATAATATTGATGTATGTCAACCATAGTTTTTAATTGTTACGATAAAATTAATAATTTATTTTATGTGCCACAAACAATTTGAAAAATAAAATGTATATTTTAACTTTCACTACCTAAGTGGTCCGTGTAATAAACTGTACTAATTTCTTATCTTTAAATTATATAACACTCTTTACAACTTGTGTAGTGTGACCAAAATGATAAATTAAAAATATTTATAAATAATGATATAAGTAGTGAGTGTGTACTGTGTAGTTAGTTATTTTATTATTATAAAATAAAAATTTTTATATTTGAACTTTGGATTCAACAACATGGGTCATAACTCATGATTTAAACTACATTTAACAATGTAGCTTACATTAGAATTTATATGATTTTTATTCTTTGTTTGCATTATATTTAGTGTGTTAAATATTATAATATTTTAATTTAACATTTTGTTAAACAAAATATCTATGCTTATATCTTATACATATTAAAAATAAAATAAATATGTCATTGTTTAAAATGTACCTAGTTGTTATCCAATGAAAAAATCAATGAACTCACTAATATAATATATTTTATATTACATTTTTGGTGGGAAAACTTTGTGTTGGTAACTCAAAAGTCAAAACATGCCATTGCCATTTTCTATATTTATTCAGCGGGTAGGTAATTTTAAGAACTAGAGATGATTTTACATTTCAGCCAACAAATTAATTGTATACTTTTAGAAAAGCAAATTGATCATAGGTACTTAAATCGTAAAATATGTTTTTCTCAGTTGGTTGCGGAGTTTTACCCTACATCATAGTATTATCAATTTTTTGATATAAATTGTAATTGTGAATAGGTAGTTTAATTAAAATACTTATACAAAATTTGGTTTTTATTTTCCAATATATAATTTGCTTATTGAGATCTTGAGATTCAATCTCAATCATTTTTTGAATGAGACGAGTAACTAGGTATCTATTATTATTTATAAATTGAATATTTTTGAGGTTTAGTTTATCTATCTATGTATTTAATAAGTATAAAAAATCAGTTAATATATTTTTTATGAAATAATTTGTTTATAGCCCAGTGGACCACCTCAAGAAAATTTAAATGCATTGCAAAGGGCAATAGATTCAATGGAAGAAAAAGGATTACAAGAAGACCCTAGGTACTCTCAATTATTGGCACTAAGAGCGAGACAAGGTAATATGGACCCTAATCAAAGACCTCCTTCTTCAATACAAGTAAGTTAATCAATATTAATTTTAATATTCTATAACTTTCTATTTTAAAATGTTAATTAATAATTCAACTAAAAATATAATTTACTTTAGGGAAATTATCCTCCCCAACATCCAGATAAACCACCTTCGCCTCAACAGAATTCCCCAAATCCTAACGGGCCAAATGGACCAGTAGCCCAAAATAATTTAACTCCTGCCCAAATGCAACAGCTGAGAGTTCAGATAATGGCATATAGACTATTGGCTCGACAACAACCTTTAACCCAACAATTAGCTATGGCTGTTCAAGGAAAAACTTCTCCTCAAGGATATCCACCAGTACCTTCAGCACACCATCGACAATTAGAACCGGGAGAAATTGTAGAAAACAGTATGCCAATGCCATCAGGAGGTCCTATGAGATTACCAATGCCAATGCAAAATTCTCCGAGACAGCCCAATCCTCCTGGTCCTATTCTACAATCTCCTGTCCGTATGCCTCAGCCTGGTTCAACCCCTCAAGCACCAATTCAACCTCCTCAAAGTGCTCAACACCCTCAAGGTCCACCACCAAACCAGCCTCCATCTGTATCAATGAATGGACCTCAACCACCTCCAAGTATGGCTCCAGGAATACCTCAAGCTCCACAGCAAATAAATGCCCCTCAACCTGTTGGTCAACCACCTATTGGAGGAGTTCCTCAGCCTATGATGGGTGGTCCACAACAAATGGCTGGTATACCACCACATATGCCCAACATGCCTACAACAAATGGACCATCACCACAATCACTACCTCAACAACAGCAACAGCAGCAGCAACCACAACCTCAACCACAACAACCGCAACAGCAGCAGCAACAACAACAACAACAACAACAGTCCTCTCAACAACAGCAACAAGCACAGGGTCCTCCTCCCCCAGTTAAACAAAATAGAACGACATCATGCCCTAAACCAGTTGGCTTGGATCCTTTAATAATATTACAAGAACGTGAAAACCGTTTGGCTGCACGTATTGCTCATCGTGTGCAACAATTGAGTAATTTGCCAACAACGATGAGTGATGATCTAAGAATCAAAGTAGAAATTGAACTTAGAGCTTTAAGAGTATTAAATTTCCAAAGACAACTTAGAGCTGAAGTAGTGGCTTGTACTCGTCGTGATACTACTTTAGAAACTGCTGTTAATGTAAAAGCATATAAACGAACAAAGAGACAAGGTCTAAGAGAAGCTAGAGCAACCGAGAAATTAGAAAAACAACAAAAGTTGGAAGCTGAAAGGAAAAAACGTCAAAAACATCAAGAATATCTTAGTACTATATTGCAACATTGTAAAGATCTAAAAGAGTATCATAGAAATAATATTGCAAAAATTGGACGTCTTAATAAAGCTGTTCTTAATTATCATGCCAATGCTGAGCGGGAACAAAAGAAAGAACAAGAAAGAATTGAGAAAGAGCGTATGAGAAGATTGATGGCTGAAGATGAAGAAGGCTATAGGTATAACTTAATTTATTTTTGTTTCATTCATAGTTGTAGATCTAAAAACATTTTTATTTTTATAGAAAATTAATTGATCAAAAGAAAGATAAACGTTTGGCTTTCCTTCTCTCACAAACTGATGAGTATATTGGAAATCTAACAGAGATGGTCAAAGAACATAAATTAGAGCAGAAGCGTAAGCAACAAGAAGAACAAAGAAAAAAGAAGAAGGTGAGTTTATATTTAATCCCATATTTTATACCTACATAAATCTCATAAAATCATTTTAATCAATACTTAATACTTATTTCAATATTAATAAATAGAGTGACGAGCCTGATGATCATGATGAAAGTTCACAGCAATCAGACATGCACGTTTCAGTTTATGAACCTTCTACAGGTAAAATATATTTTTATATTTTTTAATATTACCTTCGATGTTAAAACTTAAATTGTTATCACAGGAAGAATGTTTAAAGGAGAAGAAGCTCCACTTGCATCACAATTGAACAATTGGTTAGATGCTCATCCTGGTTGGGAAGTAATGGAGGAGTCTGAAGATGAGGATGATGATGAACAAGAAGATGACGAATCAAGCAATCAAAAAATCAAAAAGAATAGCTTTGAAAAGGAAATTGTTGAAGACAAAGAACCAATTAAAAAAACCAAAATGGAAGATGATGAATATAAAAATGCTTCTGAAGAACATACATATTACAGGTTTGTAACCTATGAAAGAAAAAAATTAATAAATAGGTATACTAATCACATTATTCATATATTTTTTCAGTATTGCTCATACTATTCATGAAAGTGTAACTGAACAAGCTTCCATTTTAGTTAATGGTAATCTGAAAGAATATCAAATAAAGGTAATGGCTTTAGTTATTAATTTAAAAGTAATTTTGTGTAAACTTTGACTTTGTTTAATTTTAGGGTCTTGAATGGTTAGTATCATTATTTAACAATAATTTAAATGGAATACTTGCTGATGAGATGGGTCTAGGAAAAACCATTCAAACAATTGGTCTTATTACTCATCTTATGGAAAGAAAGAAAGTAAATGGACCTTTTTTGATTATTGTTCCATTGTCGTAAGTATTAATAACTTTGATTTACTATAAGTTAAGGCTAAATGAATAAATAATTTGTATTATGCAAATAGTATTTGTGAGTTAGTTACGTTTAGTAAAATATATATGTCTAGAATAACAGAATTAAAATAATTACCTTTTTTTGGAGTATTTAATGATTTAAATAATGTATTTAGGAGGTTAAATTTATAAATGTTATTAAGTAACATACTATTTAATATTTATCCATATTATTTTATGACGTAGTATTTTGAATTTGTTATTCATATTTTCATTTAATTATAGTCTAGAATATTAGAGTATGCAGATATTTTCAATATTTTATATAATATGAAGTTTGTACTTTAGGTGTTTCAAATATTTTAGTATAAATTATTTAAAGTAAAACGTGTCATTGATATTTGTTTATTATCCCTGAATAGAATGCAATATGTACATAAAAATAATTCATTTTTTTACTGAAACATTTGAATAGTTTATTTTCCCAATGTTTCAACATTTTGATATTTTTATCAATATGCATAAGTACCTTAAGATTTGGGCTAAACAAAATAATTTCTTTTCAAATTTTAGTACAATGTCAAATTGGGTATTGGAATTTGAAAAATGGTCTCCATCAGTTTTTGTTGTGGCTTATAAAGGCTCTCCAATTATGCGTCGAACATTACAAAACCAAATGCGATCTAATAAATTCAATGTTTTATTAACTACATATGAATATGTTATAAAAGATAAATCAGTTCTTGCTAAAGTAAGTAGTATTTATTTTATAATGTTTTTATTTTAAATTTTAAATACTATATTTTCAATGGTATATTCATTTTAATCATTTATATTTTTAGCTTCATTGGAAATACATGATTATAGACGAAGGTCATCGTATGAAAAATCATCACTGTAAATTGACACAAGTCTTAAACACTCATTATAATGCTCCACACCGATTACTGTTAACTGGTACACCGCTGCAAAATAAACTCCCAGAACTTTGGGCTCTTCTTAATTTTTTGTTGCCATCTATATTTAAATCCTGTTCGACATTTGAACAATGGTTCAATGCGCCTTTTGCAACTACTGGAGAAAAGGTATTTATTTTTTATAAGCTAAATAATTTAATATGTGTAAAACTTTTTGTTGTTATTTTGTATATGTTTAGGTTGAATTAAATGAAGAAGAAACTATTTTGATTATCCGCCGTCTTCATAAAGTATTACGTCCATTCTTGTTAAGGCGCCTGAAAAAAGAAGTTGAGTCCCAATTACCCGATAAAGTAGAATACATTGTCAAATGTGATATGTCTGGTTTGCAACGAGTTTTATACAAACATATGCAGAGTAAAGGTGTCTTACTAACTGATGGTGCTGAAAAGGGCAAACAAGGTAAAGGTGGTGCCAAAGCTCTCATGAATACCATTGTTCAATTGCGTAAGCTGTGCAATCATCCATTTATGTTCCAAAGTATTGAAGAAAAATATTGTGAACATATTGGAACTGCTGGAAATGTCGTTCAGGGGTAATTTTAATAATGAATCAGAATATTTATATTTGTCTTTTGCTAATTTTCTAAAATATTTTTTTTATTTACTCATAGACCAGATTTGTACAGAGTGTCAGGAAAATTTGAGTTACTGGATCGAATTTTACCAAAACTGAAAGCTACCAATCATAGGGTATTGTTGTTCTGTCAAATGACCCAACTTATGACCATTATGGAAGATTATTTAGGGTGGCGAGGTTTTGCATACTTGCGTTTGGATGGTACTACTAAAGCTGAAGATAGAGGAGATCTTTTAAAGAAGTTCAATAGTGCTGGCAGTGAATATTTCCTATTTTTATTAAGTACAAGAGCAGGGGGTCTTGGATTAAATTTACAAGCAGCCGATACTGTTATTATATTTGATTCTGATTGGAACCCACATCAAGTAATAATTATTTAATAAACCACTTGTAACTATGTCTTGTAACTTCTTAATAATTTTTTAACTCTTAATGTTTTCTATTCATAGGATTTGCAAGCTCAAGATCGTGCTCATCGTATTGGTCAACAAAATGAAGTACGGGTTCTTCGTTTAATGACTGTAAATTCAGTTGAAGAGCGTATATTAGCTGCTGCCAGGTACAAGTTAAATATGGATGAAAAAGTTATCCAGGCTGGTATGTTTGATCAAAAATCAACTGGATCAGAGCGTCAACAATTCTTACAATCTATTCTTCATCAAGATGATGGAGATGATGAAGTAAATGTCTTTAATAGCTCAAGTTTGCCCAAATGAAATATGTAATATAATTTGTATATTTTTAGGAAGAAAATGAAGTGCCTGATGATGAAGTTGTGAACCAGATGATAGCTCGATCGGTAGATGAATTTGAATCATTCCAAAAAATGGATCTTGAGCGTAGAAGAGAAGATGCCAAATTTGGTCCAAATAGAAAGTCGAGGTTAATTGAGATATCGGAATTGCCAGAATGGCTTGTTAAGGATGAAGACGAGGTACTATTTTTGTTAATTTTAAAATCATTTAAATAATGATTTATATGTAAAATTAATTTTTAAGGTGGAAAGATGGACATATGAAGAAGATTCTGAAGAAATTATGGGACGTGGTTCTCGGGCTCGTAAAGAAGTAGACTACACTGATAGTTTGACTGAAAAAGAATGGTTGAAGGCAATAGATGAAAACGTCGATGACTTTGAAGATGACGAAGAAGAAGAAATTAAATCAAACCGTAAAGGAAACCGTGGTAAGAAAAGGGGCAAAAGAAGTGCAGATGATGATGATGATCCACCAATTCGACGACGTAAAACAATTGGACCTGAAGAATTAAAGCTTCGAAAAAAAATGAAAACTATTATGAACATTGTAGTAAAATATACAGATGCCGATTCCAGAATACTGAGTGAGCCATTTATGAAATTACCATCTAGACACAAACTACCTGACTATTATGAAGTAATAAAAAAACCCATGGATATTAAAAAAATAGTGGCGAAAATTGATGATGGAAAGGTATGTATCCTTATTTGGATAAACATTTTTAAATAATGTTGCAGTTAAGAGTGTCATGGTTATAAACTACCTATACTATATGCGGTTTTATTTATTTAATTGTAGTATGCAGATTTAAATGAACTTGAAGCTGACTTTGTACAGTTATGCAAGAATGCACAGATATATAATGAGGAAGCTTCACTTATTCATGAAGATTCAATAGTTTTACAATCAGTTTTTACGAATTCTCGTCAACGATTAGAATCAACTGATATTCCAGAATCAGGGCCAGAAGAAGGAACAAAAAGTACAACTTCAAATCCTAATAGTAAAATTGAACAATTTTAATGTTTTATTATTTTATATCATTATTTGTTATTATGAGTGATGTCATAACATAGCAAATATGTGTGTATCGGAATCTTACTATAGTTTATTTAGTTAATACTTAAAGTAGATTTGTGTAAAAGAATATAAAATGTGCTTAAGTCTCTTTTTCATATGTTTATATTAAGACTGTTTATAAATATTATAAAATTTCATTTTTTTGAATTCACATTTCTAGCTCATCTTTAAAATAAATAATATATGAAAAAAACTTTGTTTAGGCACTTTTTATATTTTCTTCTGCAAATTCCTTAATATTTTGATTTGCTCTTACATTAACTAAAAACAAACTGTAGTAAGAACCTGAAATTGTGTGTTTGTTGTGTTATGTGTGTGTGTGTGTGTGTGTGTGTGTGTGTGTGTGTGTGTGTGTGTGTAACAGCACATGCGAGTGTTAATAAGATGTCCTCTTGAAGATGTCACTGCACCATTTGTTTTTTTTCTCTGTCTCTGCAACTTAATGTTTAGCAGAAACAACCCTATGCCTTTCCTATTAATATTAGAGTAAATTTATCTAATATCAAACTTTAAGTTAACATTATGACATGTGTTGCTACTTTGTCTTTTTTATGATATTTTAATTTTTATGCAATTCATAGGTATTTTTAATTTGTCATAACTTATCCTCTTATAACTGAAATAAAAATTAATATATATTAAAAAACATTAAATAGCTTATGTATCAACACAGGTAATGTTCTTAACTTAAAGTTTGATAATAGGTGAATTCATTCTAATACTAAATGTGACAACATAGGGTTGGTTCTACTGAATGTAAATTTGGTATGGTGCATGTGGGTTAGAGAGAAAAAACAAAAATTGTGTTGACATAATCTTAGTTATCATAATTTATATTTTTATGCTATAATTTTTTTTTACCATAACTAGTTAACAATAATATTCTTTTTAGATACTACAATTATTTAGTAATACAAATTATTTATTAATGTTTAAGGCGAAGACGAGGTTTCAGATGCTGATACCACTTCATCGTCGGTTAAATTGAAACTGAAAATGAAACCTCGTGGTAAAGGGTCTGAAGTTAGGACATCTAACCGACGAAAAAAAAAGAAGCATGTAAGTGACGATGAAGATGATGAAGATTCTAATTCATAAACATCTAGTTTAGATTTAGTGTGTGAATCTTTAAACATTAGTGTCTAAATTTAAGAAATATTTTGTGACAATTATTTTAGAAATATTTTTTTTTCCAAAATCTTTAAAACTAGTTTAGCTTTTTAAAAATGAGATTGGTTTATAACTAAATATACATATAATATATATTAGTGGATTTATTTGGGTCATGAACAAACTATTTGTAAATAATCAATACCTTGTTTTTTTTTATAAGATGCTTCATGTTTGCTAATATATTGTAGCCCTTTTTACGGCAGCCTAAAATTGGTTTCTATCTGAGTACAGCGAGGATTAATTTAAATTTATAATTGACTTCAGTAGTGTATTGTCGGTCATTTTAAGATTAAATTAAATCCTTACTTTTATAGTATTTCTTTTGTTCTATAATAAATGGTTTTAAAATACTAGGTTATTCTCCATAGTTTGTATGAGTAACACTATTCTAAGTTCTATTTTGTTATTAATTTTTAATATTTATGTACAACCTAAACAAACTTATATACACACTTAAATCATATTCTTGAAAACATTTATTTATTATTAATTTTATTGCAATGATGTAGTGAAAATCAAATTATATACTAATACTAATTTATATTTTAGTTGTGAAAATATTTTTAAAATATCATTTGTGTCAAATACCATCATTAGTTTTTTTTATATATAGTATTTTCATTGATTATAATTTATAAATAATATTTAAATTCAATGGTATTTTTCATAACTAATGAACTTAACGGCGCAGTAAAATAAATGTGCTATAATATTTTCATGAAATGCAGAAAAATATAATGTTAGTAAAAGCATAAAAAAAAAAATATAAAAATGTTATGGTAAGTAACCTATTAGACTAAACCAATTACATTATTCTATTTATTCATAAACCTAGTTTCTTATAATATAAAATTGAATTTTCACTTAAAGTTTACTGTGAGCCACGAGAACGCATACGGGGGTCGGCCAAAACTCGTCTATTCTCGCGTATCCCCATCACTTTACTTTACCAAATGCTGCGCTACCCGCCGGTGTGCTTCGTTTTTCGTTGGCAGGTGTGTTTACTGTGAATACAGTACATTTTTTTAAGACGTTTGTTGTTACCTATTCTCTTTTGAATTTGAGTATAACATAATATCCTATTTTATTTTATAATTATAATATTTATACGTAAGTATGCGATACGGTTCGTGTTGTATCGTATTACTTGAGCCGGTGTATGCACAGACTAGTTGCCCTGTGGTGGGGAAAAATTTAGCTCGAGACGTCGGAGAGCACTCGCCAGTCATTCAAATGCGCTATCCGTATGCGTCTCTCGTGGCTCACAGTTTACCTACATGGTGGGTCAAACATTTTTGCCAGTGAGACAAGAAAATGTGAGTTTCACATATTCATCTAAGAACCCTGGAGGGATTTTCAATGGTGGGGGGGGCTTACATATAAAAAATTATATACGTATATATATTATACATTGATAAATCAAAATAATATGTTGTTTAACTAATATTTATTTTCATTATAAAACAATGTCTATTTTCCTGGGTTTTTGTCCCAACTCATCAATGACTTCTTCAGGAGTTAAATTTATATCACAGTATACCGGCAACATGGTCAATCCATTTAATCTGTCCTGTGTAAATAATTATTTTTCAGTTTAAAATATAATGTTATAATATAATGGAGTATAATTTGGAATATCCCATATCTAATAATAATTATTATTAAATAATAACTTCGGTGACGACGGTCTTCTCGCCGTACATTTTTAATCGAAACTCGATTGTGACGGTAACACTGAAATTCCTTTAATTTAATTTTGTATTTATTTTTATTAGTACTATTAATTTTTTTTTTTAATTGTCATCATTTTTATTATACATTTTTACGTAATTACGTAAACTGAAAAAATACTAGGGGGGGGGGGGGGTGAACCCCCCCCCCCCCCCGTGTGTACACCACTGAATTTTCATGGCAAATATATTCTTCTGGCCGACCCCGAGTATTCCGTTACCAGTAAAAAAATGGCTACTCTTATATGGTTCAAGTATTATTAAATGTATTATTTAATATTCATTGTTACGTTGTGCAAAAACTTGAAAATATGAAAATGTTTGAACTACTACCTAATGATACATTTTTTTTAGTATGGGTAACCAATTTTAGCAGAAATAAATAAATATTATGCAGTTATGATCTTAATCCGGGTAGCTAAAATATATAACGATCAAATATTATAATTCATAAGTACCCGTAAAATTATATTCAATCATAATCATAGCAATTTAATGTAACGTGTAGGTGGCAACAATTAAAAAAAAAAAATATTGATATCTTTTGTGAATCTCACAAAATTCTTCTGTGATTGTGATTCATGAAAACCTATTCAAAATGTGAATTTGTCATCGATTTCATTTTTAATAAACTATACAGGGTAAAATTGACATCGTGCGCCTCCACCAGGCACCAGTCCAACCTTACAGCGGCGGAGACGTTCGAAATTTATTTCCTTGAATAAAGATATAATATAGTATATCTTTAATCGTGGTTATATCTGAATATCTGATCCACCATCGACGTTAAGATCAGCAGCTCTGTCGATTTTTCTAAACTGCCATTTGTGTTTATTGAATCGACGCGCTATTGTTCTTTTTACTATTTTTATTAATCTTGTCATAAGGGGGGGGGGAGGGAGGGACGTGGCCAATTTTAACATAATTGTTTTAAATCAATTTGATTTAACACTCACTATTGAATCATAAGAAGTATAATTTATATCATAAATATTTTAAAAAAGGATATGGGGGTTCCTTCATCCTTCATCGGACCACTACTGCTATCAATGTCCCTTATTGTTCAGGATTGTCCGATATCCATATAAATTATAAATTAATATTTATTCCATAATAATGTAAATTATATTTCTTATACCTAATCAAATAGTGCGTGTTAAATCAGATTGATGATTGAATATTCATCCGGGCTACATGAATTATGTAACGAATCACTAGTGCGCTATTGATGGTGCCTATCTTTATTGACTAAAATGCACTTAAGCACCTCACGAACATTTTTCTATTTTTTTTTTTTTGAAATATACTTATATTAACTATTTAAGAAGAATTCACTACTTCCTGCAGAAATAATATTTTATACTTAGACAAAAAAGTGGCCCTCATTTCAAACAAAATATTCGATATTCGTGTCAATATATTATATAATACTTATGTAAACGTTTATTTTCCACAGTGAATTATTTCAAATAAGAAAAAAACAGAGGAAAAATAGGTACATTATTGAATTAAGTTAATATTGCTTGTTTTTCATTGGACATCCAATAAGTAGGTACTAACAAAATAAGTGCTTCACTAACAACTGATAAGACTTAACTGATTTACCTATAGACATATTAATATGTCTATGGATTTACCTACCTACCTATCTATATATTACTGGCAAGTGTATTCTTTTAAAACTTTGATTACAAAATGTTGGCACTTGACCCGAAAAAGGTTCACCACCCCTGACGACTTGTATATTGATTGTAAATAAAATAAAATATATACTCGGCGCATTTTAAGATCATGACCAGTCGCGCATCCAAAACTACTTCCTCCACCGCACCGCTCACCGCTCACCATAGTGGCAGTTACTGGTTTTGTACCTATACGGAACGCCTCATGTGTCAACAGAGAAGTGCACGTAATTATTCTAGTAATAACCAATTATGATTAATCTATTAAATGTTTAAGCTTTTTTACACAATAACGAAAATATTATCATGTATAATTTGAAAAAAAACTAAAAATAGGTAGTTGAAAATTTAAAATATTTATAAATGTTATAGGAAATATTATTAAATATGCCACAATATATATCAAACTGCAAAAATTACACTAAATATAAACAACTTGCTAATACATGGCTTATATAGCCATTCATGGCTAATACATGTTCTGTATTACAATTTTTTATCCACTTTATCTTATTTTGTTCTATCTCATTTATATATATATTATATATATATATTTATTTTTTATTTTTTATATTTTGTTTTGTTCTATTACATACTTTATCCATTCTGTTTATTTATTTACTAATTTGTTGATCTTTTAAATATATAATTTCTATAATATTTGCTTATTCTAAAATTGTAAATGTTCTTAAATTACACTCTTATCTATTAAGCTAACATTATATACACCTATAGACCAAATTTTAATTTTAATCTTATGTATGTACAAATGATTATGAAACTCCAATATCACCGATACGAGGTACTGCCTCAGTGGTGAATTGGGCCAACTTATAGCCATATATCTATATATCACCCTATGCATGAATTTACTTAATATTGAACAATTTGAAATGTTATTAACTATGTATTTTATCTATTTTGTTTTTGGTCATTAAACAAATTATCTTATCTTATTACAAAACGACCCGAAATATTTTTAAAATGACTTTACGTCTAGTTAAAGTATCAATATTTGGTGAAACTGTCATTATGTTAAGTCCCTATAGTTTTTTATTTTGAGTTAAAACAAAAAAACCGAAATATATTTTTATTAAAAGCCGGTTTTGCGTATACGTTTCTGTGTTTTATTAATTTGTTTTTTGTTATCCTTTTTATTTTGAAAATTACTAAGCTTTTTCACACTCCTGTGGTTTGGTGAAGCGCGGTCGTACACTCAATCTGCGGAAATGCTTTGACTTTACTTACCGGCCGGCGTTGCTAGCTCCCGGATGGGTGACCACCCGGGATTTTTAGCAACAAAATCCTTGCCACACATATAATACGTGTTCCAAACCAGCCGTTTCCCCCTACAAACAGCCAATGGCTATAGACTATAGTTGACGGATTTAAGCTCAATAAAAAAAAAAACTTACTAGATATTTTTTGCTATTAGAAACTAGTGACCCCTAACCAACTTCAAAGTCGAAAATCGAAGCATTATTATTACCACCCAAAAAGCAATGACAGACACAAAAAAATAATACATTAAAAACCCAACACTGTAAAAGCAATACACCGTTCTCTCCACTCGGAACTTAAAAATGTTACAATTATTATAAAAAAAGTAATGCAAACATCATAATTGTATGTTGTTGACAATTTTTATTAAATTTTTTTTTTTTTGTAAACAATATAATATATCCTATTATTTAATTTAATTGAAATTAATGAATTCTAACTATCTAACGACGTGAACTTTACTCTTTTAACTCGTAATGCTGATTTGTTTTCATTCCAAGTTGATGACCAGTGATTCTTGTCCTTCCAGAAATTTAACATAGCCTAAAATTTAAAAAAAAAAGTATATATAAAACTTTTAATTCAAGTTACTAGCTATGGTATCTAAAACGAATGTATAGGTAGATAATTATTTCAACTATCAACCTTAGTATCAAAGTTTCTCCATGGTTTTAAATGCCCATGACTTAAACATCCATCACGAAAATGATTCATGCCACCAACTGACACGCCAATAGACATGAAATACTATAAGATAAAAAAGTATAGGATTTAAAATAACTATTATAACATATAACAATATTAATTCAATGTTGTAGGTACCTCTGAATCAAATATGAAATCCAATGGTAAATTTGTTATATCCAAATGGTTAATCTCTTCGTCTATTTTAAATACGATATTTTCAGGAGACCAAGACAGTTTGAATGAATGATAGCCATTGTGCCAAGTATTTTGTGATGTTAATTTCATCATTTTAGATTTGACATGATAAAGTTCATCAATTTCCAATCCATATTTTAAGACAGTTGTACTTTCATCGTCTCCGTTGCATTTCAAATCGGTATTTCCAGATGATTTGGCTAATACCAATCTGTTTTTTTCATTTGATTTACTAACTAAAGCTATTTCTAATAATTCATAAGACATAAATTTAACAAAATTATAGAAATTATTTGAGTCCCTAGTTAATTAAGGAGTTAATATAATAATATTAGTCTATTATTAATTATAATTTACCTGAAACTATCCAATCTCCTATTGGTAATTTAGCAATAACTTCAACTTGTCCATAAAGGAGTGACAAATAATTTTTGGTTGTAAGTCTTGCTGAAACTATAGGAGGTATTATAATATAGGACGAAGCAACCATCTCACAACCAACAGATCCTTTTTGTTTTGTACAACTAAAACAGAATAATAATAGTATTACATTTATTTTAAACTATGTTCGTTTTTTTAAAATACATCTATAAAATTAATTGACAATTTAAAAAAAATGTTCATAATATATTGTAATTACCCATTCAATGATAAGTGACCACTTCTGATAAAACTATCGGATTGAATTGTAGGTCTTATTACTAGCTCTCTATTTTTCACAAATGAATTTTTCTCAGAACTATTGTAAACAACGAATTCATAATCCTGTTATCAAAATGTAATACAATTAAGGTATGAAAATACATTTAATATTAATCATTGTTGAATATTCACTAGTATTGTTATTACTATAGTGCAATGAGAATATTCGTTGGAATTATTTAATAACTTATAATTTCCTATATTTTGTATCAGCAGTGCTCAAATTGGGGAAGGGGGGCTCCTCTACTATTTTTTTTTTGCTTAACCCACCAATTTTTTTACTTGGATGATAGAGGACAGTAAATAAATTATTGCCGAAATGACTGTTATTAAAATGTGGAGTGGATTTAAATTGTTGACAATGATTAATGATACTCCTACATAATGAATTTGACATTTTTCTAATAATTCCATAGTTTATATTAGGTACCTAATACCTTGATAGGTATTTTTTACTACAGTTGACAGTTGAAATAGGTATGCATCTGAAATGCTGAGCCACAAATTAAGATACTATCATTGGCAATTATAATATTGTTTTAATTCCTACCATGGACCTTATACTAATTAGTATAAAGTCTACGATTCCTACTGGAACATGTAGGTATTATTGCTATCAAAATGGGAACAATAATAATATTAAAAGGGGACGGAGTGGCCGAGTGGATAACACGGTGGTTGCAACGCTCATCCGTCGCCTGTTCGAACCTCGGTCACGGGCGGCACTTCTCTTCGGGCAGTCACGGTGTCCGGAGAGAGAGAGAGGCCGCCATCCCCCAACCGGGCATGGCAGAAACCTACGGGTGCCCACTAGAAATTCTGCCGAACAAACACACACGTGTTCCGTAACCCTACAGTTCCAAAAACCCAACAGTTCCAAAACCCTATAGTACCACAACCTACAGCTAATGGCCTCAGTTGTCGAAGCTTAAATAAATAAAATAAAAAAATAAATAATATTAAAAAATGACGCATTTTAAGTGACTGAATGTATGAAATGTAATTGGGAAAAATGTCAAAAAATTACTTCAATATAAAATATAAATCTATATTCACTGACTAGTGACTTCTTACATAGGCACTTAAATAATATATTATAATTTATAATTGGAATATAATAAGGCTAAAATGCTATAACTAAGCTGAAATGCAGTACACACAACTCAGGAATGGGAAGGGGTGTGGGAGAAAAAGCCCCACGGCTCTCTGTTAAATAATTTTGCACTTTTAACTCAGTTTTATTAAATCATTGGATTGAGCTCCTCTACTTAATAATTTCCAATTCAAGCACTACAGGGATCAATATCACACAGAATTTAGGTACCTATAATGGCATAATGCATACTATAGAGTAGTAGTTATTGATATTAAATTGTCCATTATTTCATTATAATTTTGAATTTTGGATACCTCTATATGGCTAGGTAGGTATGTAAAATGTCATTTTTTTATATATTTTAATATTGGCGTTTATTTTCAAGGGACTCAAATATGTATTATATAGTTATGTTGCCTAAATTATCCATTGGCGATCAGTAGCTATAGAGGTGAGTTTAAGGGTGAGTGGTCTACGGGGCAGTAAATTTAACTTGATACCGGTTTAGACCTATTTTTGGATCGTTTTATATTCAATTACTCTAATATTATGTACATTATTTTAAATATATTATATGTACGTGTAATCAAGGTCTAATGAAAATATTTAATAATTAATTTGATTCTACTACGTAAATAATTAGATACAAATGTCATTATTTTTTAAATTTCAGTGCATAGGTCATTATTGAGTGTTGTAAAATATGATTTTTATAAACAAAAAGGTACCATAAAAAAAATGTATTTATGAGTGATTTCTAAAAACATTTTTAAATACTAACAATCTGAAAAACATAATCCATGAATACAAATTGTAAATGTTGGGTAAAAAATACAACTGCCCACGTATTTTAATTTACCCCTTGCCCCCTTCTCATGGAGATTGAAAATTCCACCAATGTCAGCAGCTGGGCTAGGATTATATAGCATTTTGAATTTTCTAATATTATTTGAGAATGTAGCTAATAATAGCAGAGTAAACCTGTTTTACACATTAATAATTCCAAATATTATTATACAGCTGTATGTTGTATATTTTTATCATTTCAGATTTCTAGTGTTATTGTATTTAAGTATTTTGTATGTTTTTTTATAAATCGTAGTAAGTTTACCAATAGAAGTCATAGAAACATGTTTCTCGTGAAGTAAACTCGTGTTTATTTTTTAATAATTTTGAAAAGTACTTTTCGAGACCTTTGCAATTTATTTAATCTTTTTGAAATAATTTAAATCGAAAACCTAAAATAACTTAGAGGTATATAATAAGTAAAGATTAAAAAATATTAGGTATATAAAAATAATTTTTTTTGCCATTTTATAAATCCTTATAGAATTATAATATAATATAATATCATTTATGGCATATACTTCAAGATTTATTGGATTATTATACTGCACATAGGTACCTAATGTGTAATTTTGTGTTTTAAAATTGGGATCGTGATCACTGATCAGTGAACGGTGATAATCTATCAACAAAAACAAGACATAACTAATTAACATAGAACATGTGCTGGTTAACGTCTGGTGTATAACCCTATCCGTTTATTATACACGATTATTTTAAGTTATAAATATAATAATATGTGCTTTTAACATTTGTTTCAAACTTCAAAATCCCCGTGTCTTACATTTTTATAATAATTATTTGATTTTTAAAAATTTATTTTATTGTATCCTGTATTTTTATTTTGGTTTGATGATATATATGTCTGCTAAATATATTTTTTAATTCAACAGTTTTCTCATTTTATGATATGGTAATAACTGTTTTACATACTGGCTCTTGCGCAATAAAGACATCATGACTCCAAGCTGAGTTTAAGTTTAGGTATTCGAATGGGTCATCATAATTCATTGGATCCGGTATTGAAATAGATTCAGTTTCATTTATCTGTCCTTTAAAATATATCAAAATGAATTTATTTCATCAAAACAACAAAGTTACCGAGTATATTTATTATTGCAACGTTTACTCATGAGATCGTATATTTGTATTCTATCTTCACCGCCGCACGTTTTACTTGAATCGCCAACACAAGTAGTATCACAATTAGCATCATCTACTTTCTGATTATTTTCTGGTGCGATGTTACTACACAAACAATTGATGCTAAAACAATAATAAACATTATAAATTAAAAGTAATTAAAAAAAAAACATTTACAATGCTAATAATAATATATATAATTAGAAAATATTTTGCTATAGAGGAATCATGTTTAAGTGGTTTGATTTGTACAACGAAATTAAAAGAAGAAAGCTAAAGTGTACAGGACATGCATAAAAGAATTGATATTATTAAAACCGTTGACCACAATTAAATGAGTTATACTAAGAAAACCCACGAGGCGTAAAACACCTCTTGGTAAACTGAAAATTCAATGGGATTAAAAAGGGTTTTTCAAATTTTGGAGGATTGGAGGAAAGGAATCAGGGCTGGGTAGATTTAACCGATAATTGAGAGGATTATATCAACCCCATCAGCCCGAGCAGCAAAAAAAAATTGGTAGTAATGATTTAACTTAAAAACAAATTATTTAATTAAATATAGATCACCCCATGACTCCAGCAAATTGATATTTAGCATTATGACAAATTGCAGAACATTTACTAGGCACATTAGTGTTGATTAGTTCAAATTTTGTGACACTTAATGAATTTTCTTCTTGTACAAAACATCCAATGTATCGATCTTCGATTGGAAAATCTGTTTGAATACAAATGCAATTATTATTCGTTTTTATTTAAACATACAATATGTAAATAGTAAATAAATATTTTTTAGTTATTGCTCATATAACAGTATATTATCATTTCGCGAGCCTTATAATATTATAGATTTCTAATAATATTTAGTTGATGTATTATTTTTCATCAAAAATTAACAAATATTGTATTATTATAAAATTAATAAAATGTAAGTACAAAAAATGTATAGTTGGAGCAATTCTATTTTTTTAATAAATTTATAATAGATTATTATGTACTAAATGTAAGTATCTAAATAATTTTAATGTAGGTCTTGAAGGAACATAATTTAAACCAAATTTCTGTTTTTATACAAGTTATAAAAAATCAATAAGTGTTGTAGTCACTTATGCTTGTAATAACTAGTCATTATTAAAAATTACCATATAATCCAGTAGCAAATACTCCCATTCTCCAGCCACCACCACAAAATTGATTAGCATCGCCCGAACACTTTGTGTTGCATTGTTTATCTTCCAATTTAGCAAACTTAGGTTCGTTTGGAGACTGGCTTCCACAAAAACATTCAGACTTATATGTTACACCTGAGTAAACATACCCAAATTTGTAACAAAGGTTTGAACAAAATTCTGGTGTATTCACAGAAAAAGACCGTGAGTAACCATTCAATATTCTGTTATTTTGACTTTCCTCGAAACAACCCAAATAATAATTTCCAATTGTACTCGTCCGCCATTCTAATCCAGTATTGTATACATTTATCGTATTGAGACCACCACATGTATCTTTAGATGAACCAGAACAAAGGGTCATACACATATTATCTTCAGTCATTCCTTCATTCGAAGGTTTGGTAAAACTGCATAAACATTCTTTCCTACAAAATTAATGATACCATTGAGGTAAGAATATATATTCATTTTTTATTTTGAACACAAATTATTGAATATTCTGAACATTTTATGATTCGTCTATTTATTTTTATTGAATTTTTCTTTTATAATATATTTGTGGTTTAACTATATTAACCGTGATATCAGACGATTATTCTATTAGGTTAAAATATTGAATATATTGAATCCTGGGTGATTGATAAACGTTTTTTTTTTAGGATTTTTAATCCTACATAAACATTTTATTTTAAAAAGTAAAAGAATAATATTAAAACATGATTTATTGTTGGATATATTTCAACTTAATAATATAGTCATATAGCCACTGTTACTTGTCAGAAGAAACTTATTTCATTTTTCTCAATCATTTTTGGTACTACTGTAGAATCATATTTAGTTCTATGATTTTGAGGTCAGAAGTTCAATATAAAAAAACAATATCTTAGTTTTCTTAATTTTTCGAATGAAATAATATAAAAACATTTGATTACATACATTAGAGAGTAAGTGACAGAATAATGGATTTTTTAACCTAAGTAGAATTTATATATAAATATTAAATATAACTAACGCGAAAGGTTGCTTCAGGAAAAATATAGGCTATACATCTCCAAAAAAATCCCATCAACATTTGAAATGAAAACAATCATGCTTTGAATAATATGCAAATAACAACAAGTTCACCTGAAGCATGATACTCATTACTCATTTCACAAAAGTAATCATTCAAATATTAAGTTTTTGAAAGTTTGGAAAAAATATCAATGAAATAATATGGTACATAATATACCATACATAATTATAACGAATAATCATAATAATTTTTATAAAAAATACGTATCTAAAAATGGTTGAAGAAAAAATTAAGATAAAAAAAACATTCAACTCGGATAAAATGTATTTTTTGTAATTGAGTTATTGCTTTTTCATAGAATTAAATTGGTTTAAAACTATTGATATACCTAATTTTATATAAGTTTATTAACTTGATATAATGGATTAAATTAACTATTCTTTAAGTAAAACTTTGTGGCTTAATAATTTTTTGTATGACTTCTATAAAGTATTAAAAATATAAGAAAATTATTATTATTTTTGTAAGAAAAAATTATTTTTAGCACTGATAAACATTGACTAAAAAACTAACGCCAATAAATACAATCTTCCGAAAAAGATGTAATTAGTTTTTGGATAAAAGTAAAATGATCAAAATATTTCGTCAATTATTTGAATTATAATTTTACTGACTAAATTGATTTACTTACGAAGATACAAGCGCTGCATACGGAAACCCTCTAGCATAACAACTGTACACACAATTTTTAGGAGTTAGGTTTGAAGATATTATTCCCCAACCATTTATTAACGGATGTCGTTTAAAATTTTTAAAGCATCCAATTTTATTCACAGACACCTTCCCCTGAGGATCTAAATTTTTATAATTTTCAATAAGTATTGATAACATGAGTTTATATTATTAATTACTGGATATTTTGTATTTTATCATACACACCTAAATATAATGTTTTGTAAATACTAAATGTATTTCTACCACCACAATATTCCGATGGATTTTCTGTGCATAGTGTATTACAATCACTATAACTTCTTTTTAAACTGAAATTTGGTTCGTAATTCATACATTCACAGGCGTTTCTATAAATAATTGTTTACATTAATAATATTTGATAGTTTAATAATAAATAGGGGAATATACCGACCCCTTAACGGCAGCATATTTAAATCGTTGAGTGTTACAAAGATTCATGCACCGCTTAGGGCTATTATTTGTTCCCATCTGAAATATTAAATGCTTTTCTTTGGATATGTTTTCATCATCATCAGCATCATAGCACCCAACATAATTTTTTGATACATAATCTGTAAATATTTTATTTTTAGTATTGTTTAAATGTTATTAGGCATTAAAACAACCAAAAAATAGTCAATAATAACCAGTAATTCCAGTTGAATAAATTCCCATTTTCCATCCTCCACCACAGAACTGATTAGAATTGCCGCTACAAGGAGAATCACAATTAATGTCTTCTACTTTCGATGATTTTGATGGTTTCTGATTACCGCACCAACATTCTGATCTACAAATAAATAATATACCAATGTTAATGTTGATAATATATTTTGACAAAATTCTAATGATATATTATGATTTTATTATTTAGTTAGAAATATTATAATCTTCACTAGACCTTAAATTAATTAATAGATTTTTTTAAACATTGTTAATTCGTTCCTATCCATGGTATTGTCAAATTTGTATTTTTACTTTTAATCAATATAAATTAAAACTAGTTATACTTCTAAAAAATAATTAAAAATGAAATTAAATACAACTGATTTAAGCTCAGTTTAAGTATACCATTTAAAATTTAATAAAATAACATATCACGAGTTACTTTTATCCCTGTTTTTCGGTATGATTATTGTGGCATTCAATTTCATTTTACGAATTGACTTTAATTTAACTGTTGTGTGCTTGAGAATGTAAAGGCCCAATACACATATTTATAAAGGTACGGTGTTAATTAATTTATTAAAATTAAAAAAAAAAAAGTTCAAGCCTTGCTACAGAAATAAATTATAACATGAAAAATATTATAGCCATCTCGTCTATCTTTTTTTATTATGCATAATATATCTATTTACCTACCCATATGTATTTCCAAAATATAAATATCCCATCCTAAAACATATTTCTAAGCATCTTTGAGGTGTATTGTTATTATAAGGTCCTGCTGGCCCTTTTAACAAACGATTTTCGTCATCATTAGGAGTTTCGGAGTAGCATCCTAAATAAATTGGTATTGGAAAACTACCACGTTCAATATAGTTGTGTGATACTGAAAAAAAGAAAATTAAAAATTAGCATAAGACAATGCGTAACAGAAATAAATTAATATTTTTCGGCACAAAATAATTTATGAAAATTAAGGAACTTTTATTAGACATTAGACCTTGAATTTCAATACATATTAAACTTTCAGTGAACTTTGTTATTAGCACAAAAAATGTTTAAAATATGATTTTATAAAAAGGTATTAATTAATGATAAATAAAAGTAAATACATATTGTGTGAAACCACTTTATAAATTAAAAATTATATTATTTATGATATATGCAAGCGATTTTTTTACCGATAAGCAAAACTAATATCATACATTTATAAAATTCTCATAACATTATATAAATGAACTTACGTAGGTAACTACGAATGTGTCAACAGTGGTAAAATATAATTAAAACTTTTTAGTAAAAACTATTACAATAAACTCTTTAGGTCCAAACATTTCTAAATACATATTATAGTAAATAGTACATTCGAAAATATTATTTTAATTTCGTTAAGTCTAAAAATTCTCTTAGGACTATAAATTATTAATAATATAGCCCAAATACAGTTCAAAAAGTGTAATAATTTACAACAGGGAATGAGTAGGATAGGTACCTGAAAAATAAAAGCACTCGTTGTCAAACCAAAATGGTTTATATTAGCAGTTTACTAGTTTATTTGTTAATCATAAGTTCTCGAGGGGTAAATGATAGTGAGTTTGAATGACTTTGAACTTTTAAAGCTACGGAGTAAAATAAAATACTGGACTCTCATAAAATTCGTATACCACGGAGAAAATTGGCCATACAAGTTATTAAGTATAGACAACGTTACACTGTCTGAACAAAATGGCTGGTTAAGCTTATGCACGTGAACAGTCTAAATTTAATTTAAATTATATTGTATTTCGTTTTCAAGAAGTTAAAATTTTTAATTAAAATATTTAAAATATTATTTATTTAATAATAAATATAAAAAATATATTTTAAATGAGTTTTATGAAAAATGCATAAATGTGTATCCAAGAACTAACTGCTCAATCATTAACGCATACATTATAGGCGATTATCTTCTTGGAAAGGACTACAGTATAATATTGTTTCGATCGCCGAGGTATAGATAATATATAAATATGAATATAAATATTATGTATATTATCATTCAACAATTCTAACGGTATGTCAGTATGAATACTTCTGTGTGCCACGAGACCAAGTTCTATGTTCGTGAGTGCATATTTTGGCTTCGCAGGAGTGTCAATATAATATATTCTTTTTTGTAATATTAATTTTATTCCTGCTATATCATGATTGCTATTATATCAATAATATATTGAAAACATTTATAATGTAATACCGCTAAAGAATAAAATGTGGTTAAATACACATTCTATATTCTTAAAAAACTAAATATATTTAAATGCATAAAATAATTATTTTTTACTTACTTGAACTATCTGTTGTATACGAAGACACTAAATTTGGTTTTCCACCGCACGAAGCCGTATCATCTCCTGTGCATTTAATCGTACATTCATTATCAAACTGTTTCATTAGTCTCGATATATAATTTTTGCTACAATAACAGTTCCTGTAAAAAAATAACACCGTAAGTAACTTTTTACGTTATTTTTTAACAACGTATTTGCTTAACGTTTATTTTAAAATTCATACTATTTATAATAAAACATAAAAAAAAAATCCTACTCATTTTTAAGAATAAAAAATAAATATTTTTTCCCGAAGCAGAATTCTGAACATGATTGAGGCGATATTGGTGTTAGAACACGGCTCTCTTCTCCAAGAGTTAATAAATTGTCTTCCAAAAAACATCCTAAGAATTTATAATTTGACCTTTGCGAAGCTAAAACCGATAAAAAATAACTGTAGTATTAAACCGCCGATTTTCGATTGAGTTAATTTAGTCCACAATACATTTATTGAACACTTTATTTACCTGCCGTCACACATAAACTGAAACTAAATAGTACTAACGAGACAAAATAGAATGTCATAATATTTTATGTCAAAAACAAGGTGAAATATAAAAATATTTTACTGTCTATAACCACTTAAATCGTGTTCGTAACTAATGTTTATATCTTGACGTAGTTTTAATGTTTACTTCGGACCTGCATAATAATACTATATTCTGGTTTATCGGGAAAAATCCCCTCTACCTATTCCAAACTCTGAATTAGCTTATAGTATATAATACTACTACCTTGCTAATACCAGTTACCACTTTATACGTTACATATAATTTAAAATGTACCTATTCTGTTATTGCTATTTAAATATTGGCTAGCCATTATAAATACCTAATTATAAAGTAACTAGTAAGATTACGTCTGATACTTGATAGTAAATACGTCATTTAGTTATTCTACTTAAAGTTTGGAAACACATATATTTATGTTGGTATACATACTAAATATTGGAACAATGAGTAACATATTATTATTATTTATTATTTATTTATAGTAATCAGTATGATTTACTATGGTCTATATCAATAAAAATTAGTTTTATGATGTTATTTCTTTATCAGCGTAGTCAATACAAGAATAATATAATTTTTTTTAAATAGATAAAGGTAACGTTATCATAATATTTTATTAAATATATTTCAACAATATCAACTTTTATAACAATAGTATTATATATTATAATTTATGATAAATAGTCAATCAAACAAAATATCATCAATTTGTTTACATAGTTGGAAAATATTTTTACAATAATTAATACCAATGATCGAAAAATGACCTGTAGCCGTAGTTATAATATTTTATAAGACTGTTTACTGGTTAAGTAAATAGCAATACTATTTCAATTATGATATATAAAATATCTGTAAAAGATCTTAATAAAGGCACGAGTAGAGTAATTTGATTTGCCACTTAATTCTGAACACTACTTTAACGCCTATCATCACAAATTAGAACCATCGATTATTGATAAATCCTTGATAAAAAATGTATAGATATTAGATATATAAATATATTATTAATTTTTAATTACTTACCTATATATTATATTTCAGATGATTAGGTACCTACTACCTACTCAGTACTACTACTACTCTTTACTTAGGTAGGTACCTGTCTAAATGAATATATGAACAATATATATGAACATATGTTTTGCATTACATTTCAAAATAATATAATATACAACGAGACAAAAATCTACATTTTATAGACACATAAAATCTATAGTTTAAGTAGTATACCTAAAGTTAAATACATTTAGAAACTATTTTGAAACTCAATATCTAATACGAGTATACGCTCAAACATATTTTAGATTCTCGGTGGATGTACGGTTTCACAGATCACTGATACCTATGTATTTTTTTATGTCGATCATCATATTTTAATTCTCCTTTTCAAGGGTGGTTTCTAATTGAAAATTGGATTTTATCGGTACTCTGGAATGTAAAAAGTAAAAATCCAAAGTTCTTAAAAATAACTAAAAAAAAAAAATAATAAGAACGGGATTATTAAAGCAAAACCAGTAGTTTTGTTTTTGTATTGTACTCAAAAATTAATAACTATAGAAACTTAAAATTTTAAAAAAAAATTCATAACACTATTTGCTAAATATGATATAATTTTAAAGATATTTTGGCTCTTATTTTGTTACTTCATATATTTGGAACTGTCTACATCTTATACAGAAAATGACAAAAAAAAATAAACACCTGCGTTACATAACTTTGTACATCGACAATAAAAATATTCTGTTTAAGACTAGAGATTTTATGATTTCATGTTTCCATTGGTTGGTGGAGGGGGTAGATACGTAACCTTGTCTTTAGCATTGGCAATATAATAATATATCATATACTTATACATTGTATATAAAAAAAATTATATCAAAACTATTTATTCACCATTATTTTAGATGTTCTCATAAATTCTTAAGGCGTGTTCACTACGAATCGAATTCTTTCATCTTTGTGCGATCATTGACCAATAATCGTGTCCGTGATGAATAGGTGTAGGACGTAGGTATAAATGCTCATGAAATTAGAGGTCAAAACTAGCTGCAGATAATACGACATACATCATTTCCTATTTAGTATCGTGTATACATACCAACCATTAAACCATGATTTATGACAATATTTTTTTGAATCGTAGAACTAATGTTAATGAAATCGCATTATGCGCTGAAGTTTAAATTGAGTGTTCCGAATATATGAGTTACCTTGCAGTTTTCTAGCCTTTTTTTTTTTTACTCAATAAAGTTCAAAACGTCTTTTTCAAATTTTGTCTTGTGTCTAAAAAATGCTCCGATCTTCAACTTTGAGTGGTTTCTGGTAGCAAATAGATCCAGTTAGTTCTGAAATGAATTTAATTTTTCACCAAATATTTATAATGACATTTTATAAACATTGAATAAATTTCAAAATATTTTGTCACTTTTTGCGCCATTTATAGACAATCATGAAATTTTTGATTTTTTTTCAATTCATGAATGATAAAACCAAAAATATGTACGTTTATCTGTTTTTTTTTATAAGCGTTTGCAGTTCAAATATTGTCAAAATATCATATTATTTAATCGAAAAAAAATTGTTCTAATTTTTAGTTATTTTGCTGTAGTTCAAAAATATTATTCGTTCCCATGGACTTGAAACTTTTCTACACCATGTTTATTATTATTCACTATACACAATTATGTATTCAAAATATTTAGGATAATTTATACGATGTACCTATTTATACTGTTCTGAATGGACGTATACATCGTTATTAACAGCTAGGCAGTAATATATTATATGAAATAATATTATAATTTTATTATTATTTATATTATCATGTATGCTATTTGTTGATGTCAAAAATTAGTTCAACCTACCGTATTACTATTCTTGAAATGAAAATGAACATATCCCTTACAGCAGTCAATGTAATGGCTGTGTTAAATTCAATGATATAAACGTCTGTCAACGTATAATTTTACTAAGTAATTTTATGATATTATTTTGATTAAAGTAATTTATTTTACTATTAGGCATTAGTAGTACAGTAGGTATTTTAAAATGTCATTGTGTGTATAAAATATAATAATATATTTTAAAAGTTTCAATTTTAAAGGAATAATATTTTTAAATTTCAATGAAACAACTAAAATCGTTTATATCCGTTTAAATATTTAATTTTAACAAAATTTGAACTTAAAATGTCTATAAAAAATAACTGTGTTCAAACATTTTTTAGATTTTTTGGTTACAGTATGAATTACTTAGGTTCGGCTTATTGTCGCTTCTGTACCGCAAATACGGCGTAGGTAATATACTAATATGCGCTCAAATTGTGCAGTGAACATTATGTCTTGCACGAGCATTATGTATGTTTGTATTCATTCACTTGCGGCGCTGCAGCGGCAAAAAATAGACGTGTGCGTATTGTTTTAAATTTTCAATTCTTAGCTAAGGTATTAAACATTTTATACGTTTGAAAATTATCAATTTGATAAATTTTGTCAACTTTTGAATTTAAAAATTAAAAATTAAAATGTTTATAAAAAAAAATCATGCTTGTGTATTTTTAATATTTTTAAACTACTATTGTAACAATGTGTAAGAATCTTTGTATTACATTTTTAAGCTTTTTGACCAGCTTTTCCTGCCAGAAGAGATACTGATGTTGAAAATCGAAGCATTATTTCAACTGCTACTTATCGTGTACCCGGGCACGCAAAAAAAACACATCATTGTAAAATCAATACACTAATTTCTCCACTCGGAATCTAAAATAGCCGTATATATTTAACAAATCATTATTCAAATATGAACTTAAACTTATTTTTATTAAAATGTCCTTCTTTTTGAATTTAAAATCAAATGTATAGGTTGCATATGGAATTTAATAATAATGGGTATAATGTTTAAAGTTTGTAATGTTTTTTGTAGATGAAGGTAGTGTTGTATAGACTTTATTCATTGTATATGCATCGCAGTAACTAAAAACTATCAAATATCTCGGGTTAAAATATAATGACTGATTTTATCCAACCCAATAATACATGAATTGCAAAATTAGCACTCTTTAAAAATGATATATACATATTTATATATATATGATAGATACCTATTTCAATTTACAACAACTATATTATGTATGTATAAAATAAGCAATTGTCCGTTATGTTATAAAGTAAATAATATTTATATGTAGGTACATATTATGTTTAGTCAGAATCTTCATGTGAGATAAATATTAAGATAAAAAATAATTCTAAATGAATTGGCATTGTTCATAAAATATTAAGATTTATTATAGTTAAAAAAGACATTGGATTTTTTTTTATTCTTTGTCAAACAATGTGGAAGCAAAATTATATTACTAATCAGATACCAAGGTTATACCTAGCATGGTTTTGATTTTTGCTTTTTTTATCTAGCACTGGGCCACTGGGGCGTACTACATCAACCCATACATCATTAAGGGGGGAGGCAACTGGGATGGTTTTAAACTAACTACATAGATGAGGTAGTCAATAAATATTAGATTAGATGAACATGTGCGTATTTTTTTTTGTTACATTCATATCAATAGCCAACACAGTTCCCAAGATTCGAGAATGCAGAACAATATTATGTTTAAAATAGTGCGTGCTAATATGGAAATTTGATTTTATATAATTAAGCATTTTGTTCAAGTATTCAGATATTTGTTTTAGGTAGTTTTTCTCACAAGAATAATAAAAATAATTGAGTATAATTCTACTAATATTGATATGTTTACATTTTATCGAAATCGGATATTGTTTTTAGCTTTTTTTATTGTTAGCAATTCATTACAAGTTTTGACCTTGTTAAAAAAGCAAGAACATTTAATACACATAAATTAATTGAACATATCGTATTACGTATTAATAGTAAAATGAATTACTATAATAACAATATAAATATGTCTATAATATACTTACTACTTAGTAATATAGGCTGAAAAGAGATTTTCTATCAAAAATCGTGTTATGTATGCTATAATTTATTGTTGAATTTAAATTTGAGACATTTATATAATAATGACAACCTATACAATTAGTGTATGATCATATTCACACTAAGAAATACATTTAAAATATAAATACATTTTACTTATGCAGTTATGTGTAATAATCATTATTTATTACCCTTCAATCTTGCATAACTTAAATGTGTAGATAATTGCCATCAAAAATAAAATATAATATTCACTAGTAAATTACTAATTTTATATTTATAGTTTTTACGTACAATGGTCAATATTATTATGTTTTATGCATATTAATATATTATACCATTATTATTATGATTATAGCATTATTAAGATGTGTTTTGATTTTGATTCAACCTCATGTTGAAAATGACATAACTTATACAACAGAATCTAGTTGATAACAAATTGATTGAATCAGAAAAGTATGTTGTTTGTAGTTATTTATATTGGAATATATTTACTAATATTATAGAAAAAAACATTAAAATACACAAAATGTACGTATGGTGAAACTCAGTAAAAGAGATACTACTGTATTAATTTAATTAATTCAGTGAATTGCCAACTTCATAAATAAAAACATTTTAATTGGCATTTTAAAAAGTTAATACTGAAAATAGTTTAAATGATTTTTTTTTAATAATAATAAAAAAAAATACACGACAGATACATAAATGGTTAAATGTTTGGATAATTTTATGAACGGTTGTATAAGAAAATAGTTATATACATTTCGATGTTAGAAGTGCAATTTTGATCGTTGGGTTAATAATTAATCATGACGTAATAAATAAAAGTTTTTTAGTAAATTTCAAATTGTTGTTGATATGATGGATGAGACGAAATTTAATAATTTTAATACTATACTTGTACATTTTGCAAGCAGCATTATTATTAAATTAAAATAGTGTCTTGGGTACACAACCCTAATCAATCACTTTTATTTGAAAACTTGATAATATAAGTCAAAACCAACTTAACAGTGATCGTCAACAATTTACGAGCTAAATCGAATAAATGATAAAATTATAATAATATTATTATTATTATTATTATTATTATTACATAATTATTATTATTATTAAGTATAATATTATATTTAATAGATAAAGCAACTGAGACCTACATAACTCGATCTTTGAACCTATTAATTAAAATATAATAATATTATGTTCATTATAAAATCACGACTTCCAAAATAAAATACAATATAATAGTATTTTTTTAAATTTTTTATTCTAGTATGCTATGTGCTATTATGCTATGATAGCTCAACAATTACTAAAATATAATAGTAAAAACCAAAAACCTAACTATAATTTTAAGACAATATTATACTACACGAATCGAATTATTTAAAAAAGTTTCGCATATTATTCGCATTATTTATGTAATTTATATAATTACTACATATCGGACCCGACAAGTAGACGAAGATTATAAGTAATAAGTATATAAGTATTAATTGTATTATAACAGTATAATCATACATTATTTCAATAGTTAAACCTTACATAATTGTTTTTTGTCTGAATTGCCTATCTTATTTTTACCTTAATTTTTAATAAATCTGATTAAAAACATGCGTTAGACCATGGCTAAGTTTCACTTGCACTAGGTAAAAATATATTAAATATATAACGCTTAACGTAAATATATTAAAATTTATCAGCTACAGTGAGCTACCTATTTCTAACTCCTTGTTCTACGTCTATAGGGTATATGTGACCTATAGCCTATCAGCTATTTAGGGTGGGTTCAGGTGGCAATTGCCCAGGGCGTCTAATTATCGGTCTCATAAAGGGGTACTGGTGTTCAAGGTTTAAAGTACCTAGCTAATACCAATGGTGGATTTTTATTTTTACTATAAGTACCTAAAAATAAAACAAAAAATTTAAACTGAATGTCAAAAGTAAAATGTTGGCAGCATACTTGTTGCGTTATTCCGAAGATAACTTTGTAATAAGGTTTGATCCGAATTGCAGATCGAGGTTTGACTCTTGGACGTTAAATCCTAGTCTTATCTAAGTTGTGGGCCTATCAATAATTACATTTAAAAAATATGTACATATATCATACATGAACACCTATAATATAATAATATTAAATTCTATAATACATAATATTTATTTTTAAATTGTACACTCATTTTTAAGTATTATTCATCCAAAACAACACTGACTGAAATTCGTATGTACAATAATAAAAAACCTGGGCTGCATTTTAGAATAGTAACTAGTTGCCACCTAAATGTCGAGGGGCCTAAATTTTATAAACATATTTTCTATAAGACTTAATAAGAGGTTTTTGTCATCCGCAGCTTACATTTTAGCATGCAAGCTCAAAATAGACCATCATCATCATAATTACTATCTTTTTTCCGTAGTTGTACCTACTTAGCCGACAGGCGCTTTAGAGATCACAAAGTATTCTTGAGCATATATTATGTTCTAATAATTGTTTATTTGTTTTTAAAAGAATCAGTATTTTTAAAATTATTTGTATTATGTTATACCAATATTAAGATAAGTATTCAAAGTTTTGCTTACATTTGAATGATTCTAATTTCTAAGAACTAAAATCAATTTTCAACAACCCAAATTTTAAATTATATTTAAACTAATTCAATTAAAAAGACATCTGTGTTGATTTGTTTAAATCGTTTTATTTAGTTAGTGATTCAAGACTTGAAATTAATTTGAATACATAAATAAATAAATGCACGATGTGAATTGTGACTTGTGAGCTAAACAAGATACAAGACACGTGCTGTGTCTTGTATATATAATCACATGTTACATGGGGTATTATGCTCGATCCAAGTACTTGACTTGGAAAAAGGACAACTTTATTTAGAGTAATATAAAAAGTTGTAATCTAGTATAAAACTTAACGTAGCACAAATATGATCGTATAATTAGTCATTTTATAGTTGATAAATGTTAGCAAAAAATAGCAAAAAATAAAAATGTGCCTAAGATTAATTAATGTTGTTATTATGTTTTACACGTCGACAAGATTCCTATTGCATATTAAAAGATTTTTATAAACTACTTATTGTTATGATTATTTATTGATTGCTAAATCATTGTGAATCATATTGTACTATTGTATTGATGGTTACTTCCAAGAGTACATCTTGATAATCTTGAACTTAAGGTCAGACAGAGGAAACATAACATGCTTGGATATTTTTAATAATTCAAAACCCGATTAGTACATATGAACAGTTAACACGCGCACACTGCGTTCAGTCGTTCGACGACCATTGATCATTATTCAACGAAGGTGCAAGTTAAATTTATATCGTTATGTTGTTTAAGTTCCAGTTACTAGCCGTAGGAATTTTAATATTCCTGAACGCTTTAAATGATTGTAAGTAATTTATTGAACAATTATACATTTATATATTTTTAAATAGTAATACGAAGTATGTATTAATACTCTCTTTGTATTTAATACGTATTTTGGCTACTGCAATAATATATAAAAATTAAATATGAAATAGATACCGTGTAACAGGCATCTCCCCCAAGTGAATTTTGGTGATATGTTTTATTATATAAACATAAAAATAATTCAAGTATAACTTTATTGTAAGCAAAATAGATATCAGATTACTCTAGAAATGATAAATTATTAATAAATCTATATTGATTTCATGTTATTTTTTTTAGTCATTACTTAGTTTGCTAATAATAAATAAGAACAAAAATAAATAAAATGTATTAAAAAAATACGTTGAAAATGTTAGTTTAATATGTTTTTGAATATTTTTTAAAATTAACATCATAAAGTTTTATCAAATATACACAATATAATTATTTTGATTAGACAGTTAATTTTAAATTAAATACATAGATTTTTGAGTAGGTATATAATATCTAAATGATAGGTATTTCTATGAAAAATGTGTAATATTTTTTTTATAATTTTTAAAGAACTCAAATATTATTTAAACGTTACATATAAAATAACATCTACATCGAAATACAGAGCTTAAAACCATAATATCTTTTACAAGATATTTTTGTTTGTCGATGACTTTGAAGTTGTTTATTTGTAAATATAAACAGTTTTAGATTCTGAATTCTGAGCTGAGCAATGAAACAATTATGACTACTTTTCTTGTGTACATAAACATACACGATGCATACTACAAAAAAAAAAAATGCTTTTATATTCAATTCAAAAATAATCGAAAAAAGAAAAAAATTGAACAAAACCAAGAATTTTTGGGCAAAATCAGTTTTTGACGAAACGATGTAATTATTAATTATTAAAAAACGAATAACCGATATTTGAAATTTTCACAAAATATTTTTACGAGCATTGGCTATATTATATGTTATCATTTAAAAAATATTTCAACTCATTTTGAGCTATTTGTAGATATTTGAATCAATTTTCAAAACCAAATGATTTTTTATAAGGATTTGAAGTACAAAATATGACAAAATTCATAAAAATCATGAACATTTGCAAAATATTTTATAGTTAAAAATATTTAATATGTTCGAACTCGAAAATTAAAATATCGAATACAAGGTTGTTCATTAGTGATTCATACTTTGATACCTGCGAAAAATCTAAAAAATAAATAAAAACAATTTTCGTGGAACTTAAAACTTTTACGGATTCCTATTATTATTTTTTAAACACAATGACATTTTCAAATGTAATTTTTTCGGAAAAATGTAATTAAAATTATCGTAAAACCAGCTACTAACAGTAAAATAAATCATTACTTTTATAGAATTATAATATATTTTGTAATATAGGCTTACAGACCGTCTTAGCTCAGAACTGTTTTTCGTACCTATGATTATAGAATGATTTATCATTTAAGTAAAATTTAACACATGCACTAAAGTGACTTACTCAATGACGATGGATTCACTTCAAAGTTGTTTTACCTACTTTCCCCTTTTTAAATTTATTTAGTTTACCATTTTTAATATCAAATATAGAGTTAATCAAGTCTTTTTAACAACATTTGTAATTTTTTTTTTTCATAATATATTATTAGGTTATAGATTATTTATTCCAAATAATTATGACAGTTATAAATTATGCATAATCATAAAGGATACAAAGTAAATACAACATGCAAATAATATTTTTAGTACAAACTACATTGTGGCTTGGTGAGACGCCCTTCCACGCTTAATCTTCGGCAACGCTCTGAGCGTTTTTACCAGCCGTCGTTGCTAGCACTCGGATGGGTGACCACTCGGGCTTTTTAGCAACATATCCTTGTCACACATACAAACGTGTTCCAACCAAACGCCCCCCCCCCCATACAGCACTAGGCTTATGATTTTAGTAATTGAAGCCTTAATCCAAATAAAAATAAAAACTACATTACTTTACTTATTTATTTATTAAGCTTCCATAATATTTTAACGTATTAATGTATAGAAAAAATGTTATGTTTATTTGAAAATTTAGACATATATAAATTAAATATCGATACCGTGACACGTTGTTTAATAATATGACAATTTTTATATTGAACTTAAAGTATTTTTTAATATTATTTATACATATTTAATTGATTGTTGACAGGTAATGGACAATTACCGGCTAATTCTGTAAATAAAATAACAGGAGCCGTTAAAAATGCAGTGACAAACGTTCACGATTCTTCCATAACGATAGCGCAAAATATTAAAGATGTATGCGAAAAGGTTGGTGATTGTGTTAGACAAAGTGGGACCAAAGTGGTAAACAAAACTGTTACGATAACAAAAGAATCACTACAAAATGGAGCCACCATGGTGAACAAAACTATCACAATTACCAAAGACACACTTAAAAAAATCCCATACAAATCTATCGAAGAAATAATAAAAAAAGCCAAATGTGTGATACCCAAGAATGCAGATAACATCGTTAGAGCTGCATTACTGCAGCAGTGTATTTCACCCAGTCTTGGTAAACAAATAAATCAAATGTTAAATAAATTATAGCTTTATAGTAGTTACTAAAGTTATGTTAACCAACTTAATTATCTTCCTATTGTTCTAAGAACTAGAATGACTGAATAAGTACCTATTTGATTTAGTAAGAAATATTTCATGCAAGTATTTAATATGCATAGTAACATGATCATACCTGTAATAATAAAGTACAATAAGCGGTAAAAAAAAACTACTTACTCTTACACACACACATATCGACTAAAATAATGTGTGCTGTGTGAGTGTCGAGTGGTTGCAATTGAATGTAATATTATGAAAACCGACCAAAATAAATTGTTCATATGTTCGCAATATTATAGGCAGGTACTTAATGCTGTAAAATTATCTGAAAATAATTTGAAAGATTTTTAATTTAAAACTATTTGTTTACATTCGATTATATTGAAATTTGGATACCATTTTATTAAGATATTATAATGTTAAAAAGTGTATAAATCAAAGTATTACTTATTTTTCTTCATGTTTATAAACAAAGAGTGGCTTATGCAGTTATTATCGTTTTTATTTACTATAATAATAACTTTTACCAAATTGTTAACTATGTTTATAAATACTCAGAATGACAATAGTACGGGATTTATTTATTAGGTTTTGGGAACGAATCTAGATGTTTTGATGAACTTGGTTGTTTTCCAATGGAACATCCTTGGACTTCAAATTTAAGACCTTTTCCACAACCTATGAAACCTGAAGAGGTAGAAGTACAAATTTACTCATATTCTAGGTACGTCGTGTTTTTAATATTTCAAATATTCATCAATAAGTTTATGCATGTACAAATATTTATTTTAGAAAACAAAATTCTCGATACACTGTACAATTATGGCCGAATATTTTACTTGAAGGATCAGACTTTGATCCCAATAGGCCATTCACTGTATTTATAGTACACGGATTTAATAGCGATGGAGAAAACCAATGGATGTCTAGTCTTAAAGATGCATATTTAAAACAAGTAGAAGATTATATTAATAAATAAGATCATTTTTAGGCAGTTGTAGTTTATATAAATTCTAATTCAGAACTTTTTTGTTAGCGTGATGCAAATATTTTCTTAGTTGATTGGGGAAAAGGATCAAAGCAATTTAATTATTTGCAAGTAGCTTCAAACACAAGGATTGTCGGCGCAGAATTAATTAGGTAATATCACAAAATTATATTTAAGAGATAAATTAGATTATTGTGTTTATATATTATCATACTCGTACAAGTGTACAACTCACAAATGTTGATTTTAAATTACAAAAGAAACACGTGCGTAAAACTAAACCTGTATAGGAAAATAATTAAAATATTCGATTGTGATTCATTATTGATTTCTGACTATGTTACATAGGTAGGTAGGTACTGTTTATTGTTTATTCTTAACATATTTTTTTAAACTGGTTTGATGATTAAATAAGGACTAAAGAATATTTATTTGTGAATACTACAACTGATAGTGTTTTAATAAAATATCATCCATATTAATGAAATTATTAATTTGTAACATTGTATAAACGCCGATGTGGTTTTATAAGCATATTATAACAACAGTATTGTAGTATGATAGTCAAATTAAAAATAATTTTCTTTTTAATATTTTAAAAATACAACATACATTTTTTTTTACTTTAAGGTTTGGAAAATATCTCATTGATAATTATCAACTAGACCCACTGAAAGTTCACCTAATGGGTCATAGTTTGGGTGCTCATATATCCTCATATTTTGGTAAAGGCATCCCCGGTTTCAGTCGAATAACAGCATTTGACCCAGCTCAACCAGGATTTGAAGGTTGTCCGAAAGAAGTACGATTAGATAAATCAGACGCTCATTTTGTTGACGTTATACATACAAGCTGTAGACCCACAGTTCCATTTTTAGGTTTTGGACTTATCACTCCCGTAGGTAATTATACGAGTTTTGTATGTTATCTGGATTTGGCGTATTAATAATTTAATTTTCAATTTGATAGGTCATGTGGACATTTATATGAATGGAGGTTTCATACAACCTGGATGTACTCTACCTCCAATAAATGAAGTAAAATTAACGAGTATTGCAGATTTAGCTGCTGTTCCTGCTGATGGTATGAAATCATTTTTTTTATTAACAATTTTCAATAAAATGTTTAACAGCCGAGGTAAATAAAATATCACAATTGAACATAAATCATTTTGTATAATTATGAAGTATGATAGCAAATTATTCTAGTACAAACTACAAATTAATTAAAAAATATAATTCAATATTTTATTTTATTAAATGCTACCATATTCAACACAAATTGTAAAAATAAACATACTTCAGACGATAATAAATATAATTTATAAAATTATAAAAATTTAGTGTGTGTAAAGTTTTTTTACATGAGTTAGTGAGAAAAATATGATAATAGTCGACTTTTGTAAAATATTTATGATAAAACTGACACATGAATTTTCAAGAATAATAATATATTATTTATGCAAATATGTGTAACTATTTATGTAAAATAAAGTACTATATAAAATAACCTAGTCATATAAGATATTTAATTAAATACTGAATAAAACAGAACATTAATGAAAATCCCAATTGTATAATTAAACAATCAAGTTTGATACATATAGCCACATAGGCAACCAAGATAGTTATAAGAAATAATTTGTTCAACATTTTACTGCTTATGTTTGGATATATCTTTTAATTTAATAAAATATAATTAATGCATTATTAAAAATCTATGCAGTTTAAGCACTCACTAGTCACTACTCTGTAGATGTGCAAATAATAAAGCAATTGGTTCAAAATAGCGAAAGTAATAATTATGAAGTAATAATCATTCTATCAGTGGATAAATAAAAAGTCCGATAAAAAGTATAAAGATTATGTAAAGAGAATTAAAATATTGCTTAATAATTATTATTACTCAAGTAACAGTGTACATATCTCTAAAAGCGTAAAGCCCATTCAATATATGAACATGTATTGCCCAATCATGTAATGCAATACTTATTGAAATATTAATATTCAACTATTCAATTTTTTAAAACATAACTTTAATATTACAATTAATAATTGTGATCCTAATTATAGTACATTATCTCTTTCGCTATTATATTTTATAATAATTAGTATAAAGTGTTTTTTTGTTTTTATTTTTTTTATACCTACACAAAAATAGTTAAATATGTAATTTAAAATAAATGTATCATGTATCACGTAAATTAAATATTTATCTTTCACAAGATTTGTGAAGTAGCCGTTATTTTAATCAAATTATTTATTAATATTATGTGGTATAATGATGTTTAGTACTAGGGACCTGGGTTGCTTGCTCACACGGAAGATCGTTTTCGTATTTCATAGAATCATTAGAAGACAATTGTACATTCTGGGCTCAGAAATTAACATTATTTTCTGCTATTACAAAGTAAATTATTTGACCTGTTTTTAACACATACAACCTAATTATTTTTAAAATTACATAATGTGTTGTGTATTTCACAGTGCTGCAAGTGTCGGCCAACTTCAGCCTCTTATGATGAATATCGACAAATGTAAATTTAATGAATGTGTACCATTAGGTTTAAATACTGATCTATATCCAGGTAGAGGTATTTTTTCTGCAGGGACTGCATTTTTTGAACCATATTGTAGTAAGTATAATTTTTATCTATGCACATTAATTCCATTGATTAAACCGAGTTTTTTGAAAACAAAATTCTTGTAGATTTAATTGTTTTTCATTCAGTTTAATACCTTTAAAAAATTGAAAAAATTATCGGCACATGATGTTTTATGAATGAGTGAATTATAATTATTTTTCAATATATAGACAATATAATTTATTAATCTATGTTCGATGTTTTTGATTATTTACTTATAGGGAGCAATTTAGAAACGGATCGGTTTATGCGGAAGGAATTTAAAAGGATGAAATGAAAACTTGAAATATATCATATAACACAGGTAGGTAAATAAGTCATATTTCACACGAATGAATAATCCGTATACTATACTTAATAATTGTATAATTTGATATAAAAATGATATAAGTTCCTACCCAAAATATGCCTTCGAAAAAAGTTGTCGGTGAATTAAAAACACATATTTTTAATCGTTTTTCATAAAGCAATAAATGCATATATTTGATAGGAATGTGTAAAATTAATTTTAGTTAATGACGAATAATTAATCATTTTTAAGCATTTACGGGTATTCATATTTTCCAATATTCGTAAGTCATAACTCATATGTTTTGTATCTTATGTATACTTCCATAGCAATACTAATAACAGTTGAATTTTTTACTTTAAAATCAAATCTAAAATATGGCAAAACCTATAAAGGAATATTGAAATAAGAATTTCAACAATTTTTTTTTTAAATGCACTATAACTTAAATTTTTAAAATATCATACAAATATTATTTGGTAGGATATCAGTAATCGCTATTAATAATTAAGACTTTTTACCATCATTTATATGATTGGAGGGTACCTATTTAACTTTAGTTTTAAAATCAATAACACGTACCTATACCCTCCAATTTAATAAAGTTTTTATATGAGAAAAACAATACAACTATAATTTATTAATATATTCGTATAATCTCATTATATCTAGTAACTGTTTAAGTAGTTTTAAATCTTTTTTAGTTTTCATTTTAAAAGAATTTTTCTGTCCAAGATGCATGATGTATACATATTTTATAATTAAAAGTGTCCTGACTCCTGTCTGACCGACTGATCAACGTACAGCCTAAACTATATGATAGCTATAAAATTTATATTTGGTCAGTATATTCGTACGGCTATGTACCTAATGGTGAGGATTTTCTCCAAAAAGAAAAGAAAGGATTTCCTAAAATTCTCATTTTACAGAGGTGCCCACAAGAGGGTTTTGATATTCACTACCGAAATTGAATTTTTTTCGTTCCCCTAATAAATGATTGCCACCGGTTACAGACTATAATAATTAGAATTAGAATTATTCTACCGAATGGAAGAAATTAGGAAATATTTTTCTCTATATATAAATGATTGCCGTTGGGGTTACATAAAATAAAATTGTTACACATTATGATTGGATAGTAATTGGTAAAATATTATAATCACATAATTGTTTTTTATGCTAGACGGGTAGTAAGAAAAAAAGTTGTTATTGCTATCCACCGATTTAAAATCAAATCTTTTCTTTTTTATGTATATTTTTAAGTTTTGAATATTATTAGTCATCACACCAAATATTTAATAACGAATTGAACAAAGTTCTATTATATAATAGTCGGCTTTTTTTACTGGCAACGAAGCGCACGGGGTCAGCTTGTGATATTTTCAGATATATTTAAAAATTACACTTCATAGAGGAAAGTAGAAGCATTTAATGATAACACATTATTTTAATACATACAATATGTAAATTATACATTTTTTTTTTAAAATATATATTTTGCTGGACATCACAATTCAGTAAATAATATATAATCCATGTGGTTTTTCTTATTAATTAATTTCCAATTTCATTATCTACACCATTTTCGTTAGAGTCGACGTGGGGGGTTTTCAGTAAGTATATTGAAGACAAGTTGAGATATTACGGGTTTTAAATGTGTATATTATTTTGGACGAAATTTTCATTGTTGTGATTTGGGGCAAATTGATTTACTAATTTGATTTTAAAGCCTTTATGAAGTTTCCAATTGGGTACATATCATGGGACAGAAAATATAATACGGAGAGTGATAGAAAATAATAAAAGATTGTAACGTATATGACTTTGGCCTTGCATAATCATAATTTAAATGTCATGGGTTCAATGTGGATTTGTATAGCTTGTTTTGTACGGTCTAATCTATCTCTGTACCAAATGTAATCGCAATCGGTTGAACGATTTAGGAATGCATAAAGGACAGACAGACATTTATTTATATATATATATATATGTAGATAGACATAATATAATACATAGGATTTATTTAGAATTTTAATTTTGACAAAGTGTACCTATACTTTTAAACTTGGATTTATGCGCCTGATTTTTTCTGTTGAATTTTTAAATATAAAATCGAATGTTTATTATAACTATCATTCAAAATGTACCTAAGTATATTATTCAATTTATGAAACATGTAATTATGACTTATAACAATGAACTTTAGAATTTCTTATTTATTTAATGCATATTGTATGAGATGAACGGAGATTAAGGAGAAAAGTTTTTGTTATACCTATACAAATGCATTATTGAAAAAAAAAAACGTGAAAAGAAAGTCGCTAAGTTAAAACCAATAAATAGATAAAAAAAAATCGAAAGAATGTGCTCTCCCTCTAAACACCAAAAAGGCGGTATCTTTTGACAACAAAATATATTTTTAATACCTACCTACATGTCTAATTCGCTTATTTGGCAAAAAAATCAATGAAGTTCATTATATTAAATGAACCTTCACCGTTCAAACAAAACGTTCTTAATTATATATATTCCTCCGTTTTTATACTAGTTTAATTTAACTCTTCGGAGATGAAACAAAATAAACAATAAATTTGAACATAAATATTATGAAACCTAGGAATTAATGCTTAAAAACATAAAAATTGTACACTTTTCAAAAAATCAATCGAAGTAATTAAAAAAAATAATGTAGCTATTAAGTAGGTAACTTGTTAACAATAAATTTATAATGTATATAATATTAATAATTCAAAATTATTTATAGATCTAATGAGTAGTTTTAGATTCTGAACATAGCTATAAAAGTATTGATTTTACGATGTGTTTATTATCTGTCTAACGTAAGCCTTAGGCCTCAGTTGCTCCAAAAATGCTTCAACAAACAACTTTGAAGGTGGTTTCAGGTAGAATATTGTACTTATAATGCGTTAAAAGTATAAATTTAAAATTCTTCATACAAAACAAAAAAAAAATAATAATTCTTAAAAGCGTATTACAAGGTCCTTTCATAAAATGGTCTTACAGAACAAAATTCTATAAATACCAAAATTTTATTTTATAGTCAGCATTTTCTTTTGTAGTCATCTGAAGTTTTAATTTTGAAGAAATTAGATATTAATTTATTAAAATAAATGATAAAATATCCTAAGAAAAAGAGACTGATCTATTCTCTTTGCTCAGATTCTGTTTTTGTAAGCAAATAATTTATCATTGAATTTAAATTTAACATATTATTCATTATAGCGAACTACTTTTGGGCGTTAGGTAGGTAGGTATGTACTCAAAATCCATTGCATATCAGAGCGAATTTTTCCGGTATTGTTTATGTATTTTTCAGAGTTTTTTTTTTACAACAATTTAAACTAATCAGATTGATCAGATACAAATATATTTTTTTTTATATAATTTGAAAATGTGTTGTTTTAAATAAAATATAAATTATTAACAAGCTGTTGGAAAATGTCTAACAAATATATTTACATTATGTTATAGGTAAAATTGGGTACGTTATCAGTGGCATATCATTATTTTATAGAAATCACTCAGTGTTGTATCCAATTTTCAACACAGTATAAACACAATTTTAAACATATGACCTGAGCAGTATATACAGCATCCATATGATACGGCGATAATACGGCGAAATATTTTCAAAGATGGAAACATATTAATGAAATTATTAGTATAATAATAACGTTTGATGTTAAAAACTATAAAATATATATACTAATGAACGTTTAAAACAACTAGATACTTACCTATAATTTGATATTATAATATTCTTATGTATAATTCAATCGAATTTCTGATTATTTTTATATGATGAAGATATCTTACCATATTTATTTCTTTTATATTATTCTAATTTATTTCACTAATTTTATTATTTATTATTTATGTATTTTTTAGTTAGTCTAAATAAAAAAAAAAATTACAATTAATTGTTATTATTTAGTTATCAAAGATACATGTATATTAATCTAATAGAATATATATATAAACAGGTAGGAAGCAGACAAAAGAGTAATATTTTGGGTATTCTTGTATGCACGATCACAAACATGGTAAGACAACCTTGTAAGTCGTAGCCCGCAGGTATTTTTATGGTTAAGCCCGTAGCTGTAGGTATTTAGCTCATTGATTATATCTCATGTGAATTATAATTTTAGTCATGCAATTTCATGCTAATTACGTGCTAATTATTGGTCAAATTATGAATAACTTAATTTTTCATTTGAGCCGAGATCAGCTGGAGAAAAGCTGCGTCCGCGCTGGAGAAAAGCTGCGTCAGTTCTGCCCATTGAGTTTTTAGTTTTGCGGGGAAATAAATATCATGCAAATTCTAATTTAGGTCTCACACATTTATGCTAATGAAGTGCTAAATATTTGTGCAAAAAAATTTAATTTTTAGAGTGGGCCAAGGTAGTGCTACGTACGTGCCAAATAACAATATACTACTTAGTACTTAGTAATGATTTCGTTTCAAGTAAAAATGTAAGCAAACAAATTATGAATCACCATTCATCAGTATTGAAGTACCTAGGTATCGTATAATTTTATCTTAATTTGATAACTAGATACGCAATTAAAAAACAATACGACAGTTTGACAATGTTTAATAATTATAATGTATATAATTAATGCAAGCTGCAATTTTACATATTATCACTCTTTTCCATTATTTACGATACTTTGTACAGTATGTATACACTTTAAACCATAAATTTGATGATTCAAGTCTCGAAAATAAAAATATGTTTCTTTAAAATAAATTCTGCCGCCATTTCCTGAGTCAAATTAAAGCTTTACTGATTCAATGTTATCTTGCTCCAATCCACCAGAGTGCACTAGACACTTCATAGAGCTTGAGGGGTGAGAGTGCTTTTGTCAAATCCTTTACACGTGCTCAACTACCGATAGTAGTATTCGGCATTGGTCCCAACACAGTGGTTTGACAGTGCGTTCGATTGCTATGAAGTTTATAACATGGTTACCTCCGTTTTTCTTTCCATGTGAGTATATTTGATTCTAAATAAAATTGCTTAGTTTGAAATTTGTTTTTAAAATTGTTGTATATTAAAATGATAGATATAAATGTTAATCATTCCCAAAAATTCATCGAATGAAATTGTAATTGTTAAATTATTTAATATGGTATTTAAATACATTTGTCTAACTTCATTAATTCTTGTTCTATTCTCAAGTGAATTTTCGATTCAAGTTTATTAGTTATATAATCTATTTAAAATATAAAATACTAGATGATAAATCGTTTTTTAATTGTGTATGCACAATAAAGACATTTTGTTGGAAAATGTATTTGAAACAAAAAACAAAAAATTGTTCATTATTAAATACAAAATGAAAAATAAAATTGTACAAAAAAGTGGTGGTAACTAACATCAAAAAAGTACAGAAATATACTGTATTGCTATATACAATTGTAATTGATAATATGCAGATAAATTATTTATATTCTGCAGTAATAGGTATAAATTTAACACCTACTATTAAAAATTATTTTATATATAGAATTTACAAACTAGAAACTGATATATTGTGTATACCTACGTAGAAATTAAAACTAATCTATTAGTTAGTTTAAAATTTATATTTCATAAAAAACAAAAGTAACAAACTGATTAAAATTAAAAATACAAAGTATTGGCACAATATTAATTAAAACACAAAATATAATTTATAAAATGTGAAATATAAATTTCAATTAAATATTTTTAAAATGCATACTTATTTTGAACAAACCCGGATTATATAATGAATATAAGATGTTTCTTATATGTTTGGTCAATCTATAATACATTTAATAAACATTATAATTTAAACTTGTGGATTTTAAATTACATTCAGTTTTGAGTAATTCATGATGATCTTTAGATTTAATTTACAAAAATAAATTCAAAATACTTGATTCCACTATTTTTTAAATGATTGATTTGGTTCAATCATAAATAAATAAATCTAGTTCGCAGATAAGTATAAATAACACATCATAAGAAGTATGGCGAATAAATTATTATTCAAAAAGCAAATAATCACTCAAAATATCATTCTCTCATTTCTTTATCTCAATATGAATACAAGTTGATTGTGTGACTAATGAACCAGTCGTCAAGCCCTTTATTACGATTTACAAAAAGCACACAAAAACAAAAATAATAATACATAGTAAGTATCATATATTAACATATTTGAATAAGCAATGATACTATAAAGTATTAAACTATAGTTATTATGACGAGTATTTTAGAAAGATTCGTTGAAAAGATGTTTTTTATTATAGAATAATTTTAATTACAAAATATTTTCGAAAAAAGGAGTAATGGTAGGTACCACGCAATTGTAAGACAGTAATAAATATTTCTTAATAATCTGCTTTACATATTTCAGTAATTTACATTGCATGATATATTTATTGATTTTTATAAATCGGCTTAAACTCTAAATATTTTAATCTTAATTATTATATTATCGAATTATTTATTCAGTCTTATAAAACGAACCAATTTAATTGGAACAAAATATAATAGGTGCATACAACTTTTAATTAAACGTATAATGCAATTATTTTTTTATTTAAATACTCAGCATTCAAACGGATTGGTATATTACCTATGTATTTATACATTTTAAATAATTTAAAACACTAACTTTAAGTCCTTAATTAATAGGTATTTAAATATCAAATAATTTGCTCTGATATAATTATTGTGCTTTTAAAATAATATTTCGCTTATTTAATATAATAATAATATAATATAATTACAGCGGTTTTTTATTTTTTTATTAGTAAAAGTCTTTAATTTATTTACAACACAAACGCCAACGTTTGCAAAATTTTTTTCTTTTAATTTCATAAATGTACCCAAATTGCCTATTCATCTCGCCGTGTTAGGATTTTATTAAAATAATAAAGGGTATATTATTATCTAGATTCTAGAAGGTAAGTCTTTTAAAAAAAAGGTGGTAATTAAAACGGTCAACTTCAACGGGAATGGTGTGATTATTTGCGGGTGTTTGAAACTTGAAACGTAGAGAATTTTAGTATTAAACCATAGTAAAATATTGATTTTCAATTTAAAAAACATTTAGATCGATAATAGTAATAAATCCTCTCGATAAAATTAATAAACCAAAAACAAAACCTGTATAAACCTGGGTGAGAAATATAAATAGTAATACTGGAAAAATTGATTAATAATAAGATAGTTTGGTTAAACATTTAAAATTGATTGTAAAAACACATTATATGAGTATTGTAAGAAATCTAGAATGATTATTATAATAAATAGTTTAAAAGCACAATTGATATAATAGTTTTACAAAATAAAAATAAAAATTTTCTTTTCTTATTAATATCATATACCTAATACCTATGGCTTAATTTTTTATTCAAAAATCGATACGCTTAAATTTATGTATCTAATTATCTGATCCCTTGCACTTCGTTGTCCGGTATAAATGCCAATTCTACATGAGACTTGCTTATGATAATGAGTTAAACCTAACCAGCAGTAGATTGCGTACCTCACTAGGTACATACCTGAATAGTAAGTTTTATTTTTTTAATTTTTAATTTTATTTTGATTGTGGGCTTAGTCACTTCGGTAGGCAATGTGTGAACATATGATTGGTGCATGCTTATACCTGAACAACAAACAAAAAAAATACTAATTAGTTTCTACAAAATATATTTGTTATTTCTCCTATAAGCAATAGCAACCATTTATAAACAACAATTCCCTTCGTAAATCTCAAAATCCCTGTTTAAGCAACTGCCAGGGCTGGACTTTTCCCTTTTTAAATTAGCCTATCTTTTTTTCCAGAGGTTTAATCTATCTCGGCACTAAATTTAATCACAATCGGTTGAACGGTTTAGGAATGAATAAAGGATAGACAGACAGACATTCATTTAGACGTAGATTTAGGAGATTTTTGAATATTATATTACAATATATGAAGTGGATTATTAATAAGCCACAAGTTATTTAACTTTTTTTGTAAATTATGTACCTACTTTAAATTCTCATCTTATTTATTAAATTAAATTTTATATTTTGAACTAGTTACCATTTCAAACATTAACTCTATGAAAAACGACATACTATTTATTCACAAAAATAAAAATAATATTTTTCAAAGGAAGACATATTTACTAAAAGTGAAATTTCACCAAATAATATTTAATAAATGTTTTTTTTTTAAATCCACAGCAAATTATTTCATATTATTTGTTATTATTATATTACATATACTATTTTTACAATAAATATGTGCGTTTTCAGAAATGTAAACAAATTCAATTTATCATTATTTTTAAATTACATTGAAAGTTCAACTCTAATAGACATTCATAAACTGGAGTAAATGTAACAAGATTAGTATACCTGTAGTATCCAATCTTTTTATGTTTAACTAAAATAAATCTATAGACTCGATATTAAACAGCGTTAATATGAATTACCTTTGAAGTATTGAACTAATAAAAAAACGTACATTCAAATTGAATTTTATGAAGTTTTTGATATTGATAATTCCAGTATACGTTAAACAGTTTCCTAAGATTTAAAAAAAGTGTATAACCACACGTGTGTGTGTATATATTAAAATGCACACATAAATGATTTTCATATATGATTTAGCTATTAAGAGGACGCTACCCATGCATTTGTTGTCTCCGTCTTACACACGGACGGCATAGAACATTTTCATTCACTAGTTTCAATATTGCGCTGTTAGTTTTGATATTAGAGTGAACTGACCTAGTATCAAAGTTTTAGGTAAGAACATTATCTATGCCTAAGAGCCGGCAGATTATTGGATATTTTAATTTTCAAGCGATATATGAGCATTTTTGATTTGTGTAATTTCACATACTCGTATTTTGCTTGAAAATGAAAATATCGAACATCCACCGACGCTTAAGTATACATAATGTTCTTACCTAGAAGTAGTTTGATAATACTTAAATCCACTCTAATATCAAAACTATTGAAACAAGTGAACGAATATTTTCTATTTCGTAACTTGGTAAGACGGAGACAGCAAAAGCGTGGATAGCATCCTCTTAAGGACAATTTAACGTTGAAATAATGATATTTTAAATGTAATATATAATAATATTATATCGGTCATATTCTAAAATATAATAAACAACGGCTACTGCAAAATGCAAGCATTGTAAAATGTGCTTTTTTATCATAAAAAAGGACTCATTAAAGATTTAATAGATTTCAATTTTCAATAAAGATGAAGTTATGTTCCACACTACTTTAAAATTAAACATGCACATAAAATGTAAAAAAAGATGAATTTTATATGTAAATGTAAATAATATGTTTATTGTCTATAACAAACTTATGTAGTCCTGCGGTATCTTATTGTGGGGTACTGCCAAAATGTCAAGCATTAATAAAATCTAAACTGTTCAATCTAAAATAATTCACCGCTTAGTAAAAGTTTCTCAATACATTTCTAATGAAATTATCTATCTAGGACTTATACATACCACAGATGAACAGATTGCCATTTCTCGCTATAAAAATGTCTATAACCGTCTCCTTAATCATCCGAATACACTAATAAACAAGGAAGTATCCTTCACACTTATTAATACATAAAAATAATATGGTCGAGTGTTAAAAAAAATGTTAGCCCTATTAACTATTTTGACAAACTTTAGGCATAGGTAGATGTAAGAATGTAAATATAGACTTAAAATATTCTTATACATCAAAATTGACTTTTCAATGTCTAGTTAAGTTATCGGTATAACACGTCATGTGCAGGATACTTTCAACCGTAATATTTTAACAATATTAATATTATCAATTAGATACTCGTTTTTTTTTCAAACTCTAATCGATTTATATCGTAAATACGTACAAAAATTATTATTATGATAAATTGATAATTTTAACTCAAAATATCCAACAAAGAAAAGTTATTCATAGGGAAAAATGAATAAATTCAAAATTAAGTTTATTAATTTGAATAAAATAAAATAAAATACACGTTTGCATAAGATTAGTATCCTTTTATCTTTAAAAAAATCTTTTTCTATCAAATCCGACCTCGTGTAATTAAATATAAGAATACAAGATAATTATAAAAGAAACAAAGAAAATATGATGTTAGAAAAACATATCCACATATTGTACTTGTATATGTCAATTATTGCTGTACGTTTGACTTAGGACTATATTAAATAATATATAAAACAATCAAAAAATAAACGTAAAAACATTAATCATTTTTGATCACTCATTACTTCAATATTCGGCTAATGGGATATTTTATTTTGCTTTTAACGTGTAATAGTGTGACAAGCCGTTTAATAGCGAAAAGGAAACGAGAAAAAATACGTGTTTAATATAAAAAACCTTTAGTGCTTCATAAAAATGACTTTATGAAGCTCAGAGCTATTAACCTTTATATAAACACTACTTTATTTTCTGAATCATTTATATCCCGTATAAAGTTTGGTCAGAATGGGATTTTTTTGTAAGAAGCGGTCGTAACATTAAGCCAAGTTTTAAGTATTATTATTTATTTGCATATTCCCATGTGTATTATGAGTTAAATAATAAATACAGGTATTTTGATATGTATCTGTTTCATGACGTTCAATAAACTTATCCTAAACATAACATAATAATTATTTTAAAATAAAGTAATAGTCAATAATATGCAAGTTACTAAAAGTGTCCTGTAATTTTGTAGGTAGCCGTTATTGGCAAAATATTATTAAACTATACTAACTTTACATAAAAATGATAAAATAATTACACGGACAGAAGCAAAAAAAAAATTTGTATAGAGTGTGAATTATTTTATTGGGTGCCTGATTTTTATATTATCCTATACAATTGTACAATTTCCCAACTTTTTCAGATTTTGGACTGTCAGCTAACCAAGTTCAACAGGTGTAGCTAAAAATCATACATATTATTATATTTTGCAACTGTACAAAGTTTAATATATTAATATTAATATTGATTTATTAATATGCTACTAATAATTAGTATGGTAAACATAATATTTAATATATAAATGTATAAAAAAAATAATTGTTGTATAAATGTATAACTATTTTTAAAATGAGTATTTCTTATCTTTTTCAAAACATTAAAACACTTTTGATAGGTAATATAATTATTTTATTAAGTTGTGTGTACTAATATTCTATTAACATACTTATAACTTATTTAAAAATTGAAATTTACTAGTTTTGAAACATTTTGTAAATCGCTGTTTTATCAATTTTCTTTGATTTTACAATGATGTGTTTTTTTTTAAGAAAAAATACTTCAGTTTTCAGGTTCAGTATCTTTTCTGATTGGTCAGTGAATCTACTTTGTACATTTAGAAGCCAAACATCAAATTCTCGGTAGATTTTAAAAGCATCAGGAAAAAAAATTAGAGAAACATCAATTTTGCTCAAAATCAGTTTTTGACAAAATATATTTTGTTTTTTTAGTATTACTAAAAACAATTTAATAATAAAATAATTTGAAAATTTTCGTGATTTTGAGGAATACTGTCGAGATTTCAACTTCAATTCAATCTAAATTTTATTAAAAAAAATTGTTGTTATGTGTCATTTATATTTTTGAACTATAATAAAAATATATCAGGAACCTTGAATTAATATTAATTTTCAAGTATTTTTACCAATCAAAATTTTTTTTATTGACAATAATTTAAAAAAAATCTAATCCCAATAAATAGCAGAAAAAAAGACAAAATATTTTTAAAACTGTATAATTGTATAGAAAATGCAAATACATATATTCAGTGAAAATTTCATATATAGCTACAGTTATTATTTTTTTTAATCGCATTAAAAAACAAAATTGTTTTAGTCAAAAACGTTGAGAAAAAAATGACCATTATTTCTTATTTTTTTTTGATTTTCCAACGTTTTTAAAAACTACTGGGTATTTTAAATTCTGACCTCTTAAAAATAACAACTAGATTCATACTCCCACTAGAAAAGTTACTGAAGTTGAAAATCGGAGCATTATTTCAACTACTTATCGTGTATATACAGTCTAAAAAATAAAAAACACACATCATCGTAAAATCAATACATTCATCGCTCCTTCAAAATCTAAAATTAAAGTTTTTCATAAAAACCCATATTTTAAATACTATGTCTAGTTTTGAGTAGTTTAGATTACTTATTATTTATTTGAGCAAATCCATACATACATATGTTATATGGATTATGCATATTTTTATAAAATAATGCTTAGAAAAGTGGAGTTTATTTTTATACTATTGCCTGAAAAATTAGCAGTACCCAATGTCTAGTTATCCTACGAGAATGTTACATCTTAAATTCTTAATGCTGAATCCTAGGATGTCAGCTATCAGTATTTTTAATTTTTTAGTATAATATTATTTAACCTTACTTTTAATTATTTTCACTAAAATAAAATCATTGAACAAAACCTATATTTTACATATAAACTGTTTATAATTGTCATACGATCAGTTCTAATAAAATATTTAGTTTAACATTGTATTATATTGATTAGATAATGATTAGGTATCATATAATCACAGTTCATGCTTTTTTTATTAACATTGTCTGTTTTTTATGAATTTAAATGTTAGGGTTCTAATAATGTAAATAATCTAATGGTTTTTTCATCGACAATGTCACTTTATAACGCAAGAACTCATAATTCCTTTCTAATGGTAATTTCTAGATTATTTGTATTTACGAGGACTCAACCTTATTCAAAATTTGTAATTTGCCTTGTTGAGTTTATAAGGGGTACCCTCTATGTTATACATTTCTTATACTTTTACAATTAAGCATAATCTAATGGGTTAGCATTAAAATAATATAATTAGTGTGTTATTCTCATGCTATATAATAATTATTGTTTTTTCTTTGGATTACATTTTTATTTTTAAAAAACGATAAAGATTATTAAATCAGTAATTAGACTTAGTTCAATATGCATATTTATATTTAATTTTGGTTTTAAACATAGAAAACTTAGGAAAAGGCGTTGGACTATCGTCTCGTTTTTCTTACTTCAGCCAAAGGTACATATATTATTTTGCAATGATAAACCAACGTTTGCGATTCCTAGCAGAGCTCTGTTGAAACTACACTTGAGGGTATTTCATCAATATTGTTTCCCGGTTACCAGTAGATTTTGATTATGCTAAAAAAAACACTGAAAAATCGAAAAATTACATCTTATAAATAAATATGACTAATTATAAATAATTGTTTTGCCTAAATATATATTAAATTATACATAACACTTCTGGGGTACACTTTAATTATTACGTCCACCCAAAAAAGATTTCAGAAGAAAACACATTACAAATTCAATAAAACGTCATTGTAAACCCCTAACACTCTAAAATAATAAATAATATATAAAATAATTTTTAAAAATAACACATTATGTGTAAGTATTGTAGGTATGTATTGAAAAACACGTATGTATATTCGCAGAACATAAACATAAAAAAAAAAAACAATTTAACTAGTGAATACATTTTTAAGGTAAAATTTGATAGTATTTCTCACAATATTGTATAAACAGATAGTCTTGGTAGTTTACAACTCTTAAAAAATACATTAAGATGTCTATAATATATATATTATTTCAGGTATCTATATTTTTCTTTATATTTATAAATAGTTAAATTTATATTAATTGTATAGTCATCTTTTAATTTATGTAAATAAAAAAATATACATTTGAAATCCTTAAACATAATTGCGAACAATTGTAGGTATTAAATAAATGTAGGTACTCTTTAACAATAACATGAAAGGTATTAAAAAATAAACATAAAATAAGATGATTCTCATGATAAATATAAAAAAAATAAGACTCTTCAAATCAATGAGAATCCAATATAAATTATTTTTGAATATTTTACAATTGCTCGAAATGAATACACACGCCTTCATAATTTTACAAGAACATTTTAAAAGGAAATATAATTATTATTCAGATGTAATTCATGGAATGATTTGCAAAGCTACCTATTTAAGAATGTGTGGCTTATATATATTGTAGAAGAAAATGTTCTATATTATTTTATTTAACATACCTTAAAAGTACTTCATAAATCATAAAGCATGTAAATACGACGTTAACCATGCCTTGGGAATTACAGATTTATAAAAAGGGAAAACTTTGTAATTTAGACATGAATAATTCATCATAAGTAATTTTATTAAATTTAAAAAGCCACTAAATTGTACTGAAAATCATCACTCATTTTCTTATATACATAGTAGTAGCATGCATATATTAACATTAAATAATAAGGTTTTATCATTTTAAGATAGCTTTGTTAAAATTTAACTTTAAATTCAATAATAAGCCATTGACGAAAAATGATAAATTATTGTCTGAGCCAAATTTTTAAACAAACCGATATTTAATTAAATAAAAAACGTTTTTAATAAACGTATTTAGTTTAAAACGGATATAATATCTATTAAAGTAGATACTTACATTTATATAGGTTTATTTATTCTCCACAATTATGCATAATATGTATAAGCAAGGTTATACATTTAGGATGTATAACCTAACTTTATCTTTTATTTTTAACTGTAAATTCTTATAATGTATAAAATATTAAAGTATTTGATTTTTATATATTGATTTTATGTGAAACAAGCAGTTTTTATGTTTAGTATTTAAACATTAGTGGAAGTGGTTTTTGTTACTGAGTATACTAACTAATAAATGAAAGTAACAAATTTTGAAAACAGTATGGCAAATATATTGAATATTATCCACACGAAAATACGATGACTATCATAAAATAAGCTACATGATACAGTATTATAGTTGCCAAATTTAGATTCTATTAGGCATATACTTGTTTTGGTAATTTTAGTGTGGGATAACATTGTAGTGCGATATTACATTTGAAAAAAATCATTTCAATAAAAATAGTTTTTAAGTGAATAAACTAAAATGATGTACCTATTTCTTTTATATCACATTTCCAACAGTTGTTATGACTTGACTGAAATAAAGTAGGAGTGAAATAAAAAAATATTGTGAACATAGGAATAATGACTTTTTTAAAAAAGTATTCAAAATTAGTATCTTATATTTTTCAATACTATCTACACATAAAAATAAATAAAAATAAAAAACACTGTAAAATGAATTAGTTCTTACGTTAGCGGTTTCGCTTATAAAATTATTTCTTTTTGAACATCAGCTTTTTAAAGTTAAAATTAATGAAATATTATTATTTATTAGTATGAAGTATTTAAAATGATTTTTATAATTTTTTTTTTAATAATAAAAATTACGAACATTTTTTGACTTACAAAATATTATTTACCTACTTAATAAATTATATTTTTATATGAAAAATAATTTATAGAACAAGAACTGTACTTCAAACTGTTGAAAATTGCATTAGTGTAAATTAAAAATAAATTAAATCTTTTGACGTACCTTTAGTACGGAGCTGTAGGCTCCTGGACATGGTTCCAAAAGTTCACTTGTAAATCAAATTCATTCGCATCCACATTCATAGAGTTAAAAATGAAGGTTCAAAAAATAAATGTGTTCATTTTTTTTATAATGAACTATTTATATAAATATATAGGAAGATATTCAAGATCACGTTTTCTAAAAAGATGAACAAGTTTTGATCATCCGTTTTAATTATCATTGAAGTTTTAAATAAAGCATTGAGTAAGTTTACTCGAAAAGAAACTAATTATAAAATAGAGTACATATATATATATATATATATATAATCACTAAGGTTATAAATGTATTAACATCAAAGCCAAATTAAAACACGCTGTTAATATAATGTAAATTATATTTGATTACATTTCTATTATAAGGTAGTTTATAGTTAAAGTATTTAAAATGTGAAATAAAAAATGTGTCTCTTTTCTATAGTTATCAATCCACATAAATATTAAAAAATCCATCAAGTAGGAAATTGTTCTGCTATATAGGTACAGTAGGTGTCGACTGTTGAGTGTAATCGTCACTGAGTAGGTCACTGTTATGAATGTGTTAAATTTAAATTCAATGATAAATCATTGTATAAAACGTTGAAAATTGAAGCATTATTTCTAATACAAAAAGGTGTCTTTAGACGAGTTTTTTTTTGAATCTATAGTGAACGAACAAATAAACAGACTAACATTCATCTTTGTCATTCATGTCTTAACTATAAGCATACATAAAATAACTACCAAATAAGTATTAAATATACTTAATGTAAATGTAGGATTGTTAGCTAGGTACCAGAAAAAAAAATTATTTATTTATTTTTAACAAATTTACTAGTGACCTCATTAATACTTTCATTATTGTATCGTTCGTTTCGAACTTCCCGAAGTTCAAACTCGGTATTTTTAAAATGTTATATATATAATAATATGAATTTATAGAACATTATATGAACATAATAATACATAGAAAAATTAAAAATACATTTTGAAATTGGAAATTAATTTGAATAAATATTAAATACCTAAAAATTGTTTAAGTTAATTAAAAATATGAATTTTATTCACTCTCTATATTATATAATATAATACATGATTTACGTTTGTAAAATATGAACGTAAACATCATGTCCCAAAACGTGTTTTTTCTAATCGCTGTTCTTGTAGTAGAAATAATAAAATTACACTTCTTAATTTCCTATGACATTAATTTCTATTATCAAATACATTTTAAATCATCAAATGTATGAGACTGTTTTCAACGAATAGTATAATATTAAGCTTATGTGTGAACTTATAAATTAAAGTCTTACTTACAATATTTGTGATACATATCATATTAGATTTCACACAGTGATTGGCAAACCTTTTTAGATTCTGGGGCAGCATTCAAAACATAAAAAAAGTTTCGCTGACCATGTCGGATAAGAATCAAAATCTTTTTATCATATTTTAAAAAATAATGGAATAGTATGGAAATATATGAATATATTACGTGGAATCGTCGCGCAGGCCGATAACAGAAAGTCTTAATTCCTTATACGACCAAACAATTTTCATATAGCATGTTGTACCTTATATAATAGTATTATTTTGTTATTATCGCATCGTTTATTGGTTCGAATGAACAGTATTGGAAATACATTGGATTTTTATCATTATTGCAACTAGAGATAGAATGTTGGGGATTCTAAAACATTCTGTTACCTTTAAACGTTACTAAAACCGTTTTTCAAGCAGTAAAAATTTGATTTGTAAGCTAACCCACGAATATTTAAAGTTTAGACTATAGATAAATCGTTAGTTAGGAATAGGATAGGCTAAGGTGGATACCATAGTATAAATGAATTTGTGTTTTTAAAAACAATAATTATGTACCTATGAGGTACTCTTAATTATCAAACTCTTTATTTTAAAATAATAAGCAATGTCGATTTTGCGTAGGCATTCATTTATTTATTCTTCTTTATAATTGTATTTGTGTCGAGAGTTTTTTTCTGAAACTTTTGCATATAAATTTGGTCATTAAATATTTATTATTCATAATTTTGTCGGGAAAAATTATTACCTGCAGCCTAAAGGATCAATATGGCCTTTTTATTAGCTGTTATCAATGATGGTTTCGCAAGGCTGAAGGAGGGTGATTGGTAGTGGTCCCAGGAATTGGTTAATACTTAATTCCTTTTACGTATGTAAATATTAAAAATAATAATTTATGATAATATTATAAAAGTTTTAAAATAAAACAAATATACGCTTGGACAGTCATCTTGGGCAAGTAGATGGAGCATTTTTTTGCCATGGTACTAAATTTGCCAATATTATCCTGAAAGTTTTTTTGGAACCGCTACTGCTTGTTATTGCCTGGCTAAGTTAACATTTGCTCATTCCAATATTTAATAAATTCTCACAAAATTTTAAATCACTTTAAAAATTAAAAATACGGATGCTTAATTGTTCAAAAGTATACAAATATAAACGTTGCAAATTACAACAACAATATAATCTAATAGAGGCCATCACAATTCATCAAGTCTTTATTTTAAAAATGATTTCCTTTTTTTTAAAAACAGTATCAGAAACAAAATCTCTGTAAATACACTTTTAACATTTAACGGATACCCATTGTTGAATTATAGCAAACAAAACATTTATAATTGTGTATAATATACCTATTCAAGTGTGTACTGTATTTAATTTAAATGATTACTTATGTTATTTTAATACAAGTAATCGATATACTGCAAAACGTATAATACTTAAAATAGCTTCGGTTTCTATATATTTATAGATTTTTGGATTTTTAATGCGATAAACATACTTTTTGTGTTTTACTTTTGTAGTTTTTAAAAAAATGCGGACTTGTTATTTATTTTCGAATTGTTATATGCCGGTTTTCTATATTAAATATACGGTATTTTCTTAAAAATCGTACGAAACCAAGTCAATTCCTCTCTCTTTACCAACCTGGTACCATTAACCACATTTTGACCATAATTGACCTTACGGCTTTTTTTTTTTAGCTATAATAGCGAGAATCGACTCCCCACATCATAGTTGTGCCTATATAAATCATGTCACTACTCACTATACCCATTATCAAAGACTATACATTTTCTTGTGATAACAGACAAATGCCCCCCCCCCCCAGCTATGTTAACCGTTTGGTAGAGGCTATCCTGCTGCATATATAGGTGACTCCATACTGCATTTGTGTTTACGATGTAAAATGATGTCATTACAGTATAGTACCTAATTATTTGTCAGGTGATAAACTGTTTCGGTTTATTATATCAATGGATAATCAAAAGCAGGTATCCTACCCATATATATAAAATATGTATAGGTGCATGATATAATAGTATAATGCAATAATATACATAATATTATACTATACATATTAATCACCATATATTATAATATAAACCATATTATGATGTAAGCCTCGTGTAGGTGGTAGTATATTATACTATATTATAATTAATAACTCTATAGAGCCATCTATGTTTTTAACATTATATAATATATCAGACCGCCATTAATCATAGTTTGTTTCGACGTAATATTATGTGTGGCCAAAAATAATTAAACGTATACTTTGTAAAACGTATCAAATGTCCGTGCACTGATCATACATATACCTACGTGCTATGTTGTTTCCACGCGCCGCAGCACTAAATAATTACCTATAACACAATAATACATTAATAAACATATATTGAATTTAATTAATACACATATTATGTATAAATGCATATGCCATTTAAGTAATAAACAGTGTACAAGTTTAAAGTATGCATTTAATGCAGAAGTAGGTTTACTATGTTCGTTATAATTATTACAGTGAAAAAGCCGAAATGTATTTATCGTAATATCTTGTCAAGCACAACACCGCCGTAACCATTAAATAACGAAATAAACGTTTTTCATTCTAGTGCAAGCATTTCTCGTGAGTAAACTTTTCGGTAGTAGCCCCGTTTTAACTGTCACAGTCATGCTAAATACTTTTATTATTAATTATAGAACGCATAAAATATAAATATCATCTGTTTATTGTTCAATATAAACAGAGTGTCGTGTCAATCAATATTGAAAACATGGTAGTAGAATGTAACATTTCAATTTACAGAAATACAATTTATCACTATTGTTTTTTGATATGCGTCAAATACAACCAAATTAAATGTAAAATTATTGATATAACTATACTATACGAATTAAAATAAAGTCAAAATTATAAGAATGACAATGACGAATATACGTCATATTTATGATTCCGTATTATTATACATATTTTTTACAACTGGGTACCTTTAGACTATAACAATTTTAACAATAATAAAGTTATGATTAATCTATAATCGCATTTAAATAATAGCACGCAATGGTTCTCTTTTTAAATAAATCATAATTTTAAGATTTTATTGGTTACATAGATATTTATTTAAATTGTAAGTATAAGAAAGATTTTTGAAATATTCATATAATATATATACATTATATATAGAATAAAAATATGTATATGAATGGAAATTAAATGTTATTTTAATTTTTAATCTCAAACTGATTGATTTAAAAACTACGAATATTTTTAAATTATTAGAGAGGTTCTTTAAAACCCATACCCCGAGCTCCGAAATAAGGTAATTATTTTTTTAATTTTAATTAATTAATTGTAATAATATCAGATATCTGCTACACATTTGTACAAATAGTTATATCGTATATAGACCGAAAATAAATCTGTTTTAAGTTAAAAATTAAAGTTGAATGTTATAATAATGTATTGTAATATAATTAACAATTAGTATTACTCTACAGTAGGTTAAATTAATTTTTGTCGAAAAAACTGCATTTGAAAATGTCATTGCCAGTGTACCTATACAATTTATTAATTTACCTACTTTAAAAGTTTCAAGTACCCTAGAGTAATATTTTTAAATTACTACAAAATAACTAAAATTGTTATTCTTGGTTTAATATGTAATTTTATCCAAATTTGATCTTAAAAAAAACTGTAAAAATATTGTGCCTCTCTATATTTAATATTTCTCATCTGCTAATATTGTAACGATGTATCAGGACTCAGGAGCCTATAATTATTTTTTTAAGCTTTTTGACCCACTTAACAACATTTTATTGATATTTATAGGAAAAAAAACTGAAAAAAATTTTAATTGAAAATGTCAGTAAAAAGCTCAAAACGAGTCAAAAAATTTCAAATAAATAATAGATAGAACAACATATAATACAAATTTCAAGTATCTGCCGTTATTTGTTTTTGAATTACGACAAAATAAGAAAATCAATTCATAATAAATCGAATGAATACCCAATGTGTTGTTAACATTTGAACTTATTCATAAAAATGTAATTTGATTTTCCCTACAGGGAATATGTCCATACATTTTGTTGTTGATAAAAGTAGACAAACTTCAGAGAAATCTAGTTTCACATTTTCAAATCTCAGATACAAAAACACAAATTTTCATTAATTTCTAACTTAAAATAATTTGCACATTTTCGTGATTTTACAAATTTTGTCTAATAAACGTATAAAAAGTTGATTTAAGCTCAGCTTTTTTTTTGATTTCCACTAAAATCTTACAAAAAAACTTTGAGCTAAAATCGATATTGTCAAAAACCAATTTTGTGGAAAAATTCCTTTTTCCCTTAGTTTTTTTCCCTTAGGTCTTTTGGAAAACCAAGGAGAATTTTAAATTTTGATCTCCCAAACGCACCAATTAAATTCACTTTCCCATCTTAAAAGATACTGATATTGAAAATCGAAGTATTATTTCGACTACATATCGTGTACACAGACACAAAAAGTAAAATTAATAAAAAAATACACCATCGTAAAATCAATACATCCATTGCTCACTTCAGAATCTAAATGCATAGCTTAATCATCAATAGGCACTTTATTGAATATGTGAATTCAACTCAGTGTTTATATTTAATAAAAAAACGATTATAGCGATACTCAGAGTTCTCAGTAAGCAAAAAAAAAAAAAGAAACACCCTAATTATGGAAAGTCAATACTTTTTTCTATAGTTTTTTTTCATAATTACTTTGTATTTTTGAAAACAACATGTTATAAATAATAGTATGTGGACTCAATTATTGTAATCAATAAAAGGCTCTAACTTTCAGATCACCCATTCATTTGAAAAACTTGTTCATAAATACACTATTGTTAAACAAAAGCATTCAGAATATGTACTATAAAAATATTCATAATAATTTTCCGCGATTCGATCTTACACCGTTATAGATTTTTGATTCAAAATGCATACACAAATACTGAAATACTGTGATACTAAAAAGGGACCATAGGCTCTTAAAAAAACCTTACAGGATGAAGGTAGCATATTACATTATTTTTCATACGGTTTATGCACTTCCAATTTACTTAAGAGCCTGGAGCAACCGCACTTGTAATAATATATTCTATATATATTTATAAATTTGTACCAACATGTTAATGGAAATCGAAAATAGTATAGCATTTTACACACAAAAATATTGTATTAAGATTTTTTTACTATTTAAATTTAAATCAACAACACTGTGAAATCCCTTAACATCCCGGCGTAAAAACTGAATTCAATACGAATAATTAAAGCATTGAAACTATATTTTATCGTGCAAATATTATTTTACATAAGTTACGAAAAAGAAATTCAATTCTTGACAAATAAACCTTCGATTTATTATAAAATAATATTAATTGTATCATTTATAGTAATAATGTACTAAATAATATCGTACTTAACGTTTTGAAATTAATATAAATAAATTATCTATATGGGTAAATACTTTTAGTGGGGTGAGAAATTTATTGATTTTATAAGATGAGTTTTTTTTATGTTGAATAAAACAATACTAGGTACGTTTTAATTATTAGTATAAGTAAAGCAACAATTTATTATTGATTGAAAATTGATTACAATATGGAAGATACTTTCTTGTATTGATTATTGATATTAAATAATCTTCAGCAGGTATTGATCGCCTTTTTGACGCGATAGTGATCCAAAACATTGTGTTGCTTAAAGCTTTATACATTTGATAGAAAATTGACCCAACCATAACATAACACAAGAATCACAAACTATATACATTTTCTGAATACTTAATAATAATAATTTAAATATATTTATACATACAAATAAAAATTATAATAAACTAGCTGATCTCGTGTACTTTGTTGTCCGTTAAGAAATACCAACTTCATATAATTTAAAATTTGAGTTCAATTTGTCATTTATACCTGGTGACAAATACATCTCGTGGATTTACTTCATCTTAATCTCCATTAAAGTTTATGGACAAAGTCGTATAAAATACAGGTTTAAAATTATATTCAATCATAATCACTATTTTTTCTCACATTTTTAGCTTTGTAAAGGTGAACAATCTTTAAAATCGATACCTAATAGGAAATTGCGATTTTCTTACTCATCTATACTAAATTTTGTAACCAATAGCAACCCTACAATAAATAAAAATATTTTATTATTTCTATAATGTCTATAAAAAATTTTAGAATTTGCAATAAAAATATGAAAGGGCTCTTATCGAGATAAAATATAGCCTACAGATCCTTGGAATAGTGTAGCTTTCTGATGGTAAAAAATATTTTACAGAGATTACCCCGAACAAGCGGACAATTGTTCGTCTTTATATATTATACTATTATAGTATCCATAGACATATATTAAAATAATCAAAATTAATTTAAATTAAACTTTATTTTACATTTTTGAAAAAAACAGTACATATAACTACAGTACATAATTTTACAACATTTATTTTAGTTGCAATTTATAAGAAATTTATTTATTTTTTAAAAATTAATTGTGATGGTTGTATATATTTAAAAATTTTATACTAAAAAGTATTACAGTTAATCATACATATGTAGTATATGCACATTTGTACCTAATTTTCATAATTTTTTTAAAACTTTATCTTGAAAACCAAAAATAAAATATTTGCTATTCTGTAAAATAGGTATTCTTTTTGTATTTTTTCTGATATTTTAAATATACTAAATTTAATATTATTCACATTTAATTGAAAAAGTTAAAATATAATATAATATCTGTACTAATATATAGTCTGGAGATCTTCAGAATCATAAAAGCATTCTTTTTGTTTGGTTACAAATTATAAATTGCAATGAAATGTTATGTTAAATATTTTAAGATAGTAGACAAAATGAATTTGGTTTCCAGACAAATTAATATTTTTTATTCAGTGGTGTATTTTATGGTATAATTGTGTGTAAGTGTTTGCGAATCGAAAAGTCGTAAAGAAAGTACTCGATCTTAAAAAATTCGAAAGAGAGGAGAAGAGAGGTGTTTTACTACTTGAATTGTATTTATTTATATAAACAGTGTGGGTGTTGTTATACTAGAGTATAATCAAAATAAATTATTTTTTCGAACAAAATATAGTTTATCATTATCATTTTAATTATATATTATTTCATAATATGAATTATGATTTATTATGTTTCACTGAAAGACTATTTGGATTTTAAATGTATAAAAATATAGTGTTTAACCTGTGAAGTAATATTTGGTTATATATTTATATCTACTGTAGGTACACAATATGTATTCTCCAACAACGCACAACTTACTGAAGTTCTTAAGTATTTTAAATATAAAAAAGATGAAATATAATATGTTTAATATAATATAATAGTTGGGTTGGCCAATGGGGTGGTTGTCTTTAAATTTGAAAGCAGAGATAAATCATCGCATTCAGAAAATGATTCTGAACGGTGCTCGGTTCACTATAGTGTGTGTAGGACATATTTCAAACTTTAAATACTTATAAGAAAAAAAATGTTGGATAACGATTTTTTATAAATTTTAGATTTTAAATTAAATAATAAAAATCCGATTAAAACTTCGATTATCTGTGTAAGTAGTAATATAACAAAAAACGAGATATACGATACTAAATAAGAAAAAAAAATTTTAAAATATTTAATTTAAATAAAACGTAGGTACCTTCAACGTTTGTGGATATGTTTTTACGTGAGAGTTCATTTTACGTCATTTATCATATGATATATTATACTCCCTCTATTCGAAAATGAAAAGAGGTCAATCTAGCTACGTCACAATCGATTTTATATTTTTCACAATTGAATACTTGAAATAATACAAAGTACTATATAATAAGATACATATAAGATACATGCACTAGGCACTATTCTCGCTTCGCTTGCTTCAATGTAAGCCAGCATTGTACAAAATATTTTAAATTTGAAAGCAGTGATAAATTATTGTATTCCAAAATTGATTCTAAGAGGATTTCAGCATATTATGCTATTTATTGTTATTTGAGTTATTGACTTTTAGATTGTAGTTGAGCAATGGCCAATGGTCAATGGGTTCTAAAGAGTATTCATTTTTTTTTTTGTATCATAAAACAATACCTTCTGGAGTTGTAAAAATGATTCAATTTTTCATTTTAAAGTGGAAGTATTTTGAAATGGTTTATGGTAGAAAATTTGATCCAACTAGAAATTTGGAGAAGGAGGGTCAAAAATAAAAATACTTTTAATACTTTTAAAAACAACAAGAAAAAAATTAACGAATTTTTTTAGGCAAAACTAATTTCGTATTTCTTTGTAATTTAAAAATAAATACCTGTACAAATTTAAAATGTTAACTAAAAATTCTTATTAGAATCTACAGAATATGATATAATATTTAAAATATTTTAGCTCTCATTGTGTTATTTATAGATATTTTAAATAGTCAACATTTTTTAGTCTTAAAGCGATTACCTATGATAGTTGAATTTTTGTTCTTTGGTAAAACAAGTTTTATAATTGAATACTAAGCTCATAATTTATTAAGTTTTTATACTATAGTTCAAAAATAATGAAATTACATTTTTAAATTCAAAGTTAAAATTTAAGGAAATTCATTAAAATCAAGAATATATACATATTGTTTTGTAAGTAAAAATTAATAAAATCTTTATTTTTGACAACTTAGGCTTAAAAATGTAGTACAATATTCCTCATAGATTTTAATTACTGTAAATTAAAAAAAGTTCAATGTAAACTGTAAAGTCACTTAAATTGTTTATAACTTTATGAGCGATTGAAATTTAATTTTTACGACATTGGTCTGAAATGTATAAAAAATTAATAACTGTTTGCAATTCAAAAATGTTGATTATTTTGTGATTTTTTAAAAAATATTATCATAGAAATTCGAAACATTCTACTGTTACTTATTTGTAATATTATTTTAGTGTTTTCTTAATGTCCATTCATCTGCAACATGATGCTTCGTATATTGGTTTGCATGTAAAAATGCTGAACACAAAAAGTGTTTATGCAAAGGTCATATTTTGTAACATTTAAAACAAGTTTTTAATTAGTTTTAAATAGAGATAATTCGTTTGAATTTATTTTTATAGGTTTACATGCATTAACAATTACTCGAGAACTAAAATACAATGCATTCATTGAAATAATACATCATGTATAAAACTATTCATGTGGCACATTGTAAAAAATGTAATTCTGAAACAAAATTATATATTTACCATTTCAAATTTGATGTTTTTGACATTTTGAATTAAGCTCCAAAACGCAGTAGGTACATACTATTGAAACATCGAACCATTTCATACTTATCAATTCAATTAATTTTAATAGGTAGAGTCAAACTGTCAACTATCAAGTCGTGGACATTTTTCCTGTTTTGGTAAAAATAATCGTTACGATAGGTACAGAATATATGAAATAAATGTAAAATATTTCTTACATTTTATACGATGATTGGTGTTGTCGGAAAATCCAAAATTGAAACGAAACCACTCTAAATGTGCACCAGAAGCATGATTAATATAAACAAGCACAAATGGGAAAATATGGAAAATTAAACTGATAATTTAAATTCTATAGAGTATACTGAGTATAGACTATGATACAATTTGTGTCTTACTCCGCATTCATTTATTCATAAAAAAATATAAAAAATGCATAAACATCCACTCGCTGTTTATAAATTATAACCATGTATGAACATGTACCCAGAATGTACCTAATTTGTTTAAACATGACTTCGTTGTTAAAAATTTTGATTGATTACGAAATTGAAAATTGTATGGTATTAATAAACTACATATTAACTTTAGACATAAATATAATACTGTAAATAATAAGATATTTCACTAGTTAAAAAAAAAAATTTAAATAAATGGATAATTTTAAGCAACAGTAACTGTTAAAAAGTAAGTAATAGTAATATATTATGGGTTTTTTAATAAGCAAATTGGAATTCAATTTATTAATTTTCTTTGGTTTTTATCAATTTATCATAGTCTATTATGTTTAATTTAAATTTTTATTGAATACTAATTTTTAAATATTAATATATTTTTAAAAAAATTGTTAAATACGGTAGCTAATGAATACGATTTTGTTTAACATTAAAAACAAATGAATGATAAATCTGTACACTAATGTTTTACAATTTCTAAGTAATTATGATGATAAATAGTTGTGAGCGGCATGAGTGGCGTGAAGAGAAACAAATTGGTTATATAGGTACTTAATTTAATTATTCAATTATAGGACTAATAAATCGCGATTCCAGTGATTTTTTAGCTGATCGTAAGAAAAAGAAAGATAAGCCATATTTTGTAATTACTTATTAGTGTTAGAGATTAATTTATTATTTTTGATGAAAACGTTTGTAATGAAGTTAGGCAAGGTCATTAAAAGTCATATTTTGTACACTTTTGTGTATTGTTACGTAATCTAGTTAAATAATAAATACCATGGTTTATCATTCAGTACTTACCAGAAAAACACCGAGCAATATATTTTGAGTAGCCTGAACACTGAATATAAATAATTATAATAATCAAATTATTAAATTAACTTTATAATGAATTATTTTATTCAAAAAGTATTAAAAATAAAATTTGACAAATTGTTTAACTTATACAGTTATACGTATAAGCTTATGCCTTACTCCTTACTGTATTTCATAATATTAATAAGTTTTGTGGTTTTTATTAATATTCAAACTGAAATATTGACTTTTTTGTATTTGGATAAACTAAATCTTACATGCAAATATTAGATACATACCGTTTGTCGGTCAAAACTTTCATACACATACAATTTATGATCAAAAAGTTGTTGTCAAACCCTTTTCGTTTACAATGAACATCTGAAAATATGAATTTTAAATTCAGATGCTGTCGCAATTCTTGCTACCAGTTCAAAACTTTCTAAATATCATGTATTTCTCAATATTCTTTTTTTTCAAACTTATTAAAAATGTATGATATATTATATTTATACCAGCTGATCCTGCATGGCGTTGCCCGTGACAAATTAAATAATGCCAGCGGATTTACCCTGCCTTAAACTTTGTTAGATTTAAGCTACACACACATTTCCACATTAATTTGGGTGGTTTGACTAAATATAAAATACGGATCTAAAATTATAGAACTAATTAATTAAAGTGTCTGGGAAAATTCTTAATACTATTAAGTATTAGTTACACTATTTTTATAGTATTTTATTGGTTTGTGAATCATTTTAATGTTTTTTAATATTATTCTCTGGCTGTTCTTACTTGCTGCAATGTGTGATAAATTCGACGAACTAAAAATTCAAGTGAATATATCAAACTATATTACACTCGTATATTAAATGTTCAATCATTTCAGCGATATATGTATAGACTGTAGACATTTTATTGAAAATCGAACAGTCTTGGCGCATTGGATAAATCATTAACTGATGTATTAATGACTCACAAGGACGGAGTATTTTAAGTGCGAACAGTGAATAAAAAACCTTGATGTTGGCCACTTTTACCGTAGACCCTTGATATGTTTTAAATATAATTATAATGATGACACGTCAAAATATCTCGATTGAGAATAACTCCAATAAATATCTTTAAAAAAATATTCCAATTAAAATTAAAAATATCAGTAAATAATCAAATAAAAAACAGTTATAAGATCCATTTACGTATGATGTGTTTTCTCACACTTATATGACAGCTTCAAACGTAATCTACATCGTTATTGAAAAATCAGTCACTAGTCAGGCGCCTATTCATTTGTTATTTTTATCCACTTAATTGAGTTAGAATTATTTTTTTAAGTCTGTGTAAAAATATATGCAAATTCAAAATAAATATAAATATTATTTATTATACGTTTTATCAATCTACAAATTTATTCAAATTCATATTAACAGCAAAACTTTTAAAATTATGTACAATAAATAATATATTTTCAAAAAGATTTATTGCAGCAACCGTATAAAGCAACCGACATTGAATTTGGGAAAAATAAAATATAATTTATAGGAATTTTGTACTTAGGGAAATTAAGAAAATGTGAATATTATAATATATTATATAATATGCATAAAATAAAATATTTTATTTTATAAGCTTAAATAAATAACAATAATTAATATTTCGTAAAATAAATTAACGAAAAATCAATTAAACATACCTATGACCTATCTACTATTGAAAATGGATAGTTTAATAATTGAACGGAAGAACTTACTCTTTGAATAATATGAAATATACATCAAAGAAACATATAGTATATAAATAAAATATTTTCGTAGTTGTGAAATTAATGAAATTACTGAAATTATTTAAATGCTCTACGGTGAGTTAAAATTGTACAGTCATATGCATATCACTGATAAATTTCACCTGATTCAAACATGACTTCTAATTAAGTATTGAAGCTTAAATTCTGTTTAAGCCAGGGCAAATAGATCTATAAATATGGTTAACTTAAGTCCTTATGGTAATTTCTGTCTTAACAAGTAATCTATAGTTTTCAATTTGAATAATACCTTGGAAAGTTCAATGTAAATTGAGTAAATGATTTATACACTAATTAAATTTAATACATTAAATATATATATATATATAAATTACATTTTTTTCATTAATATTTTAATGTTTAATTCAAAAACAAATATTGATAGGATTATTTCATAAAAGCTCAATATTACAAGAATAATTTAATGTAAATATTATACTATTAGACACATTATAAGTCAATATTTACTTATTTCATCCCCAAAAAACCATCATTCAAAAACACTGATATTATATTTTTTCTAATTAGTAAAAAATAAAGTTTTCGTATATGATTGTGCTACAGCTTATGAAAAAAACATATTCACAAACACACAAATAATGTCATAAATCTTAGTTATTAGTTGATAAATTTCAATTTTATTATACCAGTCATTATAATTCTACTTTACCATATAGAATATATATTAAGCACATCAAAAGCTGGATACGTAACCATGGAGACATGGCCACTGGACCATCAAATGGATTAGATAATTCTCGTTTTCAATTTCCTAAAATCAGTGCAATCCTTATTCAGAATCATTAATGCCAATGTGAGTAAAGAACATTGATTAATTTTTTTCAGTTTTATCATTAAAATTAAAATTAGCTAAGATTAAAATTAGAAATAGTAAATTCAAAACTTTATTACGAAACCATTATGTTCAACTTAGATTTTTATATGTTGATAAATTATGCATAGTCAAAATACTATTTTCTTGTAGAACTTAAAGTTATTCATATTTTTATATATTTTTACTCTAGCTATTTACCGTTTCTGATGTAATCTAATTTCAAATTAAATGATATAGCTGGACAAAAATAGTTGACCCCTTTTATAATATAAAGCCATAAATTATATTAATTGGTATATTATTTTGTGAATATGTCATATTAATGATAACATATTATTCAAATGAATATCTATTATATTATTATCTACTATTAATGGTGTGTAATGACTAATTTCATAATTAATTAATGGATAAGTCTCAGATAATATTAGATTAGTAGGAACTAGGTAGTGACCAAGATTTTTCGAAACTTGTTGTTTGATGTTGAGAAATATTTTGTCCATTGTTTTTATTTTACTTGGTAAAAAAAAGTAATCCAACACTTAAATGATTTTGCAACCACTGAAGGAATAACGACAAAGTTTAAGTTAAGAAAACAATAGATGAAGTACACGTGTGTACCGTAGTAGAAAACTCTTTAAAACCATTTATAGATGTAATTTCTCCCTACCCCAAAATAACAAATTAGTATAATGGAAATAGTGGCCAATATTATAAAAATGTTAAGTATAACACATATTCTGTATATACCTATAATAAAATATTTCTATGAATTTTGAGATCAACGGCCAATATCATTAATATTCACAATACACCTGGATGAATGATCTAATTTAGCCAAACTATTGATTACTTCTATGTTGATAGATTAATAAGGCAGTTCTTTAATGCATGCACTTCATAAGAATATAATAAATATTAGATTTTTAACCCAGTCTCATTAACTTTTTTAAACAATTAAGAGAAATAGGTATAATTTTAAATATTTTTAAGTCTTAAATAGTACTTTGTATTGCATCACCCCTTCCCAATTTAACTACTGAATTTGATCTAAAATGATTACGATAGTATATTGATACCTATAGTATTTAATTCAGTACCCACTTTTACGCAAAACACTTGTAACTGTGGCAGAATTTTATAGTTATACTACAGCATACAGGTTACCTCTTGAATTTGTTAGATAAATATCAAAGAAGATTCAAAAGATTTCTTTATTTAAGTAAGGATTAGGTTTTGTTGGCGAGACTTAATATTGTTGCCCTTTTTCACTTTCATACAATATGTGTGCTTACCTCACTTGTAGCGCTTAGAATTTCTTTTTTTAGAATCCAGTATGATAGTTTTTTTTCTTCTGTTGCAAGGTATACTATTAAAGCCACTAAACTCTTGTTTATTTATTCATATTTTAACAATGGTATGTTTTATAATTTTTTTGATATGTAAATTAACTCATTCGTGTGCTTGATTTATAAGTGTGCATTTTTTATTCTGTTTTTTCTTCTGTACGTTGAAATCAATACTTGATGTTTGACGCTGTGCTTATTGTACTTTAGAAATTGTACTATACACTCTATATTATTGTATTAATAAACGATTACAAATACAATATTTACAAAATTACATTTTTTTTAAAATTATTTATGTCAGTCATTAATAAAAATAATAATATTTATTTAAATTTTAAGATTATTATTTTTTTTTTGTGATTCTTTTATTGATTATATATTTCTATACTACTGGTATATAAGCACCAATAATGTATTATACCACTGACGTGTACTCGGTGTCTACCATTTATAACTCAATACATCAGACTATTTTTTTCCTTCAGCTTTGTTTTTAGTGAATAAAAAAATTATATATTTTCCATTTTTCTTATTACTTATTGTTAAACTTAATTCTAAAGGACATCCATCAAAGTCACACTCAGGGCGTATTCCCTCAGAACTGCCCTCAGGCTAATCCGCAAGTACAACTGATCTTGAACAATAAATTATTTGTCTACTCTTTACTTACAAAGTTTGTTTTTTTCATTTCTATCGTTTATTTTAATTAAAATATACATATTATGCTATTATGCAGTATTGCAGTTACAATAATAGGTATAAGTGTTCAAATTTATTCTAAAGAAATTAGTTTTTGCATATAATTACAAAATGCAACATTAATTTACTATGTAAATGATAAAAAATGTATAATTTCTTGATCTATTTATTTGTGTTAAAAGTATAAAATTATTTTTAATGCATGGCATTATTGGCATTATAAGCAGTAAATGAACCACCTATTTGAGGTACGACGTAAGTCTATAAAAGGTAATTCTGAGAAAACAAGAAAAAACTGTTTTTACTCCACCAGTGATTTCTCTTTCATACTAATTATTTACAGTGATAAAATTAAATATTTTTTTTGCAAATGTTCAAACATTATCTGTCTATCATTTGATAACACATTCCACTAAATATCTCAATTTGTGATATTTTGTGGCTTACGCCGTTTCTTAAATAGGTGGTTCAAATATTATTTACCTTTGCGTTATTTGTTATAAAAATGTTATCCACCCTGAATCACATAACAAGTGTGCAACATTCGTATTTCGACTGATAACCTTTCATGCTAATAGGGCTGACACGCTAACGGCTAATATTTTTCTAAATACCAACACGGTATGAACAATATACGTAATAATATTACTTAATAATAGTATTATGTACAAACTTTGTATTACAAAGATAAAAAAAAATCATGAATATAATTTATTATAAACAACAAATAGGTAGCTAATAGGTACTGAAATCATAAACTGTATGATATTATTCTGTGGTAATCAAATTAATATGCTTCATGTAACCATCACAAGTTAGTGGGTGATTTAGTGGCTTCACGGACACATTGAAATTCAATATTACTAACTTTATTTTAATGATCACCGCGATGATTTATCATTTTTTTTCAATTGATATTCCTAGTGTTTAGGACTTCTTACATTTTTTTTTTAATGTTTAACTATTCTAAAAACAATTTTAAATTTCATCAAAATGATATTCTACTTTATTTTATATACCTACTTTGATAGGGGTATTTTAGGATAAAACATTCTGGGGTTTAAATTTTTGATTCTATTAACTGTAATAAACTAATAAAATAGTTTAAAACAAAAACTATCGACATAGGTATTGGTATTATTTTTATTTTATATCCATAACCATAAATCATAATTATTGTCGTTTTAAAAAATCCTATTTTAAAATTTAAATAGAAGAAAAGTTAATTATTATATTTTTGAAGGGTTTACTTTAGATAGTAATATAACATTTATTTAAGGAAATAAAAAACTCTATTTCATATAATATAAATATTAAATAATAGATCTATAAGTATAATAATATTGAGTTACAACAGTTTATAATTTGACAAACACAAAGTTACAACATAATAAGATAATAATTAATTACAATGGTAATAACTAATAATAATAACAATAATACTATAGGTAATATTAAATAGGTTTTAGAATTGAATGATTTTTAATCTTAATTTAAATTTATCCAGATTTTTAAAGCTAAAAATATCAATATTTAAAATATTTCCCAAGGATATTAGAATATTAGCTGCGGGAGAATAATTTATTATCCTTTTATTGGAGTTTTCAGCACAGAATATATCTTGCAATCTAGTGCTAAATTAGTGTGCACCACGGGCTAAGATATCTTAGTCCGTGGTGTACACTAAATTTAATTATGTTAAGAAGATCTGGACAGTTTTATTTATTATTAGTACCCGACATAAAATTACATCACAACCTGAATGCAGAGATTTTTGAAAATTGTACTAACAAGATAAATATTGCAGACGATTTTACTTTGTACTGATTCTAATTGATTGTTTTGGGTATCGAAATCGTTGTACGAGATTAGAGGGACATAAATCAAGTCGAGATCATACTAATGAGAAGTAAACTGTTTTTAAAACATAGGGTTAATTTTTCTTATTCTTCTATAATTATTGTTTATTATACACAAAAATGTATGTATTTTAATATTTTAAAAATAAAGTCATACTTAAAAAAAACTAAATTCATTACAGTTATCTTTTCAAGAAATATACATTTGATAAATCTTTGTTTTATGTGTACTTTTTATGCATACTAAAAGTAAGCTTGAAGGCTTATGATTAGGAAATATTGCAAACAATAATGTATTAGGTACATATATCTGGATTACCTGTTTGGAAAATTCTAAAACCTATGTTTAATTTAATTTTTAACACGTTTTTCATTACTAACTTATCATTATTCAATCTCAAGGCTACTAACTATACTAAAATAGACATATACAACAACTGATCAAATATAAGCTTACAATAAGAAAAGGCCTAAAGGCTAAAGATACAATAATTATTATGAATTGTGACTTTCATATAACCTACTAAAATTTTATAGATAATTAGTATTTTGTTTTATTCATAAAATATCATAAAAATGCAATTGGTCGAGTATGTTTATTACGCAAGTGCATACTTGTGTGTGTGTGTGTGTGTGTGAGTGTGTGTGAGGTAAAGTTTTACACAATGGCATATCTCTATTCTATAGCAAACATAATTTTATATTCAGAATAGCTTTCCTTACAGATCAGGGATACTGGATATATGGATAGACCTCTCAATATATCATTCGGTTTTACAAAACCCGCTATTATTCGGTATCCTTTCTTAAACCCAATCACTATACATCATCCTAACAGTTCAATATAATAGCTGTCCAGAAAAATGTTTAGAACCATATGTCTGGCAAATAGAAGTAATCTTAAAATACTTACCTATATAACATTTTAATTGGAAAATTACTAAATAATTTAGTTACATTTTTTTTTTTTTTTTTGTTATTAAAGGATTTTTTATTCAATCTGTTACAATATAAATAAGAACAATAAGAACAATTGATGAATTAGAATTTAGTTACCTGGTATTTTTTTATTTATAGTTTCCTTAAATTAGTGTCTATAATACAATACTAAAAAGTGCAAAACGTCGACAGCCGGAATATTGTTAAATAAGATATCGAAAAATCACAATTTTACCATTATGTATACATTATTAAATAATTTATTATCTATGAGTAAAAATAGATATGTAGTTTAAAAAAACATTCATTGTACATTCGTTATATTTATATGAAAATTACTTATTTGCATAGTATATAATATATTAATTATTAAATGTAAATATATTTTTTTTTATATTGTTATAGTGACATTAGCATTGAAAATAATCGATGTACTAGTGCCAAGATACGCGGACTTAAAACAGTCTGTAATACTTGGATGCAATTTCGACGTAGGCCATGGTAAATTATACTCCGTTAAGTGGTACAAGGATGATCACGAATTCTACAGGTTTGTTCCAGAGGATCGACCAACCATCCAAGTTTTTCATCTTCCTGGTATTATATTGGATGTTAGTATTTTTTTCATTTAAAATCACTTAGGTAATATGCACTATACATATAAATATTTATTACAATATAAAATTCTAATAAAAAGTTGATAATATTAAAAGAAACATAATATTAAATTAAACCTACTTTATTACATTCTTAATAACTGGAAACATCAGATATTATAGCTCTGTGAAATATACCTACAAACTAAATTTATTTCAAAAGAAAAAAAGAAAATTAAAAATTAAAAATATTCGTTTTTTCCAATAAATATTATTTAAATAAAATTATACCAATCAAAATTTATTTTATAATTATATTTATAGAAAGTTTAGTAAAAATATTTTAAAAAAACTCGACAAGAATTAATTTAAGTAGAATATTGAACTAATAGATATTTAATTTTAAAATGTTTAATTATTCATAATAAAAGTAAAAAATAGGTACATTAAATAATTATTGTGAAAAATAAAATAATTCCTTTTCAGAAACTATAAAATAACAAATAAAACGAGTTGAAAATTAGAAACAAGTTGAGTTAAGGGAAATTAGTTAATAAATCTTAGTTACGACATCCTATTAGAAACATACCTACATCTAAATTTAAATAACATCGGTAGTTATAAAAAATTATTTAAACTAATATGAGGAAACTAACATTTAACATTAATCCGATTTCAGTATATTACATGTAACAGACATCGTGAAAATTGCTTTAAAAGTTGTCAAGATAATAATAAGTCCAATTATTTCGATTTTCGATACAATATTATTATTGTTTGTATATCTTAATTGTAAAATTGTATCATATTTCACATATTTCAATATTTGAAATACTTAGATATTCAACTATACAATTATTATATATACAATAAACAGTCAAATGAAGAGATTTTAAAATCTATAATATATACCTATATGTATATTTTAAAAAGTAATAACCTAATAATTTTTGAACTAAAGCCCGGTATCGTATGATTCTATAAGCCTCAATAACTTTTAAATATCCTAGGATATATTTAACCCCCAGGGGATGTCAAAATATCCTAGTCTATATTTACCCCTGGCAACTATAACCTATAGTATGTATTTACCCCCGGTAACTATGACCTAGTATATATTTACCAACGGTAACTATAACCTAGGATTTATTTACCGGGCTGGGGTAAATATCGCCTGTTATAATATTCTTCTATATCATACAAACATATCTAACTTTATTATGTAATTATATTTACAATCTTAAGTTTGTTCATTTGTTTTTTTTCATCCTCATACTTACAGTTATTAAAAAATTTCCTAATATATGTGACTAGTGAGTAACTATATAATTTATAATAATATAAATTTATGTAACCCTAATGGCCAAGTCGTACTGTCGAAGTAATAAACATGCATTTCTAAAATAATAATAATAATAATGTTACAGTAAATAGAGGTAGGTACATATAGGTACAAAATATCACTGTGTATTATTTGAAAAAAATTAATCTAATTGAGTTCGCCGAATTTACTATATAGAATCTAGATAATAATTACCAAAGAAAAATATATATTGTTATTGTACATTTACAATTCGGGGAAAAAAATTACGGTTCTTTTAATAAAATATTTTTAAAAGATGTTATGGAAATTAAATTAAATTACCCACCAAGTTATTATTTTTTACATATAATAGTAGAAGTATATAATAAAATATAATATAAATATGTGGACAAATAGTACTTCCTTTGATGCTAAGCATTTAGCTGGGGCTAATTCTTCTGAGTCATGTGTGATTTTTTTAAAATATCCGATTATTTAAATTGCGCAATCAATTTTTTAATATACCCAGAAAATTGAATAAACTGCGTTTCGTACAACGGCAACAAATCTGGTCTTTTTAAATTTGTTGAACCGTGTAAGGTGTATGAATAGTGAATTCCTATTTAAACATATTATTGTTATTTGATTTTTGTTTGACAAAATAATATTACCTTCAACCATAGTAATTTTAGATAAAGCAATAAATTATGTAAATGAAGGAGATCTAGAGATTTTAATATCAACCTTACGGTGCGTAAAGACTAGAATAAGATAATTATATCAAACACACGTTATTAAATTGTTTTTCGGGCTTGTCATTCTGAATCATAAAATTAAATTTTCATTTTATAGTGGTAACTTTATTTTAGATTTACAAGTAACGAGTTTTATGTAGATTTGACTCAGGATCAAAAATTAAGGAAGAAGATAATACGGTATTTTCGATAAACAAAATTATTCATGGGTAATTTCATTTGGTAGACAATATTTTTTACGAAATAAGAATATTTTGCTTTTTACTTCCAGTGCATTTTTATTGTGGCCGTATTGCCGATTACCGAGTTTGTTCTACTTACTCATAATATTTATAGATATAATCTAATGGGTAATTGTATTGTTGATATATAAATTAAATAGCAAAAAAACAGTGTTATTATTTGTATTATAATAAGTAATAACACTACATATTCAATGAACAAATTAGTAATTACACACTATACACTATACAGTTTATAACACACTTATTATAATGGTTAATCTTATGTTTTCATATAAAAAAATATAATGTTTTTAAAGTTTTATTTAAAAACTAAATCAAATATAGGTATTTAAAAAAAGCATATTTTTTAAATTATAACTATAAAATTGATTTCATTTGAATTAAATTCTTAAACGATCATTGAAAAAACTCACCCTTGTCTTGTAATAAAAAATATAATATTTTTTTGAAAGATTTTTTTTCACTCAGTATTTTTTGTTCTTACTCTATGTACTTTTATTTCTTTTTTGTAATCCCACTTTATTGCTTATTCTGTAACTAAAAAATAAATTACAGCATCTTTATTTGAAACTAATATAGTAATCATTGGAAATAAGGCATAACTTAAAATTTAGATGTCTAGTTATTTAGAAAACAATTCAGAATTGTAAAATCAATAGTTTTTTGACTTAATTATGAAGCTAAATATAGTAATGATACAATATTATATTTTAATCTCTTTTCTCATACCATAAGTCTGAATAACATTTTCATTTTCATTTTTCTTTGATCATAAAATTTTTTATACATTTTTAATTATATAGGTATATGTAATTATTTATGTACTATTATGTATATAGTTATTAATATAACCGTACAAAATTAGGGATTTTGTTTTATAAGATTAATTATTTATAACTAGTGACTAATAATAATTTATACGGTTATTATTCAAATCAATATCGTACATTAAATGTATTTCTCATAAATGTATTAGTTTTATCTCGTGCATAATAATTAATAACTATGGTATGATTAATAATGTTATGTTTGTGCAGTTATCTCATTGTAACATGCGAAAAATCACACTAAGTAATCTCACGTTGGAAACTACTGGTGTATATCGATGTGAAGTCTCAACAGATGGACCAAAATTTGAAATGGTTTTTAAGTCCGCATACATGATTGTATTAGGTAAATATTAAAACATGTCTATAAATTACATTTTTTGTAAATATAAATATATTACTATACAAATATTTGTATCCCTGTAAGTACCATTAAATACTTAATTAATTACAAGTGGACAATAGTAGCTAACACTCTGCTGTACAATAGGTTTCGAATGTACCTCATCATTGAGTACGTCACTGTAATCGGTGTGTTAAATTTAAATTCAGTGATAGATCATTGGATAAGAAAAACGATTCTGAGTCAAAATAGTTTGAAAATTATAAAATGTATGTAAAATTCTAGTATAAGCATTTTGAGAAAATATCAAGTATCTACAATTTTTGACTTACTACATCATCAAAATTGTTCAAAACTGGTTTTCCATAAAAATCCAATTTATCCCTAATTATTTTGTTTTTCCAAACTATTAAGAAAAGTGCCGGTAATTTTTACTTTTGACATAAAGTTAAAAACATTTTAAAAAATGTGCATGTTAATAAGGGCTTAAACTGAGATTGGTCGGCTCACTAGAAACGGTTACTGGAAATAAAATAGTTATTATTATTGGATATAATTTCTACCTGTATTGTAAATAAACTTGTAAATGACTGCGTCAAAAAGAGTTTAAGATACTCCAGTTTAAATAAAGCCACTGACATTATTCAATTTATCACGAGGAACATCGTGCAGAATCTGCAGTTACCTAGTATAAACGCATTGTGTCACTGGCTTTCCTTAAGATCATTGATAAGAATTTCTAATATTACAGCAGGTATGCGTCGTTAGAGCATTATTATCTAAAATAATATAATAACAATATTCAAATCATCTCAAACATATTTTTAAATTACAACAAATCAACTAAAATCGTTATTCTTTGTTTAAATATTTAATTTAAACCAAATTTAAATTTAAAATGCCTTTAAATAAATCATACTTCTATTTTTTTTTTAGTTTGTTTGGTTCTAGTATGAACTACTTATGAGGAACCATATTATCAAGTTTTAGGTTTAAAAATTAATCTATTTATAGTTTATACATGTGAAACTACCAAAAAAATAATTAGCAAATTTTCGTGATATGAAAAAATGGTGTTTATGCATATTTGATATTTTTAAATAGCTATAATAACAATTTATGGGGAACCTCCCATTAAAATGTCTATAGTTTCTTGACCAAATACAGTTTTTTTATGTATATTTTTAGAAAATAAAAACAGTAAAAATCCAAAATTTCAAATCTCTATAAGAATTTCAAAAAAAATTTATGAAATCAAAAAAAATATTTTTTTTTGTTCATCAATTGACATTAATGTTTGTAACTTTTTTTAGATATTTTAAATTTTAGTGTTGAAGACCCGACGACGGTTTGATTTAATTAATACTTGAGTTACACTTTATAAACAGGGCTATGGGTTAAATGCACTGCTATAAAAACCATTAATTACTTCGCATGCACCACTTATGAATAAAAAAAAATAGGGCTATATTATTATGTAGATAAAAATGTACACTAAAAGCTCCAAATATATGCTAATGTATACAAAATAAGCTACAATAAATTCACAATATTATGTTTATAATATTCGAAAACATGTGAGGTATAATATCGTATTTAGTATGGTAATGTATTAAAGTTCCTAACTCAATGATTTTTAATTTAGAACGAAATTCATTAGTATAAAACTTATTAAATTCATAGCTCTGTTTTGTACATATATTATTAATATTTGTTTAACTTTACAAATCTTTAGCCACATTTTTTTTCAAATTGTTTGTTAAACAGTATCTAAAATATTATTGTTCACACGAGACTGTATATACAAAGAACACCAAAAGATCGATTTATAAAAATGATTAATTTAATAATAAATTATGTTATTGACAGCCTATCCGGAAGGGAACCCTTTGATAGAGGGTGTGCTTAATCGTTACGCGGTTGGCGATCTCTTGACGGGAAATTGCACTTCCTCTAAATCTTACCCTCAACCGTCGATGAAATGGTACATCAATGGCGTCCAGGTGAGTTCATGAATATTAGTAGAAAATTAATACCTTAAACTTAAATTACATTAATTTAGTCAACATGCCATAATATGTCCACTTAATTACACTTTCTGGATAATTCAACGTATATTGTCAATTTATAAAAGCAAATAATATAGTTAAACCTAGTTAAACCATTATAGGTAATACAATTATATTTAAATTTACTTTAAATTTGCTTATGAATTATGATACATAAAAGTATATACATTTGTTTTTATTCATCACAGCATTTGTTGCAAACACTAAAAATAAATAAATGAGTATTTGCATTTTGTAATCTAATTTGTGTAAAATAATTAAATTTAATAAACTTTAATATACAACAACATGATGTATGACACGATCACGGAGGCTCATCCGTGTGAGACCCCAGACTTAGGGGAGAGTTTTTGATTTCTTCTATAGAGATCAGAATTTAAAAGATCCTGACACCAGTGCGTTTTTAATCGACATGGGGGATTTTCAAGAATGTATTCACTGGCTAAAGTAGAAACTAGTGGATTTGTGTGGTTGTTTGAATTGGTGTGGATATTTTTGTACTAGTATTAGCTGTGTCCGAAACTGTTTCGATTTTTAAGTCTTTGTACAGTGAGCAATTTTAGACGCACCAAGGCACAAATGTTATTTGATGAAGTGGAATTGATTGAAAAGCCTGGATGGTTCGTATTTGGGGAGGCTTAGAACATCTCCATATTTGAATGCTTTATAAGCATAGATAGGTTTTAGCATTGATTTATATATTAATAATTTATTGTTAATTGAGAGTTATTACCTTAGAATTTGGCGTATAAAATAACGTCAAGTGTTTAGCCAATTTCTTTTGATTTTTAAATGCAGACCATATGTCTGAGTTGTCTATAGACATAAAGTTAGACCTAAAGATTTGGAGGTTTTTATTTGTAGATGGGATTGGGTCTACCAACTTCAATTTCAACTTCAATTAATATTTCTGGATGTATTCGTTTTTTTATAAATAGATTAATTTTAGTATAACTATACTAATAGTATGTATGAAGTTGGCAGTACAAAGTTTAACAAGAAATAAACAAATATGGAGCTCCGACAATTCCAATATTGTCCAAAAAGTATATTTAAACATTGTTGGAAATGTTTTGAAGAGTTCTGCTAACATTGTAATGCCAACTTCCCTCCCTTTATATATTTAAGATTATGGTATACATACCGTATAAAAAAAGGTATGGGTTGTGGCAAGAAATAACTAATTGCATCATACATAAAATAATCCTATACATTTATTCAATTGTGAATTATTTTATGAATACAGAGAAGAGTTTGGCCATAAATGTGAGACAGTTGAGAATAATATTGCTAGGTTAACTGAAAACGACTTCAGTTATATTAAAGGGAAGGGTTTAAGACTGATGATAAAGAACACAATTATTAAAATCGGATTAAAATATTTTCCTTATTGTAATATTATTGGTGTTCACTGAATTAATTATCCATTGATCATGTATGTAATGACTCCAAACATTAATTATTATGTACATTGAATTATTTATTGAATATAGTATAAAGGTACCACTTGTTTACATTTATTTCTTGAATTTGATACATGTATACTCATTTTTAATTATTATTATATTACGTATCCACATTAATATATTCTCAAATATTTTTCAGCCGACTTAAAATGTTAAAAACAGTATTTAATTAATAGTATTCTATTGAACTTGTTAGGTTAAGTGTTTTAGTTAAACACTGTAATATTATCATCAGCACTGACTTATGATTCCTACCTTCTATTATTGTTATCTATTTTCCAAATGTAAAAATATGTAATTATGTAAGTAATAAGTTTAGATAGAAATGTCTGGAAAATGTAATTAATAATAAAATAAAAGCATTTGTTTATGTGTATTCGAAAAATGAGATTGTTTTTATTCTATTTACATATAAGTGGAATTCGTCGAGGGAGGCAGTGAGTAGGTATTTAAAAAAAGTATCTAGTAGCCGCTATACTAAAAACGATAGTAATGATTCAGTTTTAAGTTGGTCGTTTACGAATGATGCAGATCGTAGATACCTACATGCCATATGGTATAAAATGTATAATAATACGAATTTGGGAGGTAAACACATTCCAAACGTGTGTTGCTGGTTGCTATTGTGAGAAGCATTGCATTTTGCATAATTGCATAGCAAGCTGAGAAATCTGGAGACCCAGAAGGCTAGATTCTTCATAAACAAATTACATAGATAGTTACATCACATACACTTTTAGGAATTTGCTACGTATCAAAAATCCAACTCTCAGTTACCAAAAGACTTTTTCTTTAACTTATACAAACAAATATGATATAATTCCAAATTTTCAATTTGGAATTTATATAATACTTGAGTCATAATATTTTTTTAATTTGTATTTCATTGTTAACAAGATATGCATGAATAATGCATTACTCAATTACGTTTTTCACTAAGTAATCTTATCGTATGGAAAATTACCAAAATAATATTTCATTATGTTTATTTTATTTTGTTTAGCTGTAAGATGCTTTAATTGTTGACTAAATTTTTTATAAAGGCTAATAAAAATAAAAAATATATTTCATTATAATATTGCCAAAAAAAAAATTGTCATTTATATTTTATTTATTTGGTTTAGGCAAGCAAAAATCAAGTGGAGAATTATCCAGTGTTGGTCAATCCTGAAGGGCCTTTATATTCAAAAGCCGTAGGCATTCGATTTAAGGTATGAATTTAAATATGTTTATACTTTTTCAATTTATTTTATTTTAATGAAAATTAATATAGGTTTATACATAAGAAATAACACATTTAATATAGTGAATAAATTATATTATTAAGGTATAAGATTTTAATCATAAGATCTCCGTTATTCATATTTTATTCTTCATGGTAAATCACATGTACATTATCGATGTGTAATAATTAGTAATTATAATTCATTATTATTCAAAAGTTTATACAACATACATGGGATTGTGTCTTCAACAAGAAACATGAATTATTATTTAGGTCAATCACGTTTTATTATTATAATGAAAATACAAAATATACCTGTTAATAATAAAAAATAACTTGCTATACGCTTTAAAATAAATACTTTTTGATATGTCAATTTAATTAAAAGAATACATTCTGTATCAATAATTTTCGACCCTAAGTTTATTATTTTACAATTTTACACTCAAGAATTTCAATCAAAATTCCCGAATCTCAATGTTAGGCTTATATAGTCATCGTTAGAAGCCAGCATTATAATATGTAAAATACAATAGATAGTTACTAAAACATATTATAAGCGAATTTTAAGTGATAATTTTTCAACTGAACTGCAAACATTATAATATTTTTATCAAAATTTTCTAGTATATTATGTTAGTTAAATTTTAAAATTGTTTTATGTAAAATACCTATACAATAAAATCAAGAAGACACTGCAAATTAACTGATTTTATTTTTATCCTTGCGTTTTTCATATTTTATGAATTTAAAGTAGGTATATAAAATATTCTTAGAATGAATAAAAATGATTACCTGAACTTTATAAAAAATATAAATTAGAGTAAATAATAAAATAGTATATACAAATGTAATGCTAATGGCCTTAGTTGTCGAAGAAGAAATTTATAATTTCAAAACCAATAAAAAAAAAAAATTAAATAATTCATCAAAATTCTTAATAATCAACTCTTTGGAGCAAAACAAATTTTAATTTATCACTTTTAACTTTTCAGAGAGGTATTTAAGAATTCTATATTTACTGTATTATGAAGTTCTAATCAAACTTTTATAATTCACTTTGAAAAGACACACTGATCTCTGTGATAATATAAGAAAGATGTATATGAGACATGAGTTGTATATTTTAAATCCTTAGCGGAAATCCGGATTTCGATTCTAATGATGAGGTTTTTTTGTCTATCATTAAAAATTCCATTTTTCCTAATTTTTATTATTGATACTGAAAATTTTTTATTTTTGACCCCACATTGAATATTTTTTTACTGCTCCAAAAGGCAAAAGGTTAGATTAAGTGAAGTCTAAGGTTTTAAAGTTTAAGTGAGATAAATCATAAATGGTTGTTCGATGAGACAAAATTGTATGTTTGAAGCTAAAAAATGTTGTTTAAAGCTAGGAAATGTTATTCTTATATATACGTCGAGTGTAATTTATCTTGTTTCGTACAATTTTCTCGTTTCAAATATAAGTTTTTCTCTTTGTACAAACAATTCCTCACTATGCGAAAGTGTGAACATAATATCATGGCTTCGAATACAATTATTTCGCTTCATGAAAAAAAAATGTCTTACTTTGAATAAACTAGTTTCTTGCTTCGAACACACATTATCCTCTCTTCCATCAACAATTCTTTGTTCAAACATTATAATTCCCTGCTTTAAAATTGGATGCTTTAACTATTTACTAAACACAATAAATTAATGTATTTTATCCTCAAATCTAAATAAAATTGAGTTAAAAAAAAATGAACGGTTGTAAATTATTTTCCAACAAAAATAAACTTGTTTGTTTTCAAATGCTTAGGTCTGAAAAATTAACACAAGCTTAAGTTTAAAGTTATTATTAATGATCTATCAATAGTTGGTTATTAAAATGTCTATACATTATTGTGAACACTATTAAAAATGAAAATTATTACTTATTACTAAAATATTATACATTTGTAAAACAAATAAAACAGGCTTAAAGAAAAAAAAATACCACAAACAAAAATTTGGCAAAACAAAAGTTGAACACAGTTTACTCCACAACCTATAATTTAATCCATTGGGTTCCAGTTTACAAATTCACGTGTATTATAATATTATCTTTAAAAACAACTCTCTATTAGACATTCAGAGATGCGAGTATGCCACATGCCCATTGCCCACATGATGTATTAATTAAATAGTTAATAATTATGTTATATCAATACACTATCCATATAAACTGTTGTTTATTATATTTTCTGTAATGCTGCAATAAACAACAAGAGATCGATATTTTCCTACGAGGATTACTATAGGTGGGCTGTATAACTATAACTATACATCTCATTATCATACGTGTAATATATTTTTAAGTGATACCATAATGGGATTAATATTGTAGAAAAATATTATAATTTTTAAATTTATCCATCTATCGATAGACTGGTACAATTTTATTGTATTTAATAATTGTACACTATTGCTTTAATACAATATAGTTTTATTAAAGATTAAAATATCAAATTAGGTGGAGAAAGATCATTTTCAAGGACCCAATGAAGAGCTGGATTTAACTTGTGAAGCAAGTCTCATACAAGAACAATTGAAATGGCGAAAAATGATTGTTATCCAATCACTCACACAGTCATATACAGAAAATATGTTCCTAGAGAAGTACAGAAATAACATAAATACAATAAATCCTGGTAGGAACATTATTTAAATAAATTATTTATTATTAAATTCTATATTTCTATTTATAATGAAAAATGATTGGATTTTGTTAACAGGGAAACATATATCAACTATGGTAGCTCTTTTTGTAGCATCTTTCACACATATGATCGTACACGAGACGTGACAGAACTCAGTTCATTGTATTTTATGTACAGATATGTAAATTCAATTTTTTTCATAATAAACTCACAAAATTAAAGCACTTCATTTTTTTCTTTGCATCAAAATCATTTTAAACATTCATATGATTTCTTATGTTAGAAGCAAATGTGTAAAGAAAACTCGATCTCGTAGATTGCAGGTAGGTACATGCAAATATATGATTTTGATTCATAATTTATATTTTCAAATTTGTAATTCATCGATTTGCAATTCGTATTCTTCTTTCCTTTTTTATTGCTTTCATCACTCAGTGTGTAAAAATGGTTTCGAAAAAATCCACCAATATAAAAACAGTTGTACAAATATGACAACTAATCAGTTTAAATTCTTTTATCTATAAAATTTGAACAAACCAAAATAGACAAGAGAATATTACAAGATTACAAAATGTTTAAAGCATGGTCGACGAACATTTTAAAAAACGTTTTCCCATTTTTGGATTGGAAACACAGAAAACAAAATTTTTGTTTTTTGTTTTTTTTTGCAAGAGAATAAACCCCTTTTTAATTTGTTTTTTTGTATTCTAACTCAATCTGTAACTTCCTCTCGCCATCCTGTCATTTATATTTTCTCGTTTATACCATCGTTGGCCACCGAATGCTAAAATTCGGTCGAGGAGACAAAAACAACAGGCCAAATCGCATTAAAAACATTTCTAACGAGCTACCGAGAATATCCCCAGCTAAAGGATGCGGAGGAGAGGAACATTCCTGTAGATCGGCTCAAACTCGATAGCGACCGCAATAACTTTATTTAATTATATTATATAGACGAGTTTTATACACTCGGTTCGTCATATATTTTATATATCTTTGTAAACACCGAATTCTATATAAATTGTTTGAAAAATACAAATTTCGTTTGGAGCAAATATTGTAACAGTAGGTAAATGCCGAAATATTCCTGATTATAATTTATCAAGAAAAGAGTTCAACAATGGTGGATATAAATTATCTTTGTTATAATGAATTGTAATAATTAAAAATATAGTTTACATTTTTATTCTTTACTAAAACAAACTTTGTATAAATTATTTGACTTAAGTACATAGTTAAAACTCCAATAATAAGTATTAAAATGTATAAGTTTTCTTATTTAAACTTCTACAAGATAAATTAGATATAATTTCGTAATTTTTTTAAACTATATAGTTTCAAAAAAATTGTTATGTTTATTCTTATGATTCTTTGTATACTATGTATAATGCATAATTTAATACCTAACTTTAAACTGAACACTCATCAAATCCAAAATTACATAAGTCATCGATATGGTTGGTATGAATATGTAGGTATATGATAATATAATAATATAAAATATAATATTTTAGAAAGCTATTTTTAAATTCGTGTTAGACTTTACGGCGTAGGTACTATATATAATATATTAGGTAATAAATACGAGGGAGGGAATATTATATTATACCTATTAAAGAATTTTTATAAATTAAAGTAAATAATAAATATTAGTACTGTATTGGCAACATATTTATTTGAAGTAGATAGGTACCTATTATGCATATATATCATATATATATCATAAATATTAATATTATAACAGCCATTATTAAAACTCACCAGTCCTTAAATATTTAATGGCTTTTATTATGTACATAGATATACTTTATAAAATTATTGTTATGATAAATAATTATGGTACTTTATAACCTGAAATTGTCTAAGATATATATAACTAATTAGAATTTTCATTAATTGTACATTTCAAATATTTGCTCCAAAGGCGATCAAGTACATCGTAGGTTTCGCATAAATGTGCTATTTAGTTTACAAATGTTTGGTAAGGAGAGAAACTAAACAACATTCGATGTCACAAACATTAAATTTATGATAAAAGTTTCCACATTGACTTCAGTATAGTTCATTAAAAGTAAAACGAAATTGTACATTCATGTACACCTAATAATACAATACTTACCTAACTGTGAATTTAATAATAAACAGTCAAGTTTCTATTAAACAAGATAAAAAACAAATATATTTATGTATATATATATATTGATAAATCATATGTTTTAATGGATTATTAAAATTGAATTAACAATAGAAATTTAAAAAAGGTGATTTTTCACTAAGATTAGATACTTGAAAATCATAAAAAAAGATTTAATTTAATTTAGGCGAAAGCGTATTGTTTGTGTTGTAAGTGGGCCAGAGAGAAAACAAATATTGAGCTGACATCCTCTTGACTAATGTGCAAAGCTGTGAATATAAAACATTTGAGTGTTTTTTTTTATACATACGCCACATTATAAGAAAATGGATTCGGTCAAAATGTGAGTTATATTATTTATAAATCAAGTACGAAATCTAATTTTGAATATTTAATACCTTTTTAATGCATGAAATTCACAGCTTTGCAGCTGGGTGTTGCAGATGTATTTAAATCACACGTCTCAATAGTTATCCTTTTATAATCCAGTGTTTGAGCTGAATTTTCTTTCTGCGTTGATTGTATTATTTTTATACTTATAAATTAATTAAATAAATAAATATAACACAAACTACTTTTTTGTGAGCATTTATTTTTATTTTTTTACTAACAACAATATATTACGAAAAAAAATAGTAGGTGTCTGTGATACAAAAGAGTAGCACCAGTGCATTGTGATACAAAAACATATTTAACATTAACAGTTTAACAATGCAGTCGCGTGATAAGTGACGATGATGCTGATCGTCTAAACTTTGACGGAATTAACATATTGCACTTCGAATTTTGGTGTGAGTACCGCAATTTCGTCTTCCAATATGAGGTTGATCTTTCACTCGTGGATATCCGAATATCGCAACTGTGAACGGTATACACAGAGCCAAAATTTGACCGGAAGTGACGGTAACTTTTTTCAAAGACTTTCTTCCCAGCTGGCTACGGCTTCCGCCGCTTCCGGGATTTTCTCCATTACCTGCAATGGGCGAACACCATATATACGCGTCGTATCGTTACTTGTCGATGGCCTTATCATCATATAATCACGTGCGAACGACAATTTACGATATTCATAAATCACCAGCTCATGATGGACCTAGCTGGACGTATTAACGAAGGTAGCAGTCTTGGGCTTTAGTCACCCTCGGTTGCGGGTAGGTTTGACTCTGCAAGTGAACTTATTGCGAATAGTACAAGATATTTCAACGGAAACGGCGTGTATCCGGACCAGCAAGCGGCGACCGAACCCATAGAAGGGTGCAGGTCGTCGAAGCTTCCGGGCCAAGCCTGCAAAAATGTCAGAAAATCGACTTGACATTGATAGCTCCACTTTGCATTGACATTTAAGAGTCCCTGACTTCATCCAACGACGGCGGACAAAAGTCTTCAACGAACGAGATTAAATCACGGCCAACGAACGAGGAGGAAATACTGGATGTATTAACTGGTATCAACAAGACAGTTGGCGATATGAAATCTTGTACGAGTAAATAACACGTTGGTACAAAATAAATATACTAATGATACAAAATTAGGTGTTTTTTATACAATGAGCTATAATACTTAACAAACATCTCCTAGATGACAGACTAAAATACGTAGTATTATTCTTATTCGTGAATGTATTAAAACGAAACTTTTATTTATATTTTCAAATTAAAACCATTTAATAAACCTGTCAGCTGTCACAATATTTTGTTCAGTATCTACTTACTTAAACCAAAATTATATATATAATTTTTTTTTCTGTTTTTGGTTGTTTAGATCTTTATTATGTTCCTGTGTCAAAGGGCTTGTCCCGTAAAAAATGTTAATAAATAAATAAATATGAGTCGTGTAGATTGTTATATAAATCCCGAGTCGTGATTCTCAATAGTCTATAGTTAATAATAATGACTCTATACACACATATGTATATATTATATATACATATGTTTATGGTCGAGGGGAGGAGTGTGAGCCACTGAGTCCCTGACCCTCCCCTCTATATGGCACTGGTGTACATGTTGTATAAGTTAGAATGTTATATATATTTATATAATCACCAATCGACAGGACTCAAGGATCGAGATCTAGATATATAATAGTTATAATAAAAGATGATATTTAAAAATACTTTCTTACATATCAAAGTCGTTCCTTGCGCTTGCAAAACTCATCTTATACCTTAGCTCCTTGCAAAACTTAATTGTGATTTATTTTATACATCCTATATCCTGTTATATGTTTGTGCTTAGGTATATTATTATCATCGATCGTGAACTATCGCTTTAAAGTGATAAGAAAGATATAGGTAGATGAAAGATCTACAAATCAGTGACTTTTTTTGTAATTGTTATTATTTTTATAATAAGTAAATTAAGTGGAGGATCTTCCCCCCCCCCCCCCGCAAAACAAATTGCATTAATTAGCAATAAATGCACGATTTTTATTTTATTTTATTATTATAGTGTGTCAAGTATAATACAAATCTTAAAAAAGTAGAATGAGGACTTAAATTATTAAAATATATTATTTTACTTACAAATGAATTCAAGTTTTTAATTTAATTTTCTTAAAATATAATTGAAAGTTAAAGTTTTATAGATACCCACATACTTAACATTTTAATAATACACTAGACACTAGTCAATACAGTTTAAGCCTCCGCTCAGTATTAGGCATTGGCAAATCTTTTTAAAATGTCTTCTTTCTTTAGAACATTTGATAAATCTCTTTAAATAAATATGATAAACAACTTAGAGAATCGATCTGGCATTGTTGAAAAATGAAAATGTTCAATCACTAGGTGCAGAACTTATTGGAACAGAAGGTGATAAATGTAGCATTTTATATAATTTGGAAAATAAATTTTTGAAAAATACTGTTTAGCCGCTTTTAATTCCTCTGATAATTGTTAATATTTTCTTATCATTAATTATCCAACCCAAATTTCTGATTTTAATTCAGTTTCATTTTTTGATTTATATCTTATGAAAACAAAATTTGACTAATTCATAGCAATAATAATAAGGAAGTTGACCAGAATACGAACTACCAGACACAAGCACACACCCTTTGTACTTATGAAGATCGAAGGACGATGATAATATAATAAATAATAAAATAATATAAAATCTAATTCTGTTTTTAGCGAGATAAGCGGTTGGTAGTCACAGCGATCGTAGTTTGGTATAATCGTTAGGTACCTAGCCATAATCACCATTTATACATAAATGTTACAAAATAAAATCATGAGTCTATTCTTCTGGTGACGACTATTTTTGTGATGACGCCTTAAGTGCATAGTACAAATTACACGTCATGATAGTCATACACAGGGTCATCAAATATAATGACAATATATAGTTGGACAATAAGACGAAAAATAAATTTTCCCAGATGAAAATAAAAAATTTTTTTAATTAAAATTTATAAATGTAGCTACCGTAGGTGGGAGTGTAGGAATTATGACAGGTGGGGCTTAAATAAAAGTTAGATCGCTTAGCCCTCACCCTAAGTTACGCATAATATGAAAATGTCGTGTCAGTAATAGTACGAAGCAGTTGTGTCATCCCTATTGAACAGCCTATGACATTTATGTAATTAGATCTACGAAACTTTGGTCATGCGGATATGTTTTGTATTACATCTTTATATCTTTATTCCTACGTCTAACGCGTCATGTTATAATATTATGACATACCTATATCCGTATTTTAATTTTGTAGCTATACATCATGGATAAATACGTACATCGCATAGTCGTCCTTAAATATATTATATTATATACCTTTTTAAAAGTTTTTGTGTTTATCATCACTTTTTGTCATAGTAAAAATACTTCGATTTTGTACTTCAGCGTCTTTTCTGATAGGAAAAATATGATTTTAGTTCACAAAAGTATCGAAAAAAATAAAAAAAAAACCGAGAATTTTAACACTAAATCAGTTTTCAACAATATAGATTTAGTTTTTTTTGGTGTAACTCAAAAACTAATAATTGTAGATACTTCAATCAATAATTTAAAAATAAGTATTTTTGAGCTATTTATAGACATGAGAAAATATCAAATTTGTTAGTGTTTTTTAAATTATAGTTGTAATACATAATTTTTCGTTCGATCAATAAACTTGAAAATTTAATACGAGGTCTCATACTCAACTTGGGGAGTCTAGGTGTTCGAACTACCTCCTCCCCAAATTTATAGAAGTAGATCAAGTTTTTTTATATTTTTAATGTAAAAATAATACTAAAAAATGTAGACCTCCCTGGACGAGTTTTTTTTTCTGTTACTGTCTTAAGTTTTTTTTACTTAGTAAACAGATGTGAATATTCTAGAAAGTTGTCTGTCGCATTCAAAATTGAACCATACAGATTGTCCACAAGTTAGCAGTACGCCAGTACCGAATACCAATATTTCAACAAAGTACAATCGAGTGCGCTAATAACTATTAAATATTTCAGAAATTAAAATTATCAATGAACGCATAATATAAAATTATTTTACTATAATCTCCTAATTATTTTGTGGCTAAATGTAATATGCAGTATGATTCACTATGCTTGTATAATGTTAATCATTTAACCATATGGCCATGTAGGTAATACAAATTAAAACCAACTAAAAGGAAAATGGTCTTCTTGATATTATAGTATAAATTATTAATAAGTCGGAAGAACTATTTTAGTCTTATTAGTAACTATGAATTTTTTTACTATATACAGCATTTTAACTTTGAAAATATTGCCTATATTATTTTTGTAGTGCAAAAAGACTATGGCATATTCTCTGAAATTTTCAATTAGAAATGAATTAATATTTAATGTGTACATACCACCATCACGAAATTGGTCAACAACGGTGCTACCAATTTGCCAGCATCCCCTAATCTACATAAGAGATTTCAACTCTAGCAGTACTGAATGGGGATACTCTACCGCAGAGATGGCATACCTTTTGAACGCTGCGTGCCCAAAATTAGTAATGACCTTTTAAATTTTTTTAGAGCGTGCCATGAAAAAAATATTAAAAATATAATATTTTGTTATACTATAATTTGATTGTATAATTAATGTATTAGGTTAGTTTAGGTTATTATAATTTATAGGTCATATAATATTAATATATTATATACCTATTATATAATATATAAAAGTAAAAATTTTCGCGTGCCCACAAAATCTTTTCGCGTGCCTTGGATTTGCCATCCCTGTTCTACCGAATACGAGGACGGCGAAGCACTTTCAAATTGGACAGCCTTAAATCATGTTAATATATGACACCAAACAAGAGGGCACGTTCATATCTGGTAGGTGGGGTTCAAAAACATATCGGGATATATGTTTTGTGTCTGTAGATATAGACGGCCCACCGTAGCCTACCAATGAGCGTTAATCGAGAAATTCTAGGCCGTTTTCCTAGAAGCCAACGCCTTCCTGTTATCATAGAATTTGGAATATCAATACCAATCATAGACAAGCCGGTCATGCCTAGAGGGAACCTCCGCAAAGCGAACGGGTCAAAGTATACTAAATACGTTGAAGAAAACATTAATCGAATCAAACCCATACCGGATAATTACGTCAGGTTTATTAAACTAATAAAAACAGCAGCCATGAAATCAATACCCAGAGAGCACAGATCTAACTATGCCCCCTGCTGGTCATAAAAATGTGAATCGCTTCTTCAAGAGTATGAAAGAGGTGGGAAAGATGTCACATCAAAGAGGCTCATCCGTTTACATGATGAGGAACGGAAAAAAAGATGGTTGGATAAATTGGAGGAGATCGATTTCACACATTCGAGTAGGGAAAGCTGGTTAGGTTCCTAACCTAGCTTAACCTAACCTGCTCAGAAAGCTAGAAGCAGCCAAGACGTCATGGAAGGAGCATAAAGTAACATCAATCGCAATTTTAAACATCATTTTTAAGTCTTCAAAAATAAAACCATCGAAGCTAGAAAAACTTTTTAAAAAATGATTTTAAAGAAGTTCTGAGTAGCTGCATAGAAAAATCTGAAAGCGATGGAAGACTTTGGGTGGGAAGAAGTAGAGGCTGCTTTGAAGCTCGTAAAAAATGGTAAAGCTGCTGGCGTAGATGGCATCCGTCCTGAGTTTCTAAAATTCCTAGTGCCTAAAGGTAATGCGTGAATAACAAATTTTTTTACAGAGGTCAAAAATAATAATGTATTACCTAAACTATGGTGAGAAACAAAAGTAACTGCTATTTTGAAGCCAGGTAAACCAGAAAACGATCCAAAAAATTACAGACTGATATCACAACTATCAATGGTGTATAAACTATTTGAAAGTGTACTCCTCACACAAGAATCCTAGAACAAATTGAAAAGAATTTACCGAAGGAACAGGCGGGTTTCAGAAGAGGAAGAACTGCGGAGAGCAGATGTTTTCAATGGCTACTCACATAGGGAACGGTTTTCAGAAAAAATTTTAATCAGGGGCAGTTTTCTTAGACCTAAACTATGCGTACGACATTGTCTAGAAACATGGCCTTAACTTGAAATTAGCAAAAATCTCTAAGTGTATAACATCTATACTGTCAATTGATAACATGCTGTCAGACCGGAAATTCAAGGTACACATAAATGGGAAAAGGAGTAAATACAAGTACCTTCAAAATGGACTCCTTCGAGGTCTGTCCTCTCCCCAGCCTTGTTTAACGTCTACACATCCGATTTTGTAAACATAACATCACGTAAATTTATGTAGGTAGACGATGTAAGATTAGTAGCTCAAGCTGAGTCCTTTGGAAAATTGGAGGTGATACTGAACGAAGATCTGTCTATTGTTCACAATTATTTTCATACTTAGCACCAACTCTTAACAATACCAAAAGACTTCTATCGCTTTACACTTAAATAACAAAGACGCAAACAGAAAACTCAACTCAATATCACAGGGAGTCAGAATACAAGGTGAAGACGCCCCGAGATATGTAGGAATCAACCTAGATAGAACATTAGCCTTCAAGCAACACCTAGTGTGAATTAAAAACAAGTTGAAAACCAGAAATAACATTATCAGCGAGTTAGCTGGAACTAGCTGGGTGTGCAGGGAAAATATGCTCCGCCCATCCGCCTTAGCACTAGTGTATAGCTCTGAGGCGTATTGTGCCTCAGTATGGGAGAGGAATGTCCATACGAGGAGAGTAGATGTTGAATTAAATAATACGATGAGAATTATATCAGGCTGCGTCCGGACAACAAAAGTGCAATGGGTCCCCCAAATATACTACCACTAGAATTCTGCAAATACACAGCAACCATAAAAATATTTCAACAAGTCCAAAACTCGACAAACTTTCCGATTTTTAATGACATAAGTAGAGCACCATAGAAAAGACTAAAATCTAGACACCCGATAGTGGCAATTGAGAACACAACAAATGACCAAGAAGATATGTGGAAAAAAAGCTGGAAAGATGAGACGTAGTAAATAGCTCCATTATCAACGACCCGACTCAGAAAGTTCCAGGATTTGAACTTCCCCGTGCAATATGGTCTGTTTTCAACCGTATCAGGACAGAATAGGAAAAATGTAAGTTTCTCTTACATAAATAAAAAATGACAGATACCTCACTCTGTGAGTGTGGGTAGTTTCAAACCATCAAACACATTGTCAAGTCATGTCCGCGGACAAAATATGAAGGAGGAATAGCAGAGTTCCATAAAGGCAGAAGTGAGGCACAAGATTGGCTACGTAACCAGAAATACACCTTTAGAAATTGGGCAAATTCCTATTTATATCATTATATGCATTATTACTTTCAGTCATACCCATAACTATATGTTACCGCAATCATCCATGTACTTTTCATTATTTTATTTTATTTTATTTTACTTATTATTTTATTTTATTTTACTTATTATTTTAGTTTGTTTAATTTAAATATTTCTTATAGTTTGGTACTCCATAATATATTTAATTTATATTGTTTGAGCTTATTTAGCTAGTGTAATCAGTATTTGTATTTACTTGGTTTAATATATTTAGTTAAATTATGTATACTTTTACCAAACACGACATATGAAAGAAAAAAAATTCCCTGAAAGATCAAAATTATATATGTAATTTATAATGTATTTTTCTACTTACAGAATTTTAACTTTTAAGGGCAATGAGAGGTATACTCCACTATATAAAGACTTTCTAAACCTTATTTTGAGATCAAATTTGTGGTCAGAATCTCCAAAAAACTGTTAAAATCCTTCCAATATACCTCAAATGGCAGAAACAAACAAATTAATTTCTTGAATATATCAATCTTTATTAAATTTATAAAATATATTGTACTATCACAATATCAATATGTCAAAATATATTTATTTTACTTCAATACTTTGACAATTGCTTAAAATTACAAATTAACAATTTTTATGATGAAAAAAATAAAACGTTGGCTAGCATTAAAAAAATTAATAAGTACTGCCTCAGTTATTATAATTATAATAATGAATGATTTCCAATATATACAATTTTGCAGTACAAAAAGTTCTTAAATATTTCCATATTTTTAAATATAAAATAATGCTAGACGAGAAGTGATAAATAAAATAAAAAAGTAGGTTTAATAATATTAAATTATGACAAGACCTTAATTGATGGTTTGTGTTAAACAATTGGGAAACATTACATTTTTTTAAAAATCAACTATAAAAAGAAACAATTTGAAATACACAATACAAAATATAAATTAAGATAAAGTATATTTCAAATAGCCTTAATACTGTATTACTACAATAATGAGCAATACCATAATTATTGAAAAAATGTTGTACAAGCTCAAGGATTTATCAATTGTCGTTATTTCTATTATTATCTAAAATCTTAAACTTGGTTTATACTTCAATATGTGTCTGAAAAAAAAATAAATACATATACTTTAATCTAGTTAACATGTTGATATTTAAAACAAATAATGCTAAATACTGTAAATAGAATTTTATAGTTAAGTAATTTATAGCTTTAAATTAATATTACTAGGCATTAAACTAAATGGCATTAAATATTTTTTTAAACATTTTACAGAACTAAAAAAACATGTAACTTTTGTACTTTTAATGTTACTTGTTTTAGGAAGATTTTTAATTTTACTAATTAAATTAAGCTATAGATATTTATTGATTACAAAGATTTTATATTAAATAATGTGAAACAGTAATGGAAAACATAGTTTTAAAAGAAGTGTCACTTAATATTTTATGATTGATTAACCTACTTTATAATTTATATAAATTGAACATTCTAACATAATTCTAACGTACATGTTGCGCTAAGATTATTTGGTTTGGTTGACTGAACAATTTTAAGATAGCTATTGTTCAAATTATTTTTGTAAAAATGGAAAAAATATGTCATTTTAATAGTTTATACTACAATATATCTAAAGTGCTGTATATACTAATAATTATATGATATGATTTTGGTTGATAGGTCATTATCATGTAAGATCATTTCAAACAAAATTTTAAAGAACTGTTTTGAAATATATTATACTTTTTATTTATTTCAAAACTATCAAGAACACTGAATACTTAATTTATTTGTTTAATATAATATGCTAACTTTTAATGTTTATCAATTTTAACTGTATATTGTATACTGTGCTCACAATTATTTTGTTTAATAGTCATTAAAAATGTTGATCAAATAAAGAACATTATTAATAAATAACTAAATAATTAATTTAAATAATTTTTAGTGCTAAATTTCCTACTAGAGCTTATGAATAAAAAAATTATACAATATGCAGTCATTTTATACAGTTTGAAACTGCAGATTGTATATGATAACAGTTTTATAAGCTTAAACGAGTTTATATTTTGTGGCTAAAAAAATTATTATTATTACAAAATATAGAAAATAAATATGAATATTTCAATATTTAGGAACCAAGCTTTGAGATTGACTTTCAATGTGGTTCTTTAGACATTTTATGTTTAATCTAGGGTAAAATAAAAAATTTTTTGAGATCTACAATAAGATTAAATTTAAAATAATGCGAGCCAGTTTTTAAAAATTGTATGAAATAATATTATAAAGGGGAACAGAGTGGCCGAGCGGACTAAGATGTCGGTTGCAATGCACACCTTCGCCGGTTTGGACCTCGGTCATGGACGGCACTTCTCTCTGGGTAGACATCTGTCTGGAGAGAGAAGCCAACATCCCCCGACCAAGCATGGCAGAAACCTACGGGTGCCCAATTGAAATTCTGCCAAACACAAACACACAAATGTTAAAAACCTACTGTTCCAAAACCTTACCACTACGATAATTACCCTACAAACAGCTAATAGCCGGGCATAAGGTTCAATAAAAAAAATATGTAATAAAATACAGGAACGTAATAATATGTCTGGTGAAAGGGTTAATGACCATTTTATAATCAGAACTCACAATTTTTTTTTTATTATGTACTATAATATTATGAAACATTATGAAATTATTTAAGGCATCAATTATGTGGTTATGACCTATTGATTAAATTAATTATATTAAATTACATTTCAATTTGTTATATTTACATTTGTACACTGGTTTACTTCACCAGTATTCATGCTGAACCGCATTTTTAAGCATATCATTTTAACATACCTGTCCAATTTTTCCCAGAATACCATAAGGGTTGCTCTGTCTAAATGGCGCCTGGTCCTTGATATTTGCAAGACATTAACAGCCCATTTGGCCACATTTGCATCCAACTTCATTTCATCGAATTTTAAATGAAATGCGCATACTGAAAATCATACAATATAATTTATTTTAGTAAATTATTTTGTTTTGGATATAATCTTAAATTATAGTATTCCTAAGGTCTTTTGATTTGTTATAATATGTTTTTTTAATAAAAGTTATCTTTCTAATTAATTTAAGGATTCAATATTGAATTATAGGACATATTGTGTAACATGACTTCAATTTGTCTTTAATTTATAATCATTTAGATTTCATAAAATCTATTAAAAATATATGAAATAAGTATCAATAAATAGTTATGTGTCATAAAAATTAATTTTTTTTTATAGGAACTAAATCCAAATTAAACTTAAATGTCTATTTAGGTTAGGTATGTACAATGCTTTTCAAACTAAATTCCATTTTTTTGATTATTTGTATTGATAAATGCAATAACCTAACCATTAATTATGAATAAAAAGTAAAGTTCAATAAAAGTTAAAACCATTGTACATAAAAAATATAAAATAATATTTACTTTTAGAAAAAATTTCTACAGGATTGCCATCCCATGGCCATCCTTTAAACTGCCATGCTGGTCCCATGACAAATACAGCTACCACTCTGTCCCATTCTCCTTGTGTCAGTCTTTGGGGGTTGTCAACCACACGGTAAGGCACTGTCATGCCCCCATCTTTGCGACGTTGTAAAAGTAATTCATTATCACGTTTTGATCCATTTTGTTTTTTTTCTTCAGTTGAAACAAATCTTTAGAAAAATAATTTATTGTTAAATCAGAAATATCATAATATTTATAATCCCTCAGTATTTTATAATTTTATTTTTGGAAACCGATTGAACTGATGTCAAAAAATTATGAAGATTTAAAAAAACCTCAAGAAAAAATATACCCTGAGGATATCGGAATCAATGGAATAAAAGGTTAAGTTTTGCTGAAAAAAATTGCTACTAAATAAATTTCAGAATACATTAAAAACACCTTTCAGAACAATTGGTCAGAGAATACTATGGATAATTTGTATGCACAAATAAAAACAAAAAGAGAGCATTTAGGTACCTTAAAATGGTATAAAATAAAATATATTTTCATGTGTAAAAAAATTAAATATTTACTTCAGTTCTTGTAAAATTTCTCGTGCGTTATGCATAGATATCAATGAAGACTGTCCAGCAGGGATAACAATAATTGGAGTCCTTGATATTCTTTGTTTGGCTTGTTGAGAAGCAGTCAATTTGGCCTATATTTTATAACCATTAAAATTATTTAATTGAATAGTTTAGACATGCAGATATTATTCAAAAGATAATTTATATTTAACAAGATATTTAATGATATTCTGATGTACATAGATAATACCCCAAAAAATTAATATTGAAAAATGCATACATTTTTTTTTAGACATTTTCTTACATTTACAATACTGGGAATAAGGTAATTGATGATTGTTTATTAAAAAAACATAAAATGAGTTATATTTATGTGATTAACACATAGTTGAGTAGTTATATGTTTTAAAGGCTTTAAGGCATAGTCTTAACCCCAATCTCATAATAAAATAAAATTATAAAACAAGAAAAAACTGTTGGAGAAGGTGGGTAACAATTATTATTTTAATTATTCAATTAGCAGCCATAAAGTAACAATTATAAACAATGCCTTGAAAAGCACTTTTATCTGTTTTCTCAAAATGATAACTAAACGATATAAAAAACACAAACAATTTTAGATAATGAATTATAACAAAGTGCATAAATAGTCGCCATAACTTTCAGTTGGAAATTTAATCAAATTGTTATGTTGAAGAATTTTGAATTTTCTCAATAGTTTCTAGTGTTGCTACTTCAACTAGCAAATCAAGCACTTTTAAAAATAATTTATCGATTACAATGATTTTTCATATATACCCCACTTTGTATTTTTTATGGTAGTACATTTATTCCGAAACACAATAAATATAATAAATATGATACTTTAAAACACAAAACCTATCAATTGTTCTAAATACTAATAATATATTATATTGATTGGATTTTTTTTTAACTCACCAAAATTTCGTTTTCCGTAAACTTATAAAAACAATTTTAAAATATTAATGTAACTTCATTATAAATAATTTAAAAATAAAGTTAAACTACCATTGGTACCCAATTGTTAATTATTATTACAAGTAATTGACTTACATGTGGACCAGACCGAGAAGATTGTTGTACAGGGGTAACAGTAGCTACAGGTTTTTTTGGAACTGTTCCTTCGGTCACAGATTTCAATGTCATACCATGGTATGTACCCATAGTATCAATCTTAAAGCCTTCGGTATCTAAACATCAAAATGTTTAAGTTAAATACAATTTTAAATAAGGAACTAAATAAATTATACAAATATTCAAGCAATTGACTAACCTTCTCTTGATTTAATAAATCTTTCTTGATCGTAACGATTATAAACAGTTGGCTGTGGTATAGTTGGTTTAGGAGGCGCTACACGTGGTGTAGCTGCCATACTATGTGATGGACGTGACCTCCCTTCTTCACGGTTTTTAATTGATTGAAGTATTGCAAAAATATTTTTTCCAAAAACCTTAAACAAAAATTAATAAATACATTTGTCTACAATCTTCTTTAAAATAATAAAATAAAACATTTATTTTTCTGGGGGACGGAGTGGCCGAGTAGACTAAGACATTGGTTGCAACGCTCACCGTCGCGGGTTCAAACTTTGGTAACAGACGGGACTTTTCTTCGGGTGTTACATCTGTCTGGAGAGAAAGGCCGCCATCCCCCAACCGGGCATGGCAGAAACCTATGAGAGCCCAATCAAAATTTTGCCTAACACAAACACACACGTGTTAAAACCTACCGTTCCTCCTCTCCTACAAACCAACAAACCTTCAAATATACAAAAACAGCTAATGGCCATAGTTACCGGGCTTAAGACTAATTAAAAATAAAAAAATTATATTTTACTTATTCTAAAATTAACAATATTTGTTGATTACTTTTCCATTGCTTTGCAAAATAGTAGTACGAGTTCTCCATTGTCTTTCACGTTTAATGATGTCCTTTGTTATATCTACATCAAAATCCAACATAACTCTAAGATCTGGACCAAGACCTATATCATCATGTCCTTTAATGGTAGTACGCTTTTTTGCCAAACGTTTGGCTTTGATTGCAGCAATTTTTTCAACAGACATAGCTTCCGAAAGAGATCTATTAAAAATATTTAAAATTTGCAATATTATAAACATTTTTTTTTTGCTTGTTCGAGGTTATTGCCTTCAATTTCACTAAAGCACTATACCACATGTATCAACATAATATATTAAGTAAAATTTTTTTATTTGGTCGATTCAAAACTTGAATAAAAACTGTACAGTATAATTTTACAAAATCAATTTTATATTTCCAAACATAAAATATTGGTTTTCATTATTGTATTAAACTGATGAAAGATGAATATATTCAGACTTGTAGATTCTATACTTAACATTTTTTTTAAATATTACATTTATGTTGTATAATATTTACTTGATATTGTCAACATTGACAGCAGACTCTTTAGGTGCATCTAAACGTGCAGCCAACTGTTGTTTAACCCTTTGAACTTGTAAAGTATCTTCCATACGAGGTTTTTTAGCAACTGATTCTTGTACATCTTCCACAGCACTTCGTTTAACCTGTTCAAAATATAAAATATACAAACCCAATTGTAACAAACAAGAAAATGTAAAAAAAGGTAAAAATTTAACCTGAGTTGGAATTTCAAGAGGAGCACTGCGATCGATACTAGCAGATGTAGATAGTTCCCCATTTAGGTAAGCTAGGAGTTCCCTTCGATCTGGTCTTCTTACAACTGGTATATTTTCAGCCTGAAATTATAATCAAGAAAAATTTTATAAAATTCAAATCAGATAGTGGTTACCCAAACGATATTAAATTACTTACAGCTGCTTGTCGCACATATACAGGATGCGTGAGTGTAACATTCTTTAATAAAAATAATAGACATTCCAATGTATAATACTCTTTTGGTGCACCATCTTTACCAGAACTAGAACATCATGTAAGTAATAAATAATTATATTCATAAGATAAATATATAAATACTAGGATGAAAATTGAGTGAACTGAATGTTATACAAAACTTGCATTAAGTCGTGAACTGTTCTTCATACAAGTAAAATTATACAAATTGTATACCTGTTTACTTACCCATACATCAAGAAGTTTGTATTAACAGTTTTTGACCAAGATAAGTCACCAAATAATATGTGATTGTCCTTAATTATGATTTCTTTTTTGTTAATATTGTATGTCCTTAAGAAAGTTAATGGGTCTGCCATTTTGAAGCAAATTAACCACAAAAATAAATAGAAACAATACTTAAAATGTTAAATAATAAAAAATGTACAAAAATATTTTGTGTACGTACTAGCGTACTACGTACATTGATTCTATTTTACTAAGCGATCTCATTTTATCAAAATGATTATCAGTACCTAAACAAAAAATACCAATTTGCTATCACTTATTCACTTATCATCATAAACGTGCAGTGTGGCAACAAGCTTGAATGTTTTCAATGAAATATAAATTTTAATTTAATCCACACAGACCTCTTTTTTTTTCATTAGAATAATAGAATATAATATACAATCTGTAAATTAATTTTTTACAATAAGAATATGAGTTAGATAAGTATGACATGAATCGCGTGATAAAAGAACCAACCCAGCGGCCAGCGGCTACACTTTACATATCATTCCACACAGACCTGAAATTAAAAACAATAGATGAAGAAGCCCAAACACTTTTATAAAAAATTCCACTACCGTCTATTCTCCCACTCAAATCCTTTAATTAAAAATCTTTCCTCCCTCACAATCCCTGGTAGCCCTTCTAGACGCTTAAAACGTAAATGGTGTAGACCTTTTACAAATCTTAATGAAGAAACAAAAAAAAAAGTTAGTTAATTCTTATTATTATAATGTTGCTAAGTCTGATAAACTAGTTTAGTAATATTCTACTTTCCGGAATACGATCTCATCTCTATCTCGACCATTATTATAGGCATTATAATATTATATCTTTTGGAATAATTTGATCAGCTATCAAGTCTGGAGTAAGGGGGGGGGGGCATGGCCACCAGGCCTCGGTAGTTGGAACTCATTTAGGGACCTCACTACCTCAGATTTGTCAGTTAATTTTTTCGTTATAGGCTATAAATTGCATAAATCGCCTAAAAAAAAATCGATGATAAATCTACTGACGACATTATTTTCAATTACATATGTCAAATATACATCTTATAATAATTCTTAATAATGATATATTGATTTGCATTTTTACAGTTTTTACTTTTTACTACTAAAATGTATAATATGTAGATTACCTACCCGCATATTGCTACACACATTTTCAGTAATAATTATTGCTTATCGACGGCCGTCGCCCATCAATTAAACATGCTAAAGCTATTATTGTCCATCTCCATCAGTACACAACAACCCAAATTTGTCGTCTTCTGTTATCGACTTATCGTTATTCATTTTGACTCTTGTTAAATCACAGTTATATAGAATAAATTTTATTCTATATATCTGTGTGTTAAATGAAATATGAATAATCTTTAATCTTTAATGAGTACATTTTTGGATCTTTCATTATTTCTTCATATTTTAAAAATGAAAAGACATTTTGAAAGTGGTTGCCTCAAAAAGAAAAAGAAAAGAAAAACAACAAATTTAAGTAAATAAGTACAGAGGATTAATAAATACAGGGGCCTTAATTCTTAATCCGGGCTTGTAATTGATAGCTGGATTGCTGGTGGCAAAGCCTTACGATTTAAATCTAAGTAATGAAGATCATCAGCTGTACCTAATACAATATCTATCTTAAGTATTATTGTACTGTGGTATTATTTTAGTTCATGGTACCTATGAAACCAATTTTTTAATTTTCGATTTAATTGCCGATGAACGGCCAACGGCGTGGGAATGGGCAATGGGATCATAGACCTTATACTCAGTACAAGGTCTATGAATGGGATTCGTTTCTAACCTTAGTAGGTTGGCATGAGCTTTTTTTTTGGTTTTTATCAGATTTGCTGTTATCAATTGTTATCAATATCGGTAAAAATCACCGGCGGCAGGACAATTTTTGAATAATATGCTATTATATATACTTAGTTATTTCATAGGATAATATACTTAAGTACTCAATTTATCGTTATTTAGTACTTACAATCGTGACTTTATCGTTTATTATGAAATAACACATAAACATTTGCTTATAGTTAGTATAATAATTCAATATTTAATACTATTAACAATATTATGAACAGATTATAACAACTTAAAACAGTGTAGTACGATTTGTTATAATTATTCTCTGAGATTGAGATTAATTCGCTGTACCTATATTTTTGTCATTGGTCTATTGTAGTTCTTATTGTTTCAATTAACTAATTGTTACTAAAAAACTGATCACCATTAAGTATTCTTTTAGTCTTACAATATTGCAAAACTTGATATTAAATACACTTTTACCTTTATGCTTAAATCGTAAATAGGCTGTATTTTATATTCTCCATGTCCGGCCAAATCAAACCAATAAATAAATTGGACGTTCATAAAATATGTTCTGGTCAGGTAATTATACATGGACAAACAATATATATGTATATTATTGTTGTTATTAAGATGTACCTAAATAATATAATATTTCTATACACTTTTTTTAGGTTGTATTAAACTTGGCTACAGCAGTAAAGGAGTTAATAGAAAATAGCTTAGATGCTGGAGCCACTTCAGTTGGAATTAAACTAAAAGAATTCGGTAAAGATTTGGTAGAAGTTACAGATAACGGATCTGGGGTTCATCCTGACAATTTTGAAGGACTGGGTATGAATATAATGATATTTTAAGATACTAATACTCAATCTAACTACAATTATTTTCATATAGCTTTAAAACACCATACATCCAAAATTAAAGACTTTGCTGACCTGACTTCAGTAGAAACATTTGGTTTCCGTGGAGAAGCATTGAGCTCATTATGTGCTTTAAGTGATGTAATAGTGACCACTAGACATTCATCACAAGAATGTGGCATTAAGTTAGTGTTTGATCATACAGGAAACATTAAGCTGAAAGTCCCTATTGCTAAGCAAGTATGTTTTTTTAATTAAATATAAATATTAAATCCAGTGTTGTATTAAGGAAAACATCATTTTTTTTTTGGTTTACCCACTGAAAGTATGATGATACATGGGTTTTAACGGTTGTGTACCCATTATTTTAGTAACAAAATTATCTGTAATTTTTAATTATCAGATATCAGGGGATTATAAAAAAATATTTTTATAATTAATGACCTTTTATAGAAGTATTAAATATGATGTCATTTTTCTGAATTCAAGTTTCTATAAATTGAAAGTACCATCAATAGGTGGGCCCTTTCCTTTCATGTTTTTCATTGGGATTTGATGGTTCTTGTTTGGAAACATACTACCTACAATAAATATCCACACAAGACTATTTCCAAAAGTATTAAGTACTTGTATTTGATAGTCATAATTATGGCTGCAAAAAAATAACTGTCGAACATGGTGTAAAAAATAATTTTTTTATTTATTATAAGGTTTTTAGTTTTTACAATTGTCACCTACCTGTTTGAAAAAGTCCATGAATATTGATATAGGTACCCATAAATATTTTTAGCAATACATGCCTGTATATAATAATGTGTAACATATTAAATGAATGTTATTTTTATTTACACAACTAAATTATCTGTTAATTAGGTTGGAACATCAGTTACATTGTCTAATTTATTTTCTTCATTACCCGTAAGACATAAAGAGTTTCATAGAAATTTAAAAAAAGAATTTGGAAAAATGATCCAAGTGGTGACTGGTTACTGTTTAGTTTCTACTCAAGTGAAGTAAATTAATATTTTAATGACTTTGGTTAGTTTTACAGGAATAACCTTTATTTTCATAGGTTATCGTGTGTTAATCAAACAAAATCTTTAAACAATGTTCTTCTATCAACACATGGTAGCAACACAGTATTAGAAAACATATCATGCATTTATGGTTCTAAACAGGTAAATTAATTAGGATCTGTTATGCTCGATCTTCTTTTATTGATTCAAATATTATTTTCAGGCTAACAGTTTGTTAGTTTTAAAAAAAGTCATTCCTGAAGATGAAGAAGATGATATATCAAATATTTTTGAACTAGATGGTTATATATCTAGTTGTGATCATAGTGGAGGAAGAAGTTCTAAGGACAGACAATTTTATTTCATAAATTCTAGACCCTGCGAGCCTTTAAAAGTACTCACATATTTTATTATTATAAATTTAAGTATTTTTGAAACATATTTTTATGGAAATTAAATATTACTTTTCATTTTGCTAATTAGTAGTGCCGCATTAAGACCAAGCAAAGCCTTTGGCGCAACGTTTTATTATGGCCTACTGTAAAAAAATAGCCGTCTCCTAAGGCCACTGTTAACTAGCTCTGGGCAAATGTGTACATTGCATATACATTAATCCGGTATTGCTGATTAATTCAACTAAATATTGTTATCCACATACTATCAGATTTTAACTAGAGAACTTATTTTTTCAATGGACTTTAAATTTAAAAAAAAAACACCAAATATAATTCAGCTTAAAATTAAAATAACGTACTTAATATACCTTTAATATACTATTTATTTCAATATTAGGTTATAAAAACAGTGAATGAAGTTTACCATCAATATAATCAAAATCAATATCCATTTGTCTACTTAAATATAACTATTGCAAAAGCTGAAGTAGACATTAATGTGACACCTGATAAAAGACAAATATTTTTGTCTAATGAAAATATCTTAGTTTCAATAATTAAAGTAAGTAATTCATATTTATAATTCAACTATTATAATTTATAATGTTTTACACTTAATTATGTAACCTGTTAATAAATACTGTGTTTAAATATAACTTCTATTACAAGGCCAGTTTAAATAGATTGTTTGAAAATATTCCATCTACTTATAAGATTAATACATTGTTGTATGAATCAATATCAGCTAAAAGGCCATATGAATCAACTACAGAAAGTAAAAATTGTAAAAGTAAGCAAGAAAACTATTTATATTTAATAGAAGAATTACATTTTATTTGTTTAATGGTATGTATAAAATAAGAAAAAAACAACACAATAGATTTTTATCCGTTTTGAATATTCATTTTTATAGAATTTTTGAAAAATAATAAATATTTTAAATATAGTTAAACAAACATATGTTTCTTAAAGTTAATTAAACGTGAAATCATATCATTAACACTATTGCTTTATTTGTAATTAAAAAATTGTAAAATACAAAAAATGTGTTGAGTTAATCAATAGACTTCAATAAATATTTATGTTAGAAAAAAACCACACAAGTATAAAATCTTCAAATGCTTATCAATACACTAGAGTCCATGGCTAAATATTATTAATTATTACTTAGTCATGCTATATACTTTAGAATATAAAAATGGCATCGAACAGGGGTTGCCATTGATTAGTTGATCTTAGAGAAGTATTGGCCGTTCATATCAAAGATTCTATCCCAATATCGGTTGATAATGTGTGTAATCTCAACATACTTTTACACATTACATACAAATAGTACATATTTTTTAGTTATGAAGGACGTACAATTTTCCAAAGGAGAAATAATAAAAAAGCATTATTAGGTATACAATTCATTATTATGCTGCATGTAATAATGCAAATGACACCAATACCACTTAAATAAATAGGAGTCGATCACAGGATACTTAACATTTTTAATGGAGCTCAAATGTTTTTATTGGTTGTCGATCCTTGCCCTAGAACATGATATTATAGTTCACATTTATTAATGTTGCCAATCTGCTTATTAATAGTGTTATATAAAATAATTTTAATTATTTCAGTTCTGAAGTTGGATAAAAATAATGAATATGAAAGTAAAGAAACACCTAATCATTCGGAACAAATTAAAGCTAAACTCATTAGATGGAAATCTGATAATTCTAAAGTAGCAACGGCTGTTTCAAGTACAATAGATAGATTTCTCACACAAAAAATTGAGCCTATTGATAATGTTCAAGAAAATCATACTGAGGAATTAATAGAAAATGAAATATCTACCAGTCTATTTTTAAGTACTGACACTTGTGACGCTATTGCAATCAATGATAAAGAGAAAAAAACAGATGAATTTCTACAAGAAAGCATTGAAAATTATAAAACTAAATCCACTTATATTAATAATTCAAAAAGCAAGAATATTGAATTAACTGAATATTCTGTTGATGATTCTAATAGTGAAAATATGGATGACAATAAATTTTCTTTAAAAATTGTTACTGAAAAATCTGATTCTATTGTAGACATTAAATGTGATTCAATACATAAGAATGAAGTTAAAAATGTATATGTTAAAGATATCAATACTAATACTAATTGTGATTCATCAAAAATAAACCCAAGTGCTAGTATAGAAATAGACACTTCTATAGCACCCAAAGGAAGAAAATTTGCAGTAGTTGAAACTAACCTTGAACAAATTCGACAAAGGTTGAGCAATTTAAAATTTCAAAAATCTGAAAAACAGAAAATAAAAACACGGTTCTATGCAACTATTGATCCAAATAAAAATCAACAAGCTGAGATTGAATTAAGTAGAGAGATTTCTAAAGATATGTTTTCTAGAGTAAGTAATAGTAAATTAATAACAAAAAGTTAATTAAGTACAGAATTTTCATTATTTTTTTACAGATGAGTATAATTGGCCAATTTAATTTGGGTTTTATCATTACCAAACTCGATGCTGATTTATTTATAGTTGATCAACATGCTACTGATGAAAAATATAACTTTGAAACATTACAAAATACAACTAAAATTACAAGCCAAAAATTAGTGGTGTTAGTAATGATTGTTAATAAAAACTAAAATTGTTACTAAATCAGAATTTTTTTAAACTGTACATAATATTTTACATGGAAATTTGAGTACATTTAAAATTGTGACTGACAATGAAAAAAACTCTTATTTTATTTTATAAATTTAATTTTTAATTTTTTTATAGACCTCAGCAGCTAGAGTTAACCGCTGTCAATGAAATTGTATTAATGGAAAATATTAATGTTTTTCAAATGAATGGATTTGATTTTCAGTTCCAACAAGATGGTAAGTTTTATTTATTCTTATTTTAAAACATGTTCATACTTATCACTTATCAAGTATATTATTTATTATATTTTAGCGGAACCAACAAAAAAAGTTAAATTAACTATGATTCCTATGAGTAAAAACTGGAGCTTTGGTAAAGAGGATGTAGATGAACTTTTGTTTATGTTACAAGTAAATAGTAATTTCAAATGAAATACAATTTAAAATAACAACTCTTCTTTTTTTGTAATAACTATTTTTAACATTATTTAGGATGCGCCTAATACTCTTTGTAGGCCTTCTAGAGTTCGCTCAATGTTTGCTTCTCGCGCTTGTCGTAAGTCTGTTATGATTGGTAAAGTATTAAACTTGGGTGATATGAGAAAACTTATTGACCACATGGGAGATATTGAACAACCTTGGGTAAGATAAACACAAACAATGTTTATATATATTGACCTCTTGTCAATATTTTCAATGGTGATTTATAATTTGAACTGGTTTGAGACTTTTTTGTTGTTTTAGAATTGCCCTCATGGAAGACCAACAATGAGACATTTAGTAAACCTTTCATTACTAAATGTTAATGCAAAATGAACCCAATATGTTCTTATGCAAATTATTTATTTACAAGTACATAAAAAATACAATGACAACAGGATCATAAAAATGTATAAAGCAAACAACATTGACAACAAATTAATTGTTTTTTTAATAATTTTTTTATTCTTAGATTTTTAAATAATATGGCTCTTATATTAATTTTATCAAAAAAATAATAAAATATATTATATAATATGCCATACAGAAATTAATAATTATTGTTTATTATTTAATAGATAGTTGGTTTTTAATGTATCGATCGAAAACAATATTTAAAAATGTAATTATACATCAATAATTATCATTAAATAATTTAAACACAATTTGTAGTTGATCATGTTACTTTTAACTTTATACTGGCTTAAACCATTTAGGTGTCTTCCCATTATTCGCTTTGCTTTTATTTTGTTGAGTAAAAACAGTCGTTTTAGTATTTTGATTTTCTAATTGTTTACTCGTCCCTGGTTGTTGTTCATCATGTATAGTTTCATTATTTGAAAAGTTTGAAATTCTTTCTTTTCTGTAATTATCAATTCATTTAAAATTAGTTTGTAAATACAAACATAAAGATAGAATAAATTATATTAAATTTTTAATAATATTTTAAAAACTACAATGCCATCATTTTTTAATTTTAACCACTATGTTATCTTATTTTGTATAATTTATAACTTTTCACAATTAATTTCATTGGTCTTCAAAACAAAAATCATAATAGACTGGTAAAAATGATAATTAATATTTTTAACCGAGAACTATATTCTTTGGATTTCATTAAAATAATTGTTTTTTAAAGTTAATATAAAATCCAAAAATGAACGTTTTTAAAGTGTTAATACAACCATTTTATCTTAAAATTTGGTAGAATCTATAGTACTAAATTTATATAGTAGAAATCGGAGTTCTATTAGAATTCCATGAACACATCATGTAAGCAATACATTTTATAATAGTTGTACACTCTAAGACCAGTTTCACAGCCACAAGTACAACGTACATGAATATGTGTATGGTTTAAGTGTACGGGTAGATTATGGACTATAACGATAATACTAATTATAACTTATAGTTGAAACACTTGAAACAGATACTCAGCAATGACCATTTGGCAATGGCAGCCAAATGATTTTATCAAGGGAGGGGGGATATGATTGATTTTTTTAACATGCACTATTTGATTATTAAACATATAAATTATGGTAATCAGATCTTAAATATTGAAAAACACATCATGGGGGATCTATCCCCTTCCACCCGTTTGATCTCCACTGCCATTTGGTAATAATGCGGTATAATATACAATATTAAATTATAGTTATAAATGCTAACAATATATTAAACAACTTTTAGTATCAGGGTATTATTTAATACCTTCTCCCGGAAAATTTAATTTATGCCATTGGTTACATAACATTAACAACCAACCTCACTAGATAAGCAGCTATTGAAGCTTGACACCCTGACACAATTTTATGTTTGAGCTCAGGTTTTAATTGATCGATTTCCGTACTACATGAAAAATGTATCATTGCCGATGGTACACATCCACATTCCAATAAAGTATCTTCAGGTTTCAAAATAGTTTTAGGAGGTGTTGTAACTGTTAAAATGAAATCATTAGAAATTAATTGCTTTTAAATTGAATGTGTAGTATCTATTACTAGATTAATACATTTAAAAATTCAATTGGCTCTTACATAAACAAAAATCTAAAGACTCATCAATGAGATATTTTCGAATGAAATTAATTATATCCAATACGGTTTCAGTTGATTTGAATATGGTTTGTAGTACTAATCTGTTTGGAAAATGTATTCTAATAATACACTTTTTGTATTTATGTAATAAATTTAGTTGATTTTGAGTCTTTTCTAATTCCCGCATTGCACTTGTACACAGTTGGCCATCTTCAAATTGAGCCCTAAAATAAAAATAAATATAGTCTTAAAATTCTATGCATAACTAGTTTATTTTTTAAATTTTGCATGTATTTAAAAAAAATTTTATTTTCATTAATTTTGGTATGTCAATTGGTAATAGCACGGTGTTACACAATTTTCACATTGTTTAATTATTGAATGCTATTGATTGTATTGAATAATGAATAGTTATAACTTATAACTATCATATATTTATAAATATGACCAATTATTTTCAAAACTATTAAGCTAACATAATATTATTCAGATACCTCACACTGTTAATTAAACAGAATAGTGTGAAATATTGAACAACTAAATATAAAAATTGTCCAAATAGTTACATATAGTACTTTATGAAACAGTACACTAAAATAATTGACAGAAACAAGATCTAGTTCATAAGTACTATTTTATAAATATATAAACGATACAGTGAAACTTCCATACAATGAAGTATCATGGGAATAAAAATAGTTTGTAATATAGAGAAATTTGGTAAATAATAATATAGTTATAAATTATTTTTTCATTTAATTAATTGCATATACATTCGTATTTTATGAAGTATCATAAAAAAGCACAAAATTCACAGGTATACCTACTTTTTTAAGACTTATTTCAAACGTATTTAATTTATTTTTAATCTCAATTTAAAAGAATAATCTGTGATTTTCTTATTAACAATTGATAAACATTTATGTTGCAGCATTTTTTTTGTATGTATAGGAAAATGACAGCATAATTTATTGTTAACGACGTCATTATTGGAACAGCAACACTGCAGTAAGATTAGCTGACTTGATTTCCAATGCCTTATTTTATTTTATCGAATATCATACAATTGTAGGTATTTTAGAACGATATACTTAATATATAATAGTAATTACATTAAAAAAACAAGCTTGTTTTCGAATAGTCTATTTGTTACATTTAAACATCAGACTTGTAATAAAGAGATAAATTTACAAATGATTAATAATGAAGACAGTTCTTACAAATATTTCTTTAAATAGAAGTTTCACTGTATATTATATTCAACACAAAAAAATGTATTTCATTCATATAGAAACTTTAAAAATTTTAATTAAATATCGCACAGATACAATATTTTATATAGTGAAAATTGCCTTTAGCCTGTTGAATATCCAAATCTAAAGATTTTAAAATAAATATGATTCTACTTAAGTATTTATTGTTTTTAGAAAGATGTTATATCCACATACATTGTCTCCGCCTTACCAACCCATGACATAGAAAATTTTTAACTCAGAAGAATTTGTTTTACTCGGATATTTTTTATATTAATGTGAATTTACAAATATATTATTACTATTATCAAATGTTAAGATAAGAATATTATCTAGGCACACAAATGATTTTTTTAATGATCTAATTTTGAAAAAAGTTATGAGCATTTTAAAAAGGATTCCTCAGGAAGATAAATTTTCATTGTTGTGCGTTAGTAAGACTAAAACAACACACGTGGGTATAACCTACTCTTAATGTTACTAATTATTATCTATACAATTTACCGTGAATTTTTCAAATCTCGTAGTACAAGAGTTATATCTTTTACAGTTGGTTTAAAGAAATCATCACCTTCGTCTTGATATAACACTGAAGTACCATCCATAATGTCAAATAACAAAGTGTCGCGTTCATCTAACTAAAATAAATGTTAAATATTAATTAATTTTAAATACTAACTTAATAATAATAACATTTTTTAGCACATATTTTAATAAAATAAATAATTTTTTTTATATAACTAATAACCAGGGCTCGTAAGTTCATACACTATAAAATGCATAAATAAATATCCATTCATGCACTAAACAGTGGCAAAATATGCATTTATGTACACTTAAAACTTGCATAGTATAAAAAAATCATAATCAGATTTTGAAATAATAAAATACATCCATTTTTTTATCCAAATTCAATTTCTTTTAATTTGTATGCATTTTAAAACACTCAAAAACTTAACTTTACAGATCAACACTTTGTTGTCATTATTATATTATTAGTATTAAATCTGTGGTAAATTAAATACCTGTGGTCGTACGAGAATAAAAAAAAATCTAAACAAATATTTCAATGTTGTAAATTGGAAAGTAAATAAGAAGCAAAAGAAAAAACTTCAAATATTTATCTGTTTAAACATATTTTTTTATGAAAAAGTATGCGCTAATAACTCTACAAATTTACTATACCCCAAATATGCCTTTACACCCAAAATACGCAAAAACGTACAATATTAAACTTTATATATTTATTACTATTGTTATGAAACAAATTTGTATTTTAGTTAACATGTTTGCCGGTGTTGCAAGAAAAACATGCAAATGCTTGAACTTATAAGCCCTGCTAATAATTATTACATAATATTATTGTATTTTACTATGAAAATGCTAATTCGTTTTTTATTTTTGCATTTTTTTGTGTTAGGTTTCAAATACAGTAAGTCACAATGACAGTGGCATACTTACTGAGGGGAGGGATAAAACCCCTCGGAAATTTTCAGAAATAATTTTTACTTTTGAGATATATTTATTTGTTCAGTAAAAATCATAAACATCCTTAAAAGTCAGTTCTAAGTATGCCACTGCTAAATTAATTAAATTTCAAAGGGTGGTAAACAAATTTGATTATGTATTTTTTGAATTGTATGACTTAAATTTAATTTATAAATATAAACTAAATATAAACTATAAATGACAAGAAAACAATTTGGGTTATTGCGACCAACTATATTAAAAAGGTCCCCACAAAATGCTTTTGTAAAATTCTTGTGTCTTGGAGGTGGTAGTAAATTTTTTGCTACCGCTACTGCTGCAGTGTTGGGATCTTAATAGTAATAGTTAATACACTATAATAAACCTCTATAGGGTATAGAGATATAAATTAATATATAAACAGTTGTATACATAAGTAGATTAACTGTTTGCAGTAATAATAGTAAAATTCAAAATAATATAAATAAAAGTGGTTAAATAATTACTAACATAAGATATAGAGTTCTTGAAGTTATTGAGATCTTCATCAGTAAGAGTAGGCTTTTTGTTATTGTCTATTGCTTTAGAATCATTATCAATGTTGTTTTGATATGTTGACATATTTATAGGCCCAGTTTTTTCAACTATATCATCAGTACTTGGTTCAATGTCCATGGACTCTTGTGGATTTGTTGCCACAACCTTTGCAGATTCAACACTTGCTAATTCATTTGTGTTTGTTTCTCTATGGCCTACAGATCTGGGAGGTTCTTCAAGTTTTGGTTTTCTTGCTGCAGGTACATATACATGAGCTTGGTCTTCAGATTCTTTTTTATTAAGTAATCTATTTAATCAAAATACATGTTTTAAGTAAATATTGAAAGTTAAAATTGATCTTAATAACCAACAAAACAATGTAGACAAATATAAATACATTTAAAAAAAATATTTGAAACAATTACATTTGAGATAATAATATATAGTTAATTATGGAGCCAATTACTTAACAGTTAACATATTCACTGTAGGTACTGCACATTTTTTCCTGTAATTAACTATTATAAATGTTACTAAGAAGGCCAGAATAATGCTCAATGAACTAGTGACAAATATTTGTTGACTTGTTGTAAATATTAGAATACAGTGAATATGTTAGATAATTGGTTTTTTTACTAACCTTAACAAGGCTTTGCCACTAACTAGTCCAATGTCTTTTAATGTTTTCTGCTGCAATTGCTCTTTACCAATTATTTCCATTCTAGTATAAATTATAGCTGGACTTTCATAATTAGAAAAATTGTCCTTCAACAATATCTGTATGATTTCCCAAAGATTTTCTTATCAAAAATAATAAAACTATATAGTAAAAAATATGTAAATTGTAATAAATAGATAACATTTTCAATATAACTTACGACTAGATGGAAATTCGCCAGATAATCTAGATCCATCTTCTATTTGTAACCATACACCAACAGAGCTATCTTGTCTAGACTTTGTAGCAGGTACTAATTCCAATAAGGCATTATTGGCAATATTTGTAAACCTGATCAGACTAGTTGTATCTAATATTTTGTTGTGATACCTATTAAATAAAGCGACAGACAAACAAACATAGAACAAAGTTTTACGATTAGGTAATTAAAAATGAAAAGAAAAGGAAATAGTTACTTTAAATCAAAATCGTTGCTGTTTGCCTTCATTTTTGTGCAGGCTAATTCTATTACCTATAACAATTAAATATATTTATAAAGAGTTGTATGAAGATCAAGTAATGTAAGGTACTTGCTTTAAGAACAGTCATATTAGGATTGACTTTCACATTTATTCTAGCAGCATTTTCACCCAATACTACTAAATTTGTGGCCATATTTATATTAACAGACAACAGTAGTGATACAATTAAATTTAACTGAATGCTATTGAGAAAAGAAACACTGTATATAGTATTTATATAGATAATTTACACATTAATATTTCATTTGTGAATTGAGAACAGATTATTGATTAATATAATGAATTATTAATATCATTTATTTACTGTTCAAAAATAAATTATACACCTTGGTACTAGGTAGAAGATACTATACACTTCAAGATTTTATCCAAGTTTAAAGTATTGTATTTTGTAACTTAAAAGTACACGGAGAAAAAAAATTAAGATAAAAAAGCATGAAAATATGAAAATAATGAACTATTAAGTACGAACTATCATGCATACAGTAGCAACCACTAAACTACTGTGATAACTGATAACTGATAAATGATAACTGGTAATGTCCTTCGTCATTCAAATTTCGAATAGGTTCCAAAACCCATAGAATATTGTATAACACTATAGTCTATAGCCTATGGGCTATGACGTGATTATATGAGCAAAATGTATAAAGAAAACAGAGATGTTAAAAAAAATTGAGATAGACTATTATTATTCTACTCTGTGTTATTAATGTTATTATAATAATCATGATTCAAGAATCTTCATGATACATTGAATGTTAAGCCATCAAGCCAACATTCAATACAAACCATAACTATCAATTAACATATTAATCTATCCTGATGAGTGATGACCGTTCATGTCTTAGAGAAATTTAATAAAACTATAGTTCACATTTATTTACATTTTGTGTATGGCATATCGTGGTTTAATTATTTAAGTTATAATTATTTTAATAATGGTCTTTTGTGCAGAAGTGGTGTTATTGTTCTGTGATGGTGCAAACGGTCGATGGGCATCGGTGACTTTTCAGCACGGATTAATACACTATACGTCCATACCTAATATATTAATCCGTGCTTTTCAGGACGGTGCTTTAATAATTAACTTAGATCAGAATTAGATTATATATTAATTAATATGGCTTATCAGATATTGAGATATCACTCTTCGCACGCATCGGCAGATAAAACTAAACAATATAAAAATTAACAGATATAACCACAGATATATAAAAAATTTTATATATCTGTGGATAAAACTATATACGTATTTTACATCCTGGTGAATAGTGAATATTGGATAATATTTAATATTTACTATTTATACTTAGTTACCTTAACCATATAATAAAAATGTAAATGTGGATACCAGCAAGCCGGGGTCCGGTCCTAAAATGTTAATAGACGAGAAGAAAACGACCTATTATTAATTATTATCAGTTATTGTTTACAGTTTACTATCTATTAATTTATATTACAATTAATTAATTAAAGAAATATTTATGTTTATACACATTTTTTCTAATTAATCAGTATATTTTTGAAATTTATATTAGTTGTATCTAAATTTAAGTTAAATATTTTAGTTTTTTTGTTGCTCATTTAAAAATTTTAATCATTTGACTTATGAGATTATATTCACGTTGGAGTTTCCTGCATACCTGGTAATAGATTTTTTGAAAACAATTTATTATTCATTATTAAAAAAAATTATTCCTTACATAAAATGTTGATGATCTATGTTTGATTTATATTTTGATTTGCTGGTGAGTGATGATGTTATATTTAATAATATATATTTCATATACATTACTCATCAGAGTATTTGGTTCAAAATATCCTTATAAATTAGCTATTAAACTTATTATATATTAAACTAACTTTGTGGTATTATTGATTATGCGCTGCATGTGTTATGGTTGCAATTGGTCAATTTCCATAACACATATTCATTCTTCAATTTCATAATAAGGTAGCACTACCATAAGCAAAACTATAATAGAAAATACATGGACAATTTTATTAGGACAGGCTAAATGAAAAATATGAAAAAAAAACTTCTAATTTAAAAATAATTTTTTATTCTTTTAAGTTAGTACCTATGTTATCTAGTTATGACTGGCCTGACCTGTACTATAAGTACTACCATTTGTTATAATTAATTTATTAAATATACATACCTATATGAAAATAATACACATCTAATAACAATTATTATTACTATTTTTTAAATTTTTTTTTGGATGCACCATTGTCAAGAACCAACATTTGTTTACTTTAAACAAATCGAATAAGTAAGTAATTCAATAAATTTGAAAATTATGATTCTTTGGTTCATATGCATGCAATCCACTATTTGAACTAAAAATCTATGAATATAATTTCTAATTAGATACCATCTACCTACCTATTGGAATTAATTAAAATTTACTTACACTATTGTCCGTTAAATTATTTAATCAAATCATTAATTTTATACCTATTAATATTCATTAATTGCCTATAATAATATTTATTGCTGCCGTAAATTATTGTCATTAAATTGTGGACCTATGTTTTATAAATGCATAATCAATATATTAATATAAATATATTTGAAATATTTACTACCTTATTAAATTCATATAAATTATTACCATTATCATGTATCATTCAATAACAGCAAAGTTGGTAAAATATTCTTATTACCTACTTTTCTAAATCTAAAATCTGCATGCCTATATTATTTTATTTTTCACCCTGATCTGGCATTAGGTTAGTACATAATTTAACAATATTTATGAGCAGATAATTAATGATGTCCGAGATTAAGTTTGGTTAAGGTAACATAACATTCGGTGAAGTGATCTATTGTACCAATACTATATTAGACGCGTCAAAATGGAAAATAAAGAATTTTTTCTCGTAGAGTAGAAATTAACATAGAAAGAGACAGAGTCTAATAAAACTGTTAAATCTGTGGCATCAAGAGTGCGATTAAAAATTTAGAAAATGAATGCCTAGAATTGAGCATAATATGCATAATTGAGTATAGTCAAATGAAGGATGTTAAATTTTTAATTTGAAAAGCAAGAAAGTTGTTTTGAACTTGATCAATGTGCAGTTAGTCACCATACCAAACACAAATAATGAAGGCAGAGACAGTTTTAAATATTTTATAAAAATATATGAAGAGTCATATACATTGGTCTTGATTTAGAACTAAAATTGTAATTTGTATTGGGCAAAATAAAAAATATAAACCAATTTAGTGTCATAACATTAATACATATTATTTATTTTTCTTACAATAAAAACAATACACATGAATTAAATAAAATGTCTTGTATTTGATTAAAATATTTGTTTTCCTTAATAACTATTTTCGATGCTTTTCAGAGCCATTTCAAGTTCAAATAAATGTTTATCATCTTCTTCAGGAGCTATCCGTCTCATTTCTGCTGCTAATTTATGTACATATTCTGGATTTGATCCACTGGTTCCACGGCACACTGCTATTCTAGAAGCTATTTGTTGAATAGATGCTTCACCAGCAAACCACTCATTGTTTTCATCTGCTATATACACTGTGACTTCAGATGGTATTTGATCTTCATTTGTTTTTGTATGAAATTGGATAACTTTCTTAGTATAACCTGCACGTTCACGTAGGTCCAACCCTGCACATACATTATCTATATCTCGATTGTCAATCCCATATGCTATCCCCCATACTCGACTCTAAAATCACATTATATCGCAAATATTAGGTTTTGGACGAAGTACCTAAATGAGATAGGGATCATGTTATATCAATGGTATTATATGCTTATAAAATATATGTGAACATTGTTTGTTATTTCCCTGCCACCGAGCCATATAAAATAATTACCCTGCTACTAGATGACCTTATGTCAGCAGATTTTAAGAGGACCCTATACCCACCCTACATACTCCTAACATAGCAAATTGTTTGTTCTAAAATATCCAATTAACTTAAATTATGTTTAATATTAGAGTGAATTGAACTATTATCAATTTTAAAAAAGATAATCATTTAAAAATTTTACAAATGCACCTGCTGGTGTAGTATCTTCTTAATCTTAAAATACATTATTCATGATCAATATTTCTCTGCATTTTAATATCTTACTTGTAGTTACGTATAGTATGTGATTTATTCAAGGAAAAAGTTCTTATAGTATTTGAAATTGATTTTTTTGTATTATATTCAAGTTAGTAATAACTAATAATCAAGCCTAGGCAAGTTAATGATAATTTTTAACTGAGTTAAGTTAAGTCTATATATAAAACATTTTTAAAAGTTTAAAGTTAATAGTCATCATAATTTATTTATTAGACTCAGTTAAGTTAAAAGTTATATTACAACTTACAATTAACTTATTAATTAAGTTTTTAATTACATTTTTTTAATATATAAATAGTCAGAAATAACCAGTAATATGGCTTAAAATAATAAAAAGTAAATGTTTATGCAATATGCATCATCAATAATAATTGTATTTATTATTTAGTGATTTATAAATTAAATTATTGAAAATTAAATTTTAAAATGTTAAAATTAACTTAACTTTAACTTTTTTACTCATTTATGCCAAGACTTGGTTATAATCACATTAAAAGATAGATATTATGTAATACTCAATATTTTGTCAGCATATCGCTATATTGTATAATGTTTACGTATTTTCAAGTGTGTTATTAATAAGTTAATAATGTTTATTTAATAATTATTGGCTTATTTTTAAATATTGTCCAAAAGTTATTTGGATGAGTAATTTTTCTCTTAGTATTTTAAACTGGCAATCAATTTTAACAGCAAATGTACTTGCTATTATTGTTAACTTTTATTTGAAATTAAAATTTTGATATTTTTCTAATAGTATATCCATTGATATTTTTCTAATAGTATATCCATTGATATTATATAATAATTTATATTTATGTCCACTGATAAGTTTGCTTTAGCGCGGTGGCGATTACAAAAGACTAATAAGCAACATATAGTTATATAAGCATATATACCTAAACTATAGACAGTAAAATATGCTCAACTTACTTCATTAGTTGATGGTAAAAGAGTCACTACTCGTCCAGGCTGAAATTTATTAAGAATGTTTAAAATAATTAGTATGAACATTAGTTTTACATAGTGATGATCCAAACTGTTTGATTTTAAATCGATCTATTGAAATAAAAATTTGAGTTTAGTTTGTTGAAAAACCATAAAAAAAACTATTCATAATATTATCATTATTATACAATTGTTTAAAGGTACCTAATTAATAATTTGTTTTTTGAATAGTAAAAATGTTTTCCTGTAAAAAATGTGAGTTTAATTTGGGTTTGTTAAAAATAAAAGTTTAGTTTCTGTTTGGATCAACCTTAAAAATCAGGGTTCATAATCTCACTAATTTTAAAAATTACCATATTAATAATTACAAATTTACCATATTAATTATTAAAAAACAACATTTTTATGATCTTACTAAGTCATTGGTCCCTCTATGATCTGGGCTAAACTGATAAAACCGCCTGGTGTATCCTTTTATGTATCCGGGGTATTTTTTTATGAATGGAAAATTAGTTTTCCATACCAATGAGCCGTAACCGAATATCCAAAACATATGGTTTTTTAACCCATTACTTAAATTGTTGTCGTTTAGGTGGCTGTTTTCTGATTTATCTGGTTTCATTCTTGAAATGCTATAAATTTTTTTTAATGGGAATAAAATTTCCTACGTAGACAAGAAAATGTAGTATGTCTACATCTATTGTTTATAATATGATAACATTTTGATAGGGTTTCTAAGGATTGGTTGACAAATAGAACAAAAATAATCAATATCTGTAATGCATTACACTTTTCAACAAATAGATGGCGTTGTTGAACTTTAAGTAACAGCTCACTTGAAAATTATTTTTATTAAAAGCTCCAACATTTAAAACATTCTTTATAAGAACTTGTATTCGTGTAATCTTAAAATAATATATTAGTCATTACTATTATACTATAATAAATGTAAGTATTTACTTTTTATAATATTTAATATTATAATATGCTATACAATTTAAAATAAATATGTCTATAAAATAAAATAAAGATAAATAAAATTAGTAATTAATTATAATAATTATGAAGTTATAAAAGAAAAAAAATCAGAAAATCAAAATCATGGAAATAATAAATATTTTTATAATTCATTAATTAAAAAATGAAATTATTTGATATCTTAATTTTTAAGTCTTTTGGAAATAAAGTTACTAGTTATATTATCTTGTTTGGAAAAAATTTTAACTATTAAATTTGTTCATTGAAGATTTTTTGTAAAAAAATTATATTTGATTGTGAAGAGTTCTTAAATATTGCTTCAGACACTTCAGTTATAAACTTATAAAGTTCAATAATTGTTTGCTTATGTGTATTTTACTTTTCTTGTACTGGTTCTTATTAGGTAGCTATTACTACCCAGACTTTTAGAAATGATATGTTCTCAAAATTTTGTCATTTACCAAATAATTAATCTAATGTGGTTCATTTTAAAAATTTATATTAATTCAATTTCCTTTTTATGAAATTATTATAGTTAAGGTTATACAATTTAGTCAAGGAAAATATAAAGTTATTCATTTATGTTTTTCAAAAATATTTTTAGTGGGTACCTATTAGAGCTTTCCAATATTAAAAAAATAATATAGTATCAATGTTTTACAATGTACCCAATGAATTTCAGATAACCTATCTAATTTTAAGAATTGATTAAGTATTAATAAGATATACGAGATTATATTTCAGTTGCATTATTAATACATTATATCATGATTATTATTTATCTTAGATAATTAGACGATAAAAAAAGTTTTACATAGTAATACTACTTTCCTCATACGTTTTTATAATTATGGTTTAAAAATATTTTTGATACATATGCACATTTTTTTTTTTTATAAGCAATTAAAACTTTGATCAAATTCTTCAAAACCACAAAAATCAGCAAATTATTTTGCAGTTAAAAATCTATAAGATTTTCAATTTGTATACCTAACAATTTAAAATTTAAAACAAAGCTTCTCATTAGTAGCTACTATTGTAACCAAATAATCTAAGAAATGTATATAAACATAGTTTTTCTTTATAGATATCAAGTTAAAATTTGTACAAAATTAGTAACGAAGAATATCAATTTCAGTTATTTTGTTGGAATACAAAAATATTATTTGCGGGTAGTTACTTGAAGAAGAATCTATAGTATTATCAAATGAAATATAAGATAAATTACTTTGATGAAATAATATCATAAAATATACTTGTAGTCAAGGGCGTATTTAGAAATGAATAATGGTTGGAAGGGAGTGTATATTTCTAAACTGTGATTATTTATTTGGTTTTTTAAGTGTATTAATTATATGATTACATATGTGGTGTATTTTTGTGCGCCCTCTCCAAAAATACACCACATATGTAATCATACAATTAATACACTTAAAAAACCAAATAAATAATCACAGTTTAGAAAAATACACTTTCTTCAACAATAGGTTTAATATAGTGACTAAACTCATCTGTAGTTACTAGTTAGAAGTTACTATAGTATTAGTAAAATAAGATGATAAACCATCTGCACAAAATGGTTTTTCTTGTACAATGATTTTATATCATTGAATTTGAATGTAACTCATCCATATCAGTGTCCTACCCGACTCCTGCAGTTCAACAAAACAATACCCACTTGCCCACCATTTTTAAGTTTGGATATCAATATGTAGTATTTTACTTTAAAACATTTTAAATTTGCAGGTACTTTTACATCTACATAATAATGACAATGGAACGATTAGAAGTATTACCATTACACCGAAACAAACACCTCATCAAACAATGTTGTGCTGTAATTAATTCCGAATGGCCACGCAGTGAAATGGCCAGGTATTTATTTAAGCCTATAATAACTTACCGAGTTTTCTAATGTCTATTATTAATTTGTAATTAAAATATAATGATACTTAAGGTTTAATACAACTTAAATTACCTATTTAGGTAGTTTTGAAAATTTTTTAAAAAAAATTAAGTTTTCAGTAATTAGTTATAATGTTATAGTTTATAATGTTCATTATTTTGTGAAAAGCAAACAAATTTAAAGTAAAATATTATGATTGCTTTAATTATCGATTACTATTTAATTTTCTACTCCCTTAAACTTAACTCATTAGTCTAAATTGTAGTGTGATTAGGTGACATTTTTAAAAATATTTTTTGAATTATTATATTTGAAAATAATTTGTTAATCATGCTCCACAGTCAATAATGTGATGATTGATTTTTATATTTTAATAAAGGTATCAAAGATTTGTTAATCTAAAAATGGAAACATCTAATATTGATAGTATTATAGTAGATTTGATGGTACTATAGTAGATTTGATTTTCTATGTCGAAATCCTCAATATAGCCACAGAATAGAATAATAGCATTAAAATAGATACAAAGTTTAAGTGACCTTCGGTTAATTGCAAACCATATTTGATTTTTCGATATAACATTATTGAAAAAGTTTGCTCACAAATATATGTGTTTCCACTTTCAAATCACTATCGACATTTTTTTGGCAAAATATTATATTTTCCTAAGTTTTTTTTTACAAAGACTTGAATAAAACTAAATTAAGTTACGGCCCTCACGAAAAGCGGTTTTAAGAATTTTTATCAACAAAGATTACGTGGTGTATAATATTTTTATACTAATTGTAAATTGTTATCGCTTGCCTCATAAAATTTCTACACAGACCGCGGATTGTCTACCCCTGATTTAATGTATCCAATGTAGCTTATTAAACCATGTTTAAGAAATTTTGAATCAAATAGTTCGCTATTGTTTCATTAAATGTTAGTGATTTGATATGCAACTTGGCATATTTCATGTACATTTATTGATGTTAATGAATTATATTTCATGTAAATTCATTGATGTTAATGAATTTGTGTCTGTTGTTTAGATTACACAGTTTGGAGGCATCTTGTGATACTTTGCCAACATCTTTGATATTGGTTAAAGAAGAAGAAGATAACTTCAAGACAGTTATAGGACATTCAAAAATTACGCCAATACCGTCTATACCTGATGGTGGTTTCATCGAAACAGGTAAATATTTTACTGTTAGGTTCTTAGCTATAGGTGCTTATAAATAATAAATTACATTCTGAAAAATTAAAAGAAAGAGAATTGTGTTTAAGGTACTTAAGCTACTTACTTTTTAGGTACTCTAACCTAAATATCCAATGTTTGATATGCTTGTGTTGACTTTTACCACCTTCAAATAAAAGTACCTACATAATTTTTCTAATAGATATGAAATTTTTTATTATTTTAGTGGTCATAGGAAATTGTCACCGAAGACAAGGACTAGGAAAATATCTTATGTACAAGACTGAAGAGTACATAAAAACGTAATAATCAGAAAAATACTGAATAAAATACTACATACTTGAAATTATATTTAAATTTAAAATAATTTTTATAGGTTGGGTTTAAATTTTGCATACTTGTCTACAATTGACAAACAAGAGTTTTACTCAAAACTTGGATACATTCAATGTCAGCCAATTTCAATTTATGGTGGCTGTTTGAGTAGCATCAATAAATCAAACATGGTTTCTGTGATTGTGCCATCTAGAAAAACATACATGAGAAAACTTTTGACATGAACTGTTTTTTTTAAATTATTTTTTTTATGTTATAAATTACTAACAAGGAATACATACCATTGTTATAATCGTGTATCTAGTGCAAATTTCAGTTAACACTTGCTAACAGCTTTAAGAATAATATTAACTCTAATATTAATTAATGTATGTATACATTATCAGTGTTGGGTAGTAACGTAACACAAATTACAAATTACTGTAACAAAACGGCTTTTACTTTTAGCCAGGTCGAAAAGCCAGCTCAAAAGCAACAAATTATTGAGGGTAAGGGGCATACCAAATTTCTTCTTGCCAGAAGCTCTACAATTGCTGTGTCCAGCTCTGGTAACACTGAAGTGATTTCATTATATTTTATTTAAATAGATGTAATTGTTATAAAATTACATTATAAAACTGATTCCGAATGATGTGTTATTTTCTACACTATTAAAAAAGTTATGAATGTAGAATGTCTAAAAAAAACCTGGGTGCTAGGATATTTGAGAAGAATTAAAAGCCTATTAAATTTATTTATGATTCCGAAAGAGCTAAAGCTTTAGATAATAATCAACAGTGTTATTAAAAATCCCAGGAATTAATACTTATTGTGTTCATGTTACAATGTACTTTTTTATCTTCATTGTTATATATGTACTGGTTGATGTAGAGTTTATATAATAGTATAATACTTTAACGTATAATAATTATACGTTTACTTAATACTTATTAGGTACTCCTGAATAGACATTAAACATTTTAGACTGATCTAGAAATGTTATTTGTAACACTTTATTTTTTGAATGAAAAAATAACGTAACTAACATGATAAAATTAATGTCGAGTTACGTGACTTTAATTTAAATATAACTATCTAATGCAACGAATTACGTGATTGTTTTACTTTTCAAAAGTAATTTAGCTAGCATTGTAAATATTAATCATAAGCGTGTAAAATATTACATTATATACAAATTAATTGAGTCAACGTGATATACTAATATAAGCACTAAGGATATTTTAAGAGTAATTAACCACCTAACATGATTTCAAATTATAAAATTCTTGTTTGAGGGAAAAACTAACATGAATTATAAAAAATAATATGGTATTTACTAAATCATAATAATAGTGTAATAATAACATTTCGCAAATTGAAAATTTTATATGACGTTTTATACGTATAACTTACAATTTACGAACTTATGAAATAATAATTATTAAAAGTCTATATTATTTTTATCTCTACGAGTTGTTTCGGCCGGCGTTGACTGAGTCAAATATCTGTACCATGTTTCAATATTATTATAATAGTAATATAATATTATGTTATCAATGCAAACCTATAAAAAAATAAAAATAAATTCTTTTTTTGAGCTGAAAGACTATAAACATTTAAGTTCTTCCAAGTCTCAACTCTCAAGGTGTTCACGCCGCCGTCACCGCCGCACTCACAAGTATACTAATAACCAACACACTAAGGGAAGAATATACTAAGTTTAAGTCCGAGTACATACATCTAGGACACATGCAAGAGGTACTGAAGGAAAGCAGCATCTCAGAAAAAATATGGTACCTGCCACATCATGCGGTTATCAAGTCATCAAGTTTAACTACGAAGGTGAGAGTAGTATTCAATGCATCTGCAAAGGGAAACTAATGGGTTAGCTCTCAATGACGTGCTCATGAGTGGACAAACGATACAAGAAGATGAGTTTTCAATCTTAGTTCGGTTTAGAAGGTACCAATATGCGTTGATGTCCGACGAAGAAAAAATGTTCTGACAAGTATCCGTTTGCAAGAGAAGACTGGGAAGAAGACCTTCAACGAATATTATGGAGATCAAATCCTACAGAGCCATTGCGCACTTATCATCTAACTACAGTGACGTATGGCACTGCGCCAGCCTCATTCCTAGCTACAAAATGTTTAGCTGTACTAGGAGAAGAGTCAAGGACACAGTTTCCAGAGGCATCCAAGGCTATACAAAACGACTTTTACATGGACGATCTCATACCGGGAGCAGACACTGAAGAAGGGTGTTGTCGACTACAAGGGGAAATAAGCAGTAACATGGAGTCTGCCAAACTGCCCCTAAGGAAATGGTGTTCAAACTCGAAGCCATTATTGCAACATTTAGGAAAAAGTGAAGAAGATCCATTAAGTACATTGAAGGTCAAAGATGGGGAGACCATCAATCTAGAGCTAGAATGGCAACCAGTTATGGATCACTTTCAGTTCACAACAAGTAAAATACAAACCCGTAATAAGTTCACCAAGAGTACGCTACTATCAGATCTAAACAGAATATTTGATCCTCTTGGGTTAATTTCACCTATGATGTTGAAGGGTAAAATCTTGCAGCAATTATGGGCGATGCAAATGGACTGGGATAAGACACTGTCTCCAGACATATAAGGACGCTGGATGTTGTTTTCTAACGACCTAGAGCAACCCCAAAGGATTTCAATTCCGAGAAGGGTTCAACCAGAGATAAGCAATGAATGTCAGCTGCATGGATTCAGTGATGCCTCTCAAGAAGCCTGCGGTGCGTGCCTATATGTAAGGTCAAGAGGCCAGAGCGGAAGATGGCAAACAAGGCTTTTATGCTCCAAAACGAGAGTAGCACCACTCAAGGGTTCTACTATTCCACGCCAGGAGCTCTGTGGAGCACTGGTATTAGCTAGCTGAGTTAGCCAAGAAAGTGGCCGACTCGTGGTCATTGATTATAGTGGATTTCTGGTTCTAGATGGACTCTACTATCGTAATGGGTTGGTTGAATAGCCAACAGGTCCGTTAAACATACGTTGCCAATCGCGTAAGTCAGATATTAGAGATAAGTGAAGTTGGCATCATGTTGCAACAGGTGACAACCCTGCTGATTTAGCCTCAAGAGGTCTGAACCAAGTGAATTATCTATCTCAGAATCTTGGTGGAATGGGCCGCATTGGTTAAGTAAACCTGAAGATAAATGGAATCCATCGTCCGTATGTCTGTAGGAAGAAGAGTTACCAGAGCAACGAAAAATTAAGCTTGCTCTGGTGGCGTCAAGCCAATATACTGACTTGGTGTATATAAAATCAGATTGAAACCAGCTGGCACGCACCATGGCTTGGCTAGCATTTTTTTGTGGATTTTATGAAGGCTAAAAAGAATATCCAGGTGCCAAGTTACCTAACAGTTGCACATCTGAAGAAAGCAGAGACTATTATTTTTAAAAGAGTGCAGAACGAATGCTTTCCAAATGAAGTGATTGCGTTTGCGGACAGCAAATAAGTAGAACGTACAAGCAAGCTAAAGAGTTTATATCCCCTCATGCAAGACGGTATAATTCTAGTAGAAGGACCGCTATAAAACTCGGATACAAGCAACTCAAAAGACAATTGGCAGCAATCGTCAAAGAAGGATGGCAAAGGAAGGAATCGAATGGCGATTCAACCCACCATCGGGACCACATTTCGGTGGACTATGGGAAGCGGCGGTAAAGAGCGCAAAGTACCATTAGAAACGAATAATAGGTGAAACGAAGCTAACATTAGCGGAATTAAACTCACTAGTGTATCAAGTCGAAGCATGTTTTAACTCAAGCCCAATCACTGCATTAGGTACTGCCCCAGGTGAACCCTAAACTCTCACACCGGCTCACTTCCTGGTTGGAGGACCACTAAGCCTACCTCCAGAGCCCGATAGACTCACAGAAGCTCCAGGTGGATTAAGACGTTGGAAACGTGTGCAATACCTCTTCCAATTGTTCTGGCGAAAATGGTTTACCGAATACCTGCCACAATGCCAGGTGCGTGGCAAGTGGGTCAACTAAAGGCGACCATTGAAGTTAAATAATATAGTTATTATTAAGGAGGATAATCTTCTGCCGAAAAAATGGAGCTTAGGTCGAATAACGCAGGTTCATCCAGGCAGAGATGATGTAATAAGTGTCGTTACGGTCCGAACAGCAGCTGGTACAGAGATCATGAGACCCGCTGCGAAACTCTGTGCTGAATCAGACACGATTCTCGTTGGAAATTAGATTTTCAACGGGGGGGAGATGTTCGCGCCACCGTCACCGCCACACTCCCAAGTATACTAATTATACAAATCCAGCCACCGATCGACACACACACAACTTATCTGTTTTACTTATCTGTCTTAAATATGTTGTGTGAATTATATAACGATAGATTACGCCGCCAACGATTCGGTCCGTAAAAGGTTACCGCGGCCGCCGTTATCTACTTCACTTGTTCGTTGTACATAGTCAACGCCCTATAATAGATTATTCGCGGGCGCTTATCACCGTTAATTTATATTTTATATTGTTTTTTGGCTCAAATAGCCACAAGTATTACATTTTTTGTGGGCGCCAATTGTCACATTTATATTATTGTCAGGCGCAAAGCGTCACACGTATTATTGTTGTAATGCCCAAATCGTCACATTTTCATATACATCATTATTAATTACGACGCAAATACGCAATCTGGGTTATATTATTAATATTCAATTGTTGTGTGTCGACCTTATTATATAGGATAGGTGTGGCAGCTGACCATCCGTACACCGACAATTTGTGAGTTTTTCTATATTATTATTTATTTATTATTATTATTATTATCATCATCATCATCATCATTATCATCATCATCATCATCATTATATAAATATATATTATTGTTGAGTCAGTAAAACATACATTATAATTATTATTGTTGGGCCTGAAGGGCCATCCCTTATATTGTTGTGTATAATCTGTATAATAATACAAGTATATTACCAGCATCTGCGTGTTACCATTTTCTTCGAATGCCTATTGGCTATTGTCATCTAGTTATTAAGTTATACACACAACCCAAATACCTATACACACATACATACACCACCCACACACTAGCACTCACAGGTTTTGCTCGGCGACCCTGTCCACCTCCTGTCGAGTGCTATGTACATATATACACACCAAAACACACAGGTCGGTCGGTGAGTAGGGGTGTAAGTTAAATTAATTCGGTGACCGGGCAGCACGGCTTATCATAATTCGTACCCGGCCCGCAAACACAAGGAATCTATTGATTTAACTTTTATTGGAAACGGCTCAGTAGTTTTTATAGATTCGAATAAATTAACGCAGATTAAAAATATGTACCAAATATCAAAACTATAACATCCGATTAATTATAATATAATATAATGTGATATATATCATATATCTTTGGCAACTATATATACGTATTTATACTTATATACAAAAATCCCATGGAAAGAGGCCTTTAAGTTTTTCCCTAATTTCCCAATTTTTCGGCCAAATGTTCTCATTTTCTTTCCGTAAAAACCCTATATTTTACTTTGTATTATTACAAACATTTATAAAAACAAGTCCAGTCGTTCTTGATTGATGTTCGATGGATGCTCCACAGATTATATTGGAACTTAGTACTTACAATTATAACACCGATTTTTTTATGTAACAGAACGATTATTTAAACATACCTTTCAGCATTACCGAAATATTAGATGCTATATGTCAAACTGCAATGCAGTCCTAGACCACCGACGTACAGATGATATCCCATCATATAAACTCTTTTATTAAAAACCTCATCAACAATAGCTTAAATCAACTTCTCCAAATATACAATTTAATTTGGGAAAAGAGCCTGACTTATCCAGACTGTCGGTGAAATGCAGTTCTGGAATCCGTTCCCTAGACCAGAATAAAACTGTTTTAATTAATTTAATTACAGACCAATATCTCTTATAAGTTAAAAGTACAGAAAGCAAACTTTGGGAAAAAAAATGGTAAACAAACGTCTAATATGGTACCTCGAAACATATGAATTCATACAGTTCATACTAGTAGCATATTAGACGTTGAACGAGTGAGAAATGGAGCATAAATGGAATCATTTTCTTTTTTTTTTTTACTTTCTTAAATCTCTCAATTCAAGAAAAAGTCCATAACAATCTCTCCAAAATTTATCTCACAGAAAATGGTCTTCCCCAAGCATCGGTCCTCAGCGTATCATTGTACCTAATAGCCATGAAGCAGCCTTTCTAGCGAGTAAAAATATAATTATCATGTCATTACAACATTACTGGGCCTCTGACATATTGTATACCTATCAGCTATCGACTACCAACTACAAATTTTACCTTACTCCATCTATAGTTTAATGAAACAATGGTATACCAATACCTCCGGACCTCAGCCGGCATCAAGATATTGCTATCAGTAGGATACGAATATGACACTTTTGCTACATATTCCTTTCCAATAACGCTGAGATCATCCACCGATGTGCAATACATGTCAGGATGTCAAACACGCATCACAATAAAACACATCTTTATGTGTTATATTAAAATTAATTTTACCGTCATAAAATGTTATGGTGTATGGAAAATGTTAACACAAACATTCAGTGAAAATGTCATGTATCTATGGTCATTTTTTTTAGAGTTACACCAAAAACAGTGAGTTTTTTGCCAACGGCCAGTTCGACCAGTACGCCGGCCCCGGCATATTTACTGCGCTAAAAGAAACGCCTCGACCAGCCAGCAAAATCCGTTAGTCTGATTTTTCCTTTAGTTTCAAGTAAGGCACGCACGTATTGGTCTTAACGCCTGAACCCATGAATTCGACTTACGGTACCGTGCCTAATGAAGTTATTCGCACTTCAAAAACTAAGATTTTTACACCAACCCGTTTTCGAAAAAATCGATTTTCTTTTTTAGTGTAACTCTAAAAAATAACTATACATATTTACATGATAATTTTCACAGAATGTTTAAATTAGCAATTTTTATGCACTGTGAAATTTTAGAAATTTTACCACTTATTTTGAGCTATTTAATTAATTCATTTTATTTAGCTATTTTTTTTTTTACCTACTTATAGACATAAGAAATTTTCGCATTTTATTAATTTATTTTTAATTATATTGTCCATAAAAAAATGTTTATATATTATATGGTTAAAAAACGTATTAATTTAAAGCAAGGTTTCTCTTAAGTAGTTCTAATAGCAGTTCAGAAGCATTAAAGATCCAAAAGAACTTAATTTTTTGTAAGTATTAAAAGTTCAAATTTTGACAACATTTATATAAGTTTTGAACATTTTAAAATTATTTTGTAGTTAAAAAATTAAAAACTGTTCAATTTGTTTAGCTAACAACTAAAAATGTATAGCAGCAAGAATTCTCATAAATAATTCATACTTCAACTCACAGATCTAAAAAGTATATAAACAGTAATTTTTTATATACATTATAAGTTCAAATTTGGAAAAATTACATGACCAAGAATAATGGTTTTATTTTTTTTGTTTGCAATTTAAAAATATTATTCGTGGGTATATGACACTTTTAGAGCATATTGCATATTATTATACTTTATACTCATCACAAATATATAGGTACAATGACATTTTCAAATGTAACTTTTTAGCCAAAAATGAACTTAACCTACTATAGTACTAATAGTGCCTAATAGTATAAAATAAATTACTTTAATCGCAATAATGTTATCAAACACACGTATAGTAATATTATTGGCTGACGGACCATCTTCGCTCAGGATTGTTTTTCGTATACAATGATTTTTTATCATTTAATTCAAATATTACAACACATCCACTTCATTGTTCCGATGACTCTCTAGACACCCAATGTACAGCAAGGGCGTTATCATCTTACCTATTTTTTTAGTTGTGATATCAAAGTGTTTTGTTTTACTTTAAGATAATAAATTTCCTAATGAACTTATTTACAGATACTTTTAAGTCCACATTAGAATGACAATGGAACGATTTGAAGTATTACCATTACATCAAAACAAACACCTCATCAAACAATGTTTTGCTTTAATACATTCTGAATGGCCTGCACGCAATGAAAAAGCTCCCATTATGGAAAGGTATTTTTCAAACATAAACAATTTACCCAGTTTCTTAAATATCTATTATTGGTTTGAAATTAGAACGAAATGATACTTTAGGTTTGATAGAAAATTGAATTACTTATATCTACAGGTTAAGTTAGAAAAAATTAAAAAAATTAAGTTTTCAGTATTTCATAAAATGCGTATTACGTATTTAAGTATGTTTAGAAATAAAATATTGTATAACTTAAAATTTCTTAAAAATGTTTTTATCATAGAATTTGAATATGAATTGCTATAGTAAGACACTCGAAAACTTAATACAAGGTTCCTCATTAGTTGTTATCAGTGTAATTTAAAAAAAAGTTGAGTAGTAATAGTTTAGTATGGGCGTTTGAAGTTCGAATTTTGACAAAATTTGTCAAAATCACGAAAATAATTTGCAAATTGTGATATGTTAGATATTGATAAATTTTCTTTTTAGATTTAGCGTTTAAAAAATTAATTCAAGATTCCTCGTAAATTTATCTACTTTTAATGAGAAAAAAACAGTTTACAGAAGACACAAATTAATTTTTGATTAGCGTTTGATGAATTATTCCGATGTTGTATATTGACCCGTAAGTTAACAATTTGTTTCGGAACGATGTTTTTATTTTATTGTAATTCAAAAATGAATAACCGTAGATAATTGAAACTTTTATACGTAAAGCATATAATATTATAATTTTCTATACACCATAATATTTCCCTAATGTTTACTGTTTTTAAATTATTTATTGTCAGAAGAAATGTTCGAATTTTTTTGTTAAAAATATATACAAACATAAATTTATAATTTGGAAGAAATTATATATTTGAATGAAGAATAACGATCTTAGATATTTTGTTGTAATTTAAAAAGATATTTTTTATAGTTACCTTATTAATATAAAGGTTTCATATATATTACATCAAGTGGATTGAATGATGTTTATGCATTTTTATATGTCGTTACACAGTTTGGAGGAATCATGTGATACTATGCCAATATCTTTGATATTGGTTAAGAAAGAAGAAGATAACTCCGAGACACTTATAGGACATGCACAAATTTCACTTATACCGGATATTCCAAATGGTAGTTTCATAAAAACAGGTAAATAGTATTCTGATACATTTTTAAGTATGGTTGATGCTTGTAAGTAACAATTGCATTCTAATATTAATGTATAAAAAATCTTAATTCCTCATAAAGAAAATGTTGAGTAGAGTGTCTAAATGTCTAATGTTTGAAACACGGTAGCTACTGTAAACTTTTAACACCTTAAAATAAAAGTACATACTTTGTTTAATTGATAATGAGAATTGTTATTGTTTTAGTGGTCATACTGAATCATTACAGAGGAAAAGGACTAGGAAAATATCTTTTATTGAAGACCGAAGAATACATAAAAACGTAATAATAACTATTATTGATATCTAGATACAAATATACTTGAAATTATATTTAAATGTTAAAATAATTTTTATAGGTTGGGTTTACATTTCGCATACTTGTGTACTATTTCCATAGAAGAGTTTTACTCAAAACTTGGATATATTCAATGTCAGCCAGTTTTCTTTTGTGGTGGCAGTTTGAGTGGTACCAAAGAATCAAAAATAGTTCCTGTGGGAGGGACATCATTTAAAACATTTATGAAAAAACAATTGACTTGAAACCGTTTTTTAAAATGTATTTTTGTTTATATTTTAAATTACAAACAAGGAATAAATATCACTGATATAATCGTGTGTCTATTGCACATTTCAGTTAACACTTACTAACAGCTTTAACTCCATAGTAGTAATAAACTCCATAGTAGTAATAATAATAATACCTAGTAATAATAATAATAATAATAATAATAATAATAATAATAATAATAATAATAATAGGTAATAATATAGTAATATTATATAATATTAATATATATATATATTATACATATGTGTGTAAAAAATTACATTATATACAAATTAATTGAGCCAACGTAAAATAATAATAATAATAATATAATTAAAAACCTAACATGTTTTCAAACAATACAATTTTTGTTTAAGGGGAAAAAACAAATTTGAATTATAAAAAAATAATAATATGTATAGTATTTACTGAGTCATAACTCATATAACGATAGTGTAATAAAAACACCTCGTAAATTACTAATAATACAGATGAGTGCATGACTGAAACATACCGTGTCTTCAGCACTTAATTTTAAAATAAATTTGATATGATGTTTTATACGTATAACTTACAGACCTATTAAATAATAATTATAATAAAAGTCTACATTATTTTTATCTCTAATGTATAAAATAATATGTACAAACATGTACCGCCATCCTGACTGGATATAATTGTATGAGAAGTATTTTTCAATACATAAAGTTGTGCAATGTCATTGAGTTTAAATCTGGAAATATTTCACTAAAGTTGACTATACTTAATAAGTTTTCTTAATTACATTTCAAACCAAAAATAAACGCCTGATGTCGAAATCGTCAAATTTTTTAAATGCAAAAATGTTAAAACTAAATACATACACACCTGCACTGGTAGGTACATCATCAATTTATTAAAAAATTGGTAGGCACGCATTTCAAAAATTCGACACTAAAATACAATCTTTGGTTAAAATATGTATGTATAAAAAAAATTATATATTCTTAACAAAATATATATAGTTTGTTCATAAAATTAATTATGTGCATAATATGTATAGTAGGTATTACGTATTTTATACAACCTTTTGGTAGGTTTTTACAAAGTCGGTATAATACACATGTTTAATAACTTCTAAATAAGAATAATAATGACAATATTACAGTCTCAAACGAATACAGCTGCAGCAAATATAATTATAATTAAAAGCTAAGTATACCAATTGCACATAATAGCGGTGCTATTTTTTTGCGAAACCCGTATTTTCTTGGACATTCAATGAGTTATACAAAATAAAACACATACATACTCAAGACTTACACTACCTTTTGACTATTTTTTGATAATGGTAAGTTTTCTCAAGTTATTTATACTTCATAGTTTGTTATTTACAATCATTTAACGATTTTGTGGGTGAGTTAGGGAAGTACCTAAATGTCACGTGTGGCGGTGGTGGTGGTGGTGATGGTGGTAGAGGGAGAGGGAAGAAATATTATCCAAGTATCTGATAATGTATTCCTGAAACCCAATACATTTTAGTAGTCCTGACTTATCAACATTTTATAAACGTACCTATTTTATTATGAAATACATTACATCGTTGTATTTTTCTAACCACCAACCTTTAGCCTCAGCCTTAGCCTTTATAGGCTATATTTAGTACAGTACTAATAGTACTTATCGCGTATTTTTTTAGTTTAATACATTCTTTCCGACCACCACCTGCACCACATGCATTATAGAATTTAAAAGTGTAATCTATGTTCATAGTGTGTCCAAACCATTCCAGTCTTTTATTCCTTTCTTTTTCGGTTGTATTATATAGCCGACGTGAACGTTATCTAAGTTTAAAAAGGAATACGATTAAAAATATCAAGAGAAAAAATTGCAAAATGTAAGATAGGCACCTGCAATAAATAACAATGAAGATACATAGTACTATATGTATTTAGTAACTAGTGAATACCAATAACCAGCATTTGGTTACCAGATATTATCATAACCTATACAAATTGCTGTGTGCAACAAATAACAATAGTATACCTATTGTTTAGATTCGTTGAAAAATACTATGTCCGAGGAAATACGAGTGAGTGCTTGTCGCGTTTAAAAATTAACTCCTCTCCATATGCATTTATGGGGATGGTTTTCGGGGATGAAACGTACACATTATGAAATTTCATCATTATTATAAATCTATGCCAACTGTCCCTACTAAGTGGGTGTGGAGTACCAGTTGTGGTGGTTTTTTAGCGAGTCGGCAGCATACACGGACGACGGTGGCGGAGGTGGCAGCGGCGGGCCAGTGGCCATAGTCGACTTGGACGGATGGTAAAGATGAAAGCCGGCAGCCGAATGATAAAATGCTGCGGCCGCAGCTGCCGCGGCCGCGGACGTCTGATCGTAATGGTCGAGTGGCACGCCGGGCGGTGGCGGCGGTGCTGGGTTGTACGGCTGCGGTTTCAGCGGCAACGCGGGTGCGGCAGACGATGTCACCTCCGCGTGATGGCCGTATTGCTGGTGAAGGTGCTGTTGTCGTATCTGCAGCAATGCGTCCGCGGACGTCGGCGGTGGCCCGTACAAATCATACTGGTGTTGCTGCTGGTGCTGTTGTTGCTGTTGCTGCTGGTGCTGGTGTTGATGTTTGTCGCGTGGTGACACGGATGACGGCGGCGTCATGGCCGTGTGGTAATCGGCATAACTGTATGGTGGTGGTACGGCCAGTCCGCCGCTGTTACCGAACTCGTTTTTCTGCGACCCGAACTGTTGCTGTTCTGAATAACCACCCTCGCTGCCCGGCGGCGTTGGCAACGTGCTCATTTCGCCCGCGTAATACGAGACAGCACTGGCGCCGGGTGAACGGGGAGCGTGCACGTTGGCGCGGATCACCGACTCGCGGTTGGCGTATATTTGCCGGAGCAGTGCTGAGGCTGGCAGTGTGGTGCCTGGTGCACCCCCCGTCGACTGTTGGCCGTGGGGCAATGCACCCTGGTGGTGATGGTGGTGCTGCTGCTGCTGCTGTTGGTGATGATGGAGGTGATGGTGATGAGGTGGCCCGCCAGGGTGATGGTGGTGCTGGTGCTGCTGCAGGTGTAAGCCACCGTTCTGTTGTTGCTGTTGTTGCTGCTGCTGCTGCTGTTGCTGCTGGTGTTGTTGCTGCTGATGGAGGTGGTGGTGATGTCCCAGGTGGTGAGCCCCGATCCATTGGATCGTACTCTTCTGTTGCTGCTGCTTAAGTAGCGCGTCCGTACTAAAGTCGGTCGGTTGGTGTGCTGCCGTCACTGATGACGCGGGCGTCTTGTCCGTGGCCGGCGGCAAGTGTTTGGACATGGCGTGCTCGAGCTCTTTCACGGCGTTGGGGTCGCTAGCGGCCGGTCTCTTATCACTGCCGCTGCCGTTCGTTTTTGGTGGACTGGGCGGCAACGTGGATTGACACGACGACGAGGCGGGGCTCAGGCTGGCGAAATGCGGCTTCCGGCTCACCATAGCATCCTCTTCCGAACTACTGCAGCAGCTATCTGCCGCCGCCACCGCCGCAGCCGCCTCGTCCCGGTCAGAGATTTTCCTTTTGTGTGCTTTCCGTTTGTCGTTGCCTGACTTTTTCGGTTGTATTCCTATGCTGTTGTTGTTGTTGTTGTTGTTGTTGTTGTTCAACTGAAACGAACACGAATCGTAAATATAAACGTCAAAATAATCTATAGAGGACCAAATATTATAATTGAATAGGTATGTTGTATGTATAATGCATTTTATATGCAGTTATCAGGTTCAGACATAATTATATAATTCATACCTGATGTTTTAATTTCAAGAACTACAATGATGACGCAAGTAAAATCACATAGGTGCAACATAGTAATATTATTACTATACAACTATAGTATTCTGTATAACTACCAGTTATCAGTATTATAGAAGTGGGCAGATAGTCAAACTTTATGTCTACTTGATATTTACATTTGTATTAACTATTATTACGTTATTATAAAATATGTTAATCCCACTATCATTTGCAATAACCAATAACCATTTCAAATTAAAATGTTATTTAATTTAACTCACTTGAAGTCGTTCGGACGGTGCGTTGTTCAATTGCGTTATGTCCACATGATTCCTGCCTCTCGTCGGATCACCCTGTCCGTCGGCCGAGTGGCCGTCGTCCAGGTCGGCCGGTGTTAAGTGATCTCTTCTAGGATTTCCTCCTCGCCCATCTAAAAATAAACGATATCCAGTTATAATTTGTGCCAACGCCATAAGTCATAACATATGACGGCCACACTTACCACCGCCACCACCATCGGGTGAACCGTTCTCAGGGTCGTTGCCTCCTGTTTCTTCTCTTTTCACCGCCCTCTGTCTAATATGCTCTTCCATTTGGCAACAATCCATTATCAAATTGTCGAATTCTCTGGCACTAAAATCATCATATATATACATTATACATAATATTATACACCACGATCAATATTCCGCAGAGGTTCGGATAATGTTACGCACATTTTTTTTTTTTTTACTATAGTTGGTGAATGTTCTGAATACAAAACGAGGGGACACACCTAATTGGCGCAGGGTTAAAATTTAAAATAAAATACAACTTACCTGACTACGTAGTTGACGCAAATGATGTTCTGTTCTTCTGCGTTTTTCGAGTTACAGACGACCGTACCGCACGTCTGCATCCAAGTGTAACCACCATTTTTATTCATCACCCTATAGTAATGCGTCATCATTTGTCCTTTGTTAATCACTGAAATAAAAAATGAAAATGTTAATTTGACAAGTGGTAAATATAGAACATTCTCATATAGGTAGTACAACATATTTTTAGGAACCGACTGCATTTATATTATTGTAATTTTATAAAATAACTATTAAAAAACAACTAATTTCAGTAAAATATTACTTAAAATTAAAATTAAAATTATAATATTATATTATATTTAATATAATATTTAAAGTTTTACGTTATTTTGGAATAATAAATTAGATTATCTATTGATATTCTTGATGCTTCGTTCACCGTTAATATATTTATTATAATTTTAATAATAACTTATTCCAATACTTATATTTTTTGTTGTCTTTATAAAAAAATATTATATTACCTAACGGCTGACAGAACTATATAATTATCCATGTATACCTATGTAATTATTGTAATTTCATTACATAAGAAGAAATGTACAGTAAAAATGATTCAGTCCAATATACAGGTAGGTATATATACTATATAGTATGATGTTGAATGTTGATGTAGGTACGTAATTATTTATATATTATATATTGGAACTTTACATTTATATCCAGCTATTGTTATAAAGCAATATAAAAGTAGGTAAGATACTAGGAACTAGCAGTTTAACATTTACAAATAGGAATGGTTTTATATAAAATAATGTCTACATACACACGACGAATAATTCATATATTATAAGTTATAACAATATATCCAATTTTTATTATTGTCCGAAAGCCACTTGCACGCGACTCGAGTGGAATATCTATGCATTAATTTTGGGAAGACGGATCTATGGCGGCGCTATAATACTATTTAAGCATTCAACTCATTCGACCTGACTATGACGAAATAGACATTGTTTTTCCGTCCACTGCATGATTACGACCTAACTATACCTGCAGTAGGTACCTATGGTAGAATGGTATATTGTATATTACTGTAGTAGGTAGAGAGTACTGATGATGAAGACTGGTGGTCGGTAGACATAATATTATTATTATCCGTTTCCTGCAATAAGTATGAAACCTTCTAACTATATCCAGTGGCGGATTTTCAAAATTTTTCTTGGGAAGGAATAGGTCCAGAAAGATAATTCGTATTTCAAAGGTATTATTTATATTAAAAAAAAATTGTTTACTATAATTGTATTTATGTATTTTTATTATATTAACTTAAATTTAAAAGCACCTATAGTTACTTATGTATTTTACAAAATCAAAAAATTAAAACCTATTGCTCAACGTAATATTATTTTGGCGTTTAGGGTTTACCCACGTAAATCCATCACTGCCTGTATCACGATTTCCAGGCACTCGCTGTACTAAGACGAGCAAAATGTGCCTATACACATTAATGTCCTACACGAACGGCATATAATATATATTTTATGCATACATATAATATACATCTAACCATGCACGTATAATAAAACATACACAACAATTGTTGGTTCCTCCTTCGCAGATTTGTCATTGTATATGGCAAAATATTACATTACAGTATATACCCATACCACCGTACTTTCCTTTACCTGTAGGTACTGATGACGACGACTACAATGGTGATGATGATGATGATGGTAATACACACGCACAGCTACAGAGGCACTTGCGCCTGTTGAAATATGCCGGGCAGGTATCGCACCGGAAGCTCCGCCCTCCCCCTGTTACCGGACCACATGCCATTACCCCGGTGGCCACACGTTAGATGTTATCGTCGTCCACCAACAAGAGTCATCGTCTCGTGTACGATGTATTCGGCGAAGACAAAATAGGTAGGTACATATTATAATATTATACTCGGTGCGTATTACTGTTCTGAATACTGATGACGCTCTTCCGGTCGTTATTCAATTACGATCGCGTATAAATATAAATGGCCACCATTTATATGCCCGTTAACGCGAGATATTATAATGTATATCATAGGTAGGAGGTATATCTAGTTGAAGTATACCTACCTACCTACCTACCTAGTCACCACATATTATACGATACCTGCACTAACCATCGCCCGACCCGTATTATATTATTTTACATTTTTATCTGTATCTGCAGCGTATACTATTACAATGCGCACCGTCGCGTACTACTCGAAACTATATGGTAACGACCGTATTGTGTTATAAATTCATAATATAATAAATAATAATATTATGAAGTTGATGTCCATAACATTATAGTCCTTGCATGTTGCAGTATATACTTACAGTCTAGGTGACATTTTCGGAGTTTCCCCACGTCCTCGCCGTGACACAGGGTATACATGTTCATACCAGTCAGTTCGTCGGCCGTATAATCTAGTATTTCCGCCACCCTGTGATAATAATAATAAATCATCGTTATACATTTGCGTATCTATATAGTATATTATACACGAGAACTAAAAGTGTATAAAACTTCAACAAAAACGGTCTCACGGTTTTTGTGTATTTTAAAATTATTTACTTCTTATAATACTTATAACCGTTGAATATATAGATATATCAATAACTAAATATTCCAAAACATACATCATTAAATAGGGTTGTTGGTACAATAGACGTATTTCTCGTCTAATTTTGTAGTTAAAAATTAGTAGTTTTTCAAACGTTTTATGCTCTTATAAACCAAAAAATATTGTTTTTATTTTATATTCGAGTTCAACACTATATTTTTGTATTTTTTTGCAAAGCGAAATTACAATATTTCCAACGAATATCTAGATTCTAGAGGTATCTGAGCATCTCAATCGATATAATTACCTTGGTTCGCAATGAGCTATTCGAAAGTCGAAGTATAGTCTTGTGACGAACATGTCGGTTTCCAGTCGGATTTCGTGCACGCTTGGTGGGGGAAGAGCGATGGCCAGGGACACTGCGCCCAAAAGCGGTGGCGCACATTTCCGATTGTGCGAAAACGTGTACTGTGGCCTCAGTCTGCAAATCAACAGCACCACCTGAAACATAAGAGTAAGATTGTGAGTTGACGATAAAAAAAAAAATCACAATTTCTTAGTGAATTAAAATTTAATGGTTTGTGTGGCTGGTGTGTGTATAATGTATATTATTATTTATTATATACTATAAGGTAAAGGTTGTTGACGAGTTTTTATCGCCTTAATAATATCGTATGATATACATCATATTATATATAATATACGACTGTTAGTGGCGTGTGAAAAAAAACAGTGGTTAACGCGACATCAACAGTTCTGACACGTAAATTACATAAAAAAAAGAGGAAAAACAACCTCTTGGAACCAGAGGCGTTCTTCTCTTGTATACTCATCACGATCACTGGATATGATTTGTACATCCTGACAACGGTCTTAAGTCGGCCGCCTACCAGGTCATTCAATTTTCGTTTTACTATACTCTAAACGTTTACACGTTATGTGGTACATTTTTATTATTATTATTATTATTATTATTTTTTTTTTTTTTGACGCTTCCGACTAGGTATAGTAATTGTTTTTTTTTCGTGTCTATGTGAAACGAATTTTATATATTATCGTTGAATACTTAAGTATCATCTACTTTTTGTCTTTCATTCTATTGGGCTACAATGAAATCGGAACAAAATGATCAAACTCATGACACGCACAATTATTGTTATTAAATTGTTTTCTATTGTTCTTTTAGTGCAAACTTGTCAAAGGAGTTGTTTTTAAAACAAAACGTTCACGGATATATGGTGACTTAATTAATTAGGCTCATTCAGAATTGAAGTTAACAAAATTATGAGAATTGTTCGTCCATAAAACCCAAATCATTCAAATACACCCATAGATGAGTGTATACTGTATATACTATACATATATATATATGTATATGTTTATAAAAAGCCATTGGGATTTTTCTCTCGTCCACCGTCTACGAACCTAAGTGTATAATTATCCATGGTTATTTAACCGATATCTTGTTTTTATTAGTCCATCTGAAGTAAATCAAAAATCAAGATGAAAAAAATACCACCTATAAGGGTTAATAATGTGGTGATGTAATAACTGAATAAGTAATACCAGGTACCTATAATGGTTATTTTCTTTAATTCGTGGAATATAATTATTTTTTTTAGTCGTCTGAAATTACATTGTTCTGTAAGTATACAACCATTGTGGAACACCAATTGTGCATTATTACAATTATTTTTGTTACAATATCAGTGTTAATGTTGTTTTATCATCGTTTGAATTGCTTTCTCTTTGCCATTGTCACCACATAATATGTAAACACACATATACGCATATTACACTATATTATACGTATGTAGGAACATAATATACATTTAACCAATGGTCAATTTTGTGGTGACAGGTTGCCAAAGTATGGAATTTGTAAATGCATCATTGACGATGTGTTTGTACGTTTTTATTTTGTATATTATACCTATATGTCTATGTGTTACGTATACGCAAGACTGATGGTAATTTTCTATACATGAATAATCATTATGTAAACAAATTACAGTAAGTAAAAAAAATATTCTAAGGTATTCAAATACATATTATTTTATTTTTGAGGCTTTATTTTCGCTTATTGTTAAATTTGGACCGAAACCATGCTTTGGGTGCTCGGGGAGATATCCAATTAAAATAGAACAAGTATCTCGAACAAAAGTACTAATTTTTAGTGGTTTCAATGATTCATCATTTATATTTGGGGTGGAATTTCCCTTCAACCCTTGTATTTTCCTCGTCTTTATTTCACATCCCCTTGTTTTATTAGGTCAACACAATCATTCGTATTTTATACAACTTCAATATGATTGTGATAGTATTGATGTTGTGCACAGAAATAAAACTTCATCTTGAAACATATTATTTAAATAGGTACTATGTTTTAATATTTTGTTGGAATATAAGAAGATAATGAAAGTAGTTTTATACAAAAATATACAATTGTATATCAATGACATTTCTTAGTATGGTGAAATTGGTAATTGCCGACGACTTATCAGTTATCAAAATCGAAATATTTTCAAACTATACATAGATTGTATGACGCACTCATTTTTGGCTGTCTTAAGCTTAATAATCACACAACCATCAACCCTTTACTTCAATTTTGGTCTGAAAATTACACTTCTCCCCTCCAAATAAGAGAATTCATATATTATTGGGAAAGTGGAAATGTATAATTCTACACCCTATACGGTGGTAATAATATCCGTATTAGAAAAGTATATATATATGTATGCTCACCCTATATCCGGAGGATTTGAAATGGCAACCACGTTTAGTCAGCGTAGACTTCATTCTAATGCAAAACGCTCTGTCTAAGCCTTTATATGCATTTGTGCTGGATAGAGACATCACTGACGAAACTGAAAATGTTATAAAATAATGATTATTGTAATGCTTTATATTTGTATTTGATTTTTTATTGAATAAGACTATTTGTTTTGTTCTTATGAATTAAATTCATGACTAGATGTTTTTAATGTAAAAATGATTGTAATTACCTATAGTTAATGCAAAATTTAATTATTTAATTATAACAAGTTATGTAATAATAATTTTTGTTTCACCTATTTGTTAAAAAATAAAAATAAAATGTTTCGGCGATCGTATTCACACTATGTTCGCACAATATTATTTGTTACACGGCAATCGGATACAAGTATACAACTTTATATAATTATGTGTTCGAAGTCACGACCGTTTGCGGCCGGACTAATGATCCGTACTTCCTTATATACTACAGAAAATCTATACGATATTATAATGTTCCAAACTATAAGCACATAATCGGTGGTCAGTGTGTGAAAAACGATTATATTTTTATATTTTCGTCGTTTATATGTGTGTATATATATATATATATTATATATTATATATTATACAAATTGTATGTAAAAGTTCAAGAATAATTTTGGAAGAATTAAAACAATTTCAATATATCTTTTATCAAATTAAGTATTTGAGGAAAATAATATTGTGTGAACTCGTATTAGGTTTAAAATCATAGCCCCTCGCGTCAATTCGTAAAAATACTCCGTCACGCACTATCGGATCGAGCGTTGTAACTGAAAAAGGACCAAACTAATTTTTCCCTCGGACTAGATGTTTTTTTTATTTTATTTTTTGGTTATAAATTGGATTGCATTTCAGTGTTCTATACGGCGTGACGGGGCAATAAAAAACACTCAGGGTGAGCGTGTGGCTAATCACGTGAAACGTCGTAGAGTGTGGCCACCGTTGTCTGAAGGGATGGAAACTCACCGTCCGGATTCGCCGTGCCCACATTGGAACTTCCTTCTTCGGAGCCAGCACTGCTGGGCGACGGCGATGCCATCCCCTGGCCTTGAGTCAGTCCTAGGCCTAATTGTTCAGCTAGCTCAGAATGGTCGGCTTGGTGAATGTAGTCGAACACACTACTACCAGTCATCTCTACCTGCAAAAAATAACACGGATAAGTAAAGGAACTAACACAACGGTTTGACATTTGGAAGCCTCTTGAGATATTGGTTGTACGTTACGAGGGGAATTAAACTATTCGGACTTAGTGAAAAATCTTCCCGAATCGTCCATCATTGTTACCGTCCGTAACGTTAATTTAGACTATATATAGGGCCGTGCGCATGGTCTACAAACACTCCCCCCTCATCTCCCATTCACCAGGAAAGGTAAGGGAGGATTGACGCGTTTTAAAGGTTGCGCGGGTGGGTTCCGGCTCGACTCGAATTCGACTCACGTACACTTGAGCCGTGCGAGCGTGTTCCTCATTCGTAATTCCGAACCGTACTCTCTCTCGCCCGCCTGACACAATCAATAGCTATGCTGCAAAGGCCGACACGGGGGAGACCCAGGGTTTTTGCGCTTTTGACGTGGCCTGTACACAGGACTATGGTGTGCAGGGTAGGTTTCTAGAACTGACGATTGTTTCTACATCACATTTCATCCAACAAACTAAACAACGCTCTGGTATTATGGATGTATACTAATAAACTTTTTACTATTTAAAAAAGCAACACTTTTATGGAAATCGCAACTTTTCAATAAAATATAGTTATATTTCATCATGATGAGAACGCACATAAAATAAGGACAACAATTTTCATTAGTTGACATAAGTAAATATAATAACCAAAAATGTAGAATTTTTTATGTGAATAAGACTATAAAAATATAGATAGGTACTAATATAATCGAGTTTATATAAGATATATTCTTTTGGGAACTAACTTATTATACATCAACTCAATATTATATGTGAATTTTTTTTTTATATATAATTATTAATTTTAACGTTTTGTTTATAGAGAAATATAAAAAATTAGTACCTAGTTAAAAAAGTAAAGAAAAAGTAGTAGTAGCAGTATTTTGACTTGATATTAAAATATAATATTAATGCATTGTATTTGTATACATAGAAATATTGGATAATAACTTTTCAAAGGCATATTTTCTTCGGGAATTACAAATCAAAAAAGTGGGAAAGTAGGTAACCTCTCTTCTATTCAGCAGATACATCATCATTGAGTAGGTCACTGTAATGGATATGTTAACTTTGAATTCAATGATAAATCATTTCATACGAAAAACGATTCTGAACGGAGACGGTAGATCAGTCTTTTATGTATATTTGTTAAAATATTAATATTGTTCTTACATATGTACATAATTTTAAATACAATACATTCATCGCGTTGCTCAGAATCTAAAATTATAAGCTAAGAAATTATTTTAGACAAATTCATAACGTCTTATGAAAAAAAAATAGGGGTAAAATTATTTTGACTTCAATGTATTAAGACAGTAGGTATGTGGTTAAATATTTCTATGAAAAAATAAAGTACCTATATGTCCAGCAGAGAATTATAGCCGTGGTCAATTAAAAAAATTATTATTATATACAACCAAGAGAATACGAGAAATGAAATGAATTTGAAAACAATAGATAACGTTTACTAAAAAAGTATTTCAAACAACAATGTACGAATCAAGAGTAATTTAATGTTAAATGAACTAAACAAGGGAATTTATTTTAATATAATTACTCATTATATGAATAATATATAATATAACGTTAATTTAATGTTTCTAAAAGAAGCGTGAAAGTGAATTATACCATTAATTAATTATCTACAGGGTAACTTCGAATACTATATAAAAAAGTAAAAAAATCATTAATATATGTTATCGAGTTTTCATATATTTAACTGCTAAATTCGAGTCATTACCAAAGTCGAAGTAAAGTCAGTGCAGTGTTTGATATAAATTATATTTTGGTATTGTTTCACATATACGTATCAAGTTACCTTGCAACGTGGCTGCAGTGTATATTTAAATAATTATGAAATCACATACATCGTTATATTGTTAAAACTGGATTAATATATTATATTCAGTGGTTAACAAGCAGGGAGCAAAGTGTTTCCCAATTGTTTCGAGTAGAACAGTGTTGAACGCAATTAATATTGTAAAACTCAAACAATTATATATGTGCCATTTTCAAAGGGGAGTTTGGACGGGAAGTGAAGACTTCAACGTTGTATAGCTTGGCGTATAGGTTGTTTCATAGCGTACACATTTATATACATATTGAGCAACACATATAATTTAATATTGTACGGTGTTTCAAAATACTCACTTGAGAAAGACCTAGGTAGATGGACACGGTTTCTGATATGTATAGAAATCGTCCGTCGGCAGCTAAAGCAAACGCAAAACCGTCCAACGACTGTAAAAATAATAAGACATATTGATATTATCGACGTGGTTTTAAGTCATATGTTTTAGTATTTTACTTGAAGTATGTGTGTGCCTTGGTGCTGTTCAAACAATTCCAAGGCTATGGTACTAGGAGATCTATTTCGAGCTGAGGTTCCTGAAACATTTAAAAACATTCTATATTTTCAAGTTAATTTTCATCGCACATATACCATATTATATAGTGTATATTATTATTTATTATATCGTATCTAGTTTGTGTATTTTTTTCATTAAATGCACAAAATCATATCGTTTCCCTCAAATAAGAACTGTTTCCATAGCCCCTACACAAATACATCCAGTTTAATCAAAAAAGTCTATCCTAATCCTCAACTGAGTAAACATTTTCGTCCCCTAAGCACCCTCGCGACTTTCATTTGGCAACTTGGTCGTTTACTTTGCACAAACAGTCTCGCGTAATACTATGTGTTGGTATTAATAACATATCTCCCTTATTTATTAATCGGCACAATAATCGAGTCAATCGCAATAAGTCCATACACAATTATTATGGACATTTATTTATAAAAATGTAACTATCTTAAACGTGTAATATGAATTTATCTTCGTTTGTTTAGCTACAAATAGAACATTGTTGTTTTCAAAAACGCTTATGACATCGTGTAGGTGCCTATCATATTCCAAGTACTAATATCGCCTATACCGCTACTACCAGGGACCATAAAGTATTGGAGCAGGAGAATCGTCCCTTGGGACAACTACCACATGTGTTCCTGGCGGTGTCAACAATTATTTATTGTTCTTTTTACCAAGGGGAAAATTCCCAACTTATGGAATATATGCTATATGAGTGTCAGATACAATTTAAAATTAGTTTTTGTAAATTGTACTTTAAGATATTATTTTAGGCCTACCAAATATATAACTCTTTATTGCCAGATTTGTTTTCGATCCATTATTTTTTATAATAATTCGAATCCTAGTAAAAGTACCACGGGGTGGATTCCCTATTACAAAGTTTTATTTTGTTAAAATATTAGTAAACGTTACAAAACGAGTAATTTTTAAGCTACCTAAACAATTCGAGATTTTCATTTTGTTATACTTCTATAAATAAGCGAGCTATAGGTGTAGATTAAATGAATCAAATATAATATATTAATTACATAAAATCTTTATCCGCACTAAAATAATATGTTTATAACTATATCTAAAAATACTCTTTAATATAAACCATTTTTAAATACCAATTTTCTCAATTAGTATAATTTTACCAATCATATATTTCAGAGGCTTAGTGAATATAAAACATTGACCGCTGCCAAACTGATAAAAACTTGTAATTCAAAACTCTTCTTCACTATTGTTGTTAAATCAGTTTACGAATTTTTTTTACTTGGTTGTAAACACAAATAAATATATACACATAGGGTGGGGAAGTGCACCTTTGTTATCCAAATTAACTTAAGTCGGTGGAGCGCGTGTGTGTTTAACAAATCCCGTCCCCCTATTTTGCGGGTGGCTGATTGAAACCACAAAAATAAAAAGAGAAAGGGGGGAATGTTTAAAGCCCTCCCCTTGCATTTAACTCAGTTAGCTCGAGGTTTATTCATGGGTCCCAGCAATCAGTCGGGTAGTGTTTTAAACTCTTCTCACCCTAAGTTCCTCTTTGTGATGATAACAAGCCCCCAGGCACTCTTAATTCGCTTTAAAGTGATGTCGGCCGGATTTGTTTGACGAAAATATTATTACAATTATTATACCCGCGAATTATAATCAAATTTGGTGGTTATTGAGATATTGTCAACATGGAATTATTATTAGTTTAAAACCACATGGTGGTGACGATTTCACCATGATCCAAAAAGTACAGTGTCACTATAACCACCAAATAAATATTTTTACATAAATGTATATTACTTTATAGTTTATCGATTCAGTAGTATAATACATAACTGCAATTTAAATCAAATAGATACAGTATAATTGAATGAATAACACGATAATAATCTTTAATTAAACCTTAAACATACTTTTTTTAGTGGGTACCTCTTGAAATTATAAATTTTACAGGTGGGTGATTTTTTTGAAAGACTTACTGCATAAAATATAATATGCCTAATGTAGGTTTAATATTAGACGCACCACTTAAGAATTAAATTTATCTCTTTTGATTTTTAAAATAAAAAATTTCAATAGTTACAATGAAATTATCGTGTTTTATTCCAGACAAGATGTAACGGAGCAAGGCGTATTTCAGTGGATGTAAGCAACATAGGTACGCTATACAATAGTGATGATGATGTTGATGTCGATAGCATGTATACTGTATAGCATTTTTGCTGGCAAGAGGTGTAATCAAAATAATTGCCGTAACGGTGGTACGATATAAATATTGATCGGATGATTGACCGTGGAGAGAGATGAGTTTGGCGGCCTAGGTATTGGACAATGGGCATGTGCTCTCGAGTCTCGTGCTGATAGCCGTGGAAAGAATTGTCATTTTTTTTTCCAAGACACGAGTCACAAATTACTAACTGTCTCTTGTTCTTTTAGCTTCTTCGTCCTTGCCCCTCTGTTTTTTGTTTTTTACACGCCAGTCTCCTATTGTGTCACCGAACAAGAAAGCTCCGAATTACTTTATATATACAATATTATCTTTATATTACAATTACTTTATATATAATATAATATAGATGCTGTGTTTTGTCACTTCCATTGGAAAGCATTTCCGAGAATATTTCATGATACTCTCCGATATAACCTGAGTAGATATATAATATGAAAATAGTACCTAACCAATAAAAAAAAATCAAGTTGTCAGTAGAAAATGAACGGTGTTTAAAATGAGCTGACTAACTGACACGGACAATTCGATAAAGTATAGACGTATATTATGTAAACATGTTATGACTTAATTGTTTATTTATGTGTATAACACAATTACATGAAATTATTTCAGAAAGATCTATACAGACTTATAGGTAGGTACAGTATTGTCCGAACACGATATAAACTAAGGCATTCTATGTTTGTATTTCTCTAAAAATGTTTATACTATTTTTAAGATTTTTATTATTTATGTAGTTTAAATGCGTGTATAATTAAAAACAAAGTCTGCTGTTTTCTGAGACAGAAAATGTAATTTTTCTTTTTACACATGCAGAATAAAAGTGTCAAAATTAATTCTATGCCATACCTAAAAGTTAGTGGTCTAACATTTGATACAACTTAATAAAAATGCAATAATAGCTGGTATTAGATATTATTCTTGGGAAGGACCATAAAAAATAATTGCGTAACCTTAACTGCTAATAATGTGTTTTTTATATGATATACTTCGATGAAATATATTTAAAATAAAAAATGAAATTAATACATATAAAATTAAATATAAATACCCACGAATCTAAAATTCAAAACATGCACTTGACTAAATTAGACAATGCGACCATATAAGACAAATGAAACGTGACATTAGAAATTGTCTAGTTAACATTTTTGTGTGTGGCTCGGCAATGACGTAAATAATTGATAGTGTATTATAGTTTTATATATATTTTTGGGATACTCTTTCAGCGAGGTCTAATCGAACACGAGACGGTGACTTAAACGGGCCAATTCCACGAGATGGTATATGTTCGGGCACTGCCGGGCCTCTTCGGAAGTCATTATATTGTATTATAATAATAATACCCAGCAATGATGTCAACCAAAATAATAATATATTATTGTCTGTGAAAAAAATATGAATATGTTGTATTTGGGTAGAAAAGTCGGTGTGCCTGTGTGTCGCCGCGGGCCAATCGTCATAGTATTATAAATACACGGACGCTATCCACGGGACGTCGCCGTCGGCACGCGGACGGGTGGATGGGTGAGCATCGCGAAGAGCAATACAACAATAATTAAACGGTGAATAAATTATTATCATTAGTATTATTACGATTATTAATAATAATAATATATTGTTGAGATACTCTCGATGATTTTCGAGTATTGACCACGCCCATCGCCCTCTTCCGTCACAAAACCTATTACGCGTTCGCGCCTCTTACGTATGCAAATTGGCTCGTGACAAAGTGTTCGTTTATAATGTACGCAAATTTCATCGTACGCGTGTGTATGGGTTTTGTGTGGGTGTGTGTGTGTGTGTGTGTGTGTGTATAAGTTGCGCACGCCGTCACGGGGTTGTCGGCTGTGGGTGCCTCCTTGTTAATCTAATAACACTACCGCCGCGCCGCCGCCGTTAACTAAATCGGCCGCCGTCACCCTCTTTTATACACGTAATATTGGCGGCGCGACGTTTAGCTAGTTAGATCCGTATTGTGTGCGCGCGCACCCACGACTTAGGTTATCATTATTATTATTATTATTATTATTATTATTATTATTATTATTATTATTATTGTTACTGTTACTGTTATTATTACTATTATTATCGTTGGAAGTCAGAAAACTGTATAATATGTATACGCAAAGTCAATCGTTCGTGCAGCGCCCGCGGCCGATCAAACGAACCGGAAAATATTACAATATAATATTATATGTGTTATCACTATTCACTACATTATGATTATTGATTATTATTGCTCTTATACATCTGTTCATCCTACAATAACGCACTACACACGATGTACAAATACATATTGAGTTGGACGGATTTGTACAAATTACTTATATATTTTACTAAAAAGTAGAAAACCAATATATTTGTATTCTTCTGGTAATAAATATAAACTTGGATCATAAACGAATAGTAAATAATCATTTAACTAAAAACATAGGTATTTTTAAGGTTCAAAAATTGTTGTAGGGTAGGTACCTACTACATATAATATATTTTGGGCGCAAAACCACATCATATACCTAACATGCGCAATCTACACTGACGAAAAGACTGCTGTCGCCCGCCGGCTATGTAGTCCCGACGGACACTCGATAACTGGTAATTCGATAAACGTTGGGTAGAATAAACGAATTTACTTGACCGTTCGACGAGTGCATTTAAACGCGAAATTGAATTACACCAGGCGGCAGGCTGGTAATGTTTTGATTGACACTTGTGCGGTGGTCATAGTGTGGTCATCGCCCCATACAAAAATTAAAGAGGTATATACCTAAAACTAAGTTTGTCATGGTAGACTGCATGATCATTAAACGTACAACGTGTCAAAAAAGTGTGCCCAACTACTCAAAAATTGAAGAGTGTGATTTAAACATTTGAAGAATTGGAAGCATCTTAAAAGACTTGAATAAATAATGTTAGTCACCTATACGAAAAGCCTAAAAGCATAATTTACTGGACCTGCATCATAGATGATTAATTATGAACAAAAAAGTACATTTAAAAATAAATATATAATATTTGTTATTCATGAATAATGAATATTGAATAAACACTTATATTTTAAAATAAAATTATTAAAGCACAGTTATACACATATTTTGTATTCATGCGTATTTTATTAAAATTGGTAATAATAATGGAAACTTAAAATTGTATTTCTTGTTTATCATTCCAAATGTTCAATTCAAAACATAAAATATGCATATTGTATCTACTTAATATATAGGTACTTAATGTATGTTAACCCTTCATGGTATGAATTTATTTACTTAAATACAGAATAGTTTTCATTCGGTAATGATCAATCTATAATATATTAAATAACGTGTTGAGAAATTAATGTTAATTTTTCTCAATATCTATAGGCTCTCACATAAATATTAAGGTATCACTTCATAACTAATTTGCTTAAATTATACGTAAAAATAAGGACGGTTGTAAATTGCATCGCATAATTTGAAACCGTGTAAAGAACACATTATCATACTTTTATCAAATAACAAAAAATGCTAAAAATTATATGTTTAGTCCCTTTTTTTAAATTTCAAACAGATCTGCCCTTTAATTGAATGCCGGTCAAGTGTAAAAGTTATTTTTGTCTTCCTTATTCCAACCCCCAAAAAAACTGTACTCGCGCACCCGGAAGAAGAAACGCGATTTTACAATACGGTCGTCGCCGCAGTTAAACTGAATTCGTCAAATTAGTGATTGTCAAAAGCAACGTCCACGACAAGTGCAGGCATCAACCCCACGAAAAATAAACTACATTAAAAAGAAATGTTACTCTTTGTAGTCTGTAATATTTGTTATTATGTTTTTATTTTATTAAAAATCTTCTATTGTACACCAAACTATCATAGATATGACTTTCACATTTGTTTGAGACCAATATATAAATAATATAATTAGCAATAGAATATTCAACTAATTGTACCAATTATTAATGACATATGTAATTACTATTTGGTTAAATAAAATGTGCGTTTATTTACCTTTTAGGTTTTTGGATGCAGATTGCGGGCCATCCCTAGTCCACGGTGGATCTCCGTGACCTGAGAAGTCTCTCAGTTTCAGGTACGATATTGTCAGCCGTATGATGGACGCTTTATCCAACTGCGACGTAATTGCTGCAGGCAACGGAAGCATTTTGGCCAGCTCATAAAACTCGTAGTTCTCTTTGCCCCGTCTCGACCTAGCTGCGTCTCGACTTTTTTCTTTTCTCAATTCAAGTATTCTAAAAAAAAAAAAACATAATAATAATAATAATAATAATAAATAAAAAACAAATTAAAATTAAAAACCATAGATATCCGATAAACCTTATAAGAAGTATATATTCACACATAATATCGATTAATGGGAATAATAAATTTAATGGAACTTGTTGCTGAAACATATTATAAACCTGACGATTAAAATGCACGAGCTGTCGAGAGTTCGTTTTTAATTATTAAACCATACACACGTAGTCGTCTTCGTCGATAATATTGATCAAGTAACCGGACGAGTCCATGTAAGGAATAGACGGACGAACCCCCGAGCGTTATATTCGAGTCACATGCGTCGATGTACATCATATCGCACACACTGCGCGCCGTCTAACTATTATTACTTTTCTCCGGATTTGTCAACAATTCAAATTTACCGGTTTTTTGATCGTACCTATATGTTATCTCGTTATATACGTATACATATTATTATTTCGTTGTCGTTGTTGCATATAGAACGACGAGATGGCGAGAAGTCGTTGCCAAATGCAATGTGTATCACTGTACAGTGTATAATAATTAATAACCTTAGACATAAAGTCTGATGAGTGCGAGAGAGCGTGATTTTATGCTTAAAAATCTGACCTTCGTAAAATTTTGAATTGCCAACTCGTATAGATAATAATTCTAGTGTCGCTATACCAACGATATAGATGATATTATAGTAATTGTATAGCCTATTACATTTAATATTTATTTTACCATTTGTTGACAGTAATATAAATAAATTAATTAATATTTCATTAATTTGTTTTTTTGAATTATACCTGAAATCTAATCCTGATGCAATAATTGAATAAAATAATCACTATTATTTTATACAATAGGTACTAATCTTACACTTTAATATATTTGAATCAGTCAATTTCTATTCAAATATCAATATTTAAATAAACCAAAATACGTTGTTTGAAGTCGAACGGAGTTTTTTACCTTTCAGTACACTCATAGGTATAAATCATAAATGTATATTGATGAATTTTTATTTTTATTTTTTACCATTTTTAAACGTGGTTGGCTGATACTGGTGTGTTTTACACGGTTGACGCAATAGATCTAAATACGATAGGGGACAATCAATACTCAATATTTATGAGCAATGTGTGTTGCCCGAAGACCATTTTATTGCGTAGACGACAATAGGTAGGTATGCATTTTTTTCATTATTGTGATCATTCATATCATATTCTGACACAACCATTTTCGGTATTATGAATCGTTAAATTATATAAGCTATCTTTTTTTTTTACACCGATCGTATCATTTTTCTCACTAACAACCTGGTCAGAAGAGCAATAAATTTCCCGCTTAGTACATATTGTGTCAAGAGCGATCGAGAAAAAAAACTGTCAGCGATACATTAAAAAATAATAATAAATAATGAACTAACGATACGATATAAACATTTTTTTTATGTCACGAAAACGTGTGTGATGGGAAAATAACTTCAGGTAAATATGATCATTACGTCAGTTACCAATTAAATAGATAACATACTATAAGACCCCAGAAGTTATTAGAAGAAAACGGATTTAAATTAATAAGACTGTTTGTTTTTAAGGGGAAAATAATGTCCACCGATATCTGCCGATTTCCCTCGGGAGTGACTTGACCCAACACTACTCTCTCCACACAATCAATTGCATCCGAGTCATATATTACATATATACTGTACATTTAATCAAAAATATACTCTAGGATATCATCCTCTTATGTTATACTTAAGTTATAAACTTGTGGGTATAAATTCTAACAATAAATATGAGTTATTATTGTTATCAAATTTAAGCACAGAATGATATTATTTAGATATTATAATCGATCCACGCCAGAAAGTTGTAATGATTCAAATATATTACATTTGATACGCATTAATAACAACTGGGTACTTGACAAGAACTGAGAACTACTAACTATTTTATGCAATAGACCAACGAAAATTCTAAACATAAAACAATAATTTCAAGCGGACACATATTTTGGGTTAAAATGATGATATAATATTATTGGAACATATTATAATACATCGTTGCATGGATACTTTTACAACAAGAAATTATAACCGTGAAATTCATCTTAAAATGAATCATAACAATTCTAAATAAAAGATCATATCAATCGATTTTTTTCCTTGGAGTCATATATTATATAGATTATAGGTATATTTATGGTATTTAAAGTTGTTATTATGTAATATACATAATATATTGTGCTTTAAGATAAAATAAACATTATAATATTATAATTTGTTTTTTTAAATCTTGGCATCTTAGGCCATTTTCTGGAACAATTTTAACAGGTTTACATTATATTATCTTAAAATACATTAACATTAGTATAATAACTAATAATTACAAATGATTAATTAAATTAGACTCAATTATAAATGCCATTGTGTTATTTATGTTCTTTGGATGGAGAGCTTCAGAGAAGATGTCTGGTACTTCTGCTTCCCTTTTATCCGTTTCATAGAAGAGATATTATGCTTTTATGAATGTATATAAACTAGATCATTGACATTTGTATAAAAAAAATAATTATAGTTTTCAATAGATAATTTAAAATGTATATTGAGATCGACAGATTTATACATCATAATAAATGCCTATACATAATGATTATGAAGTACTACATAATACAGATTGACTATAAAATATTCTAGTCATTTATGATCGATACTATCTATATCATCTAGGACCTACGTATATATTGTCTAAAATTCAAATTCCTATACATTTTATGCCTTCGATGTTTGACGGATTTTTACTCGTGGGTGTATTTATAATATATATGTTTTTTAAATTCAGACCTTTAGCGATGTTCAATAGCGGCTCAAGAGTTACGATAAACTTAACAGTTGACAATTATTTGAGGTTCGGAACTTAGGGTGTGTATTTTGAGATTTGACGGTTACAGTGATAATGAAATACATGATACAGGTTTATCGTTTTATATAGCACTGTTGTTGATTATTGCAGTGTCCGAGAAATTACGCGATAATTTTTCTGTCGTATTGGCAGCCCTTGTGCGCGTTTCAAAGGCAAACGAAGTTAACGTTCATACAATATATATATATACACACACACACACGATCTGGTGCACATTGATTGGCGGTGGAGGAAATAAAAACGTTAGCGTTTCGGTATACGCGAGGGGACAAGGTGTAGTGAGAAAATAGAAAGAGAGGAAAAAAAGAAGGAATTATCAATGACAACGGTTTCCCCTTGGCGCGCGCCAGCCACTTGTGTTCTTCTTCTCTTCTTTTACGAAGCAAATTGACCAAATTGCCCGACCAGAGGCGGCGGCGAAGTTCCCGCGGGACCGTACGAGCTGTGTCGGCGGCCACTCGGCACTTTGGACCCCGCGCCAACACACACACCGTGTTTATTAGGTTACCGGTTCTCTTTCGAAAAACATTTTCGCTTTTGCAGACGGACTTATATATATTTCTGTGAGTGTGGTGTTTGTGAGTGGGTGCACAGTGCACACTGCAAATGCGTGCGTGTAAAAACATTTGAAGTATCGAATGACCGGCAGTCACATTCCATTTAAATATTCACAAATTCACAAATTCACCAACTCGCCAAAACAATATTACTGATGATAAATTGATGATCATAAATGATACATGATATATTTACAAGTGTTGATGGCTATAATTCTACATATTATTATTATATGGTCTAAGTCTAAGACACAATAGGTAGGTAGGTACCTACTCAAAGAGAATATCTACAAACAAACTCAAATCAAATTAAGGTATACTTATTTGAATAATAGTTATTAGAATTGTAAAATAAATGTTTATTAATATTATTAACTAGTGGACATCTTGCTATAAATTTAGGGCATTAAGATTCAGTGTTGAGTGGTTTTGAATTTATTAGAAATGGTTTTAATTATCCCTAAATATAAAACTATTCAATTTCTAAACAATTAATACCTATCTGCTTTAATGCATATTGCATAATATATGAAACTTTTATATTATCAATAGATATACATAACCAAGTTAATACTTATGTATAATACCTATTAGGTATATAAATAATCAATTATGTATATGAAATATTATTTTGCCATAATAAGGGACAGGCACATTTTCAATTAGACTCAATATAATTTTGTCTTCAATTAAAAAATGGTGCTCTAGTTTTCTATAATTATTCAATCATAAAAGTACCATTTTTTTCTTACAATCCATACTTGAATTATTGCATAGTTCTTTGACCAATAGTCAGATATACCTAACCTAACCTTAAGATTTTATTTCTAGTTTACTTTATTATAATCGTTTATATAATAGTAAAAAATAAAAGAATAATAGGTAAGTATGCAAAAAGTATTTTAAATTATTATATTATAGTGAATGTTAGTAGTTTGAAAATGTTTTTTATTTTATTTTGTTATTGTTCTTTTTTTCGAATACAAAGTAAAATACAAATGGCTGTTGATCTCATTTTATATTAATAACATTCCGTTACGGATCACATGAAACGTTGATTTTTTATATTCGTAGACATTAATTTTTTTCTTCGTTCATTTCTATTGTTTGTTCGACATTTTTAAGAGAGTGCGAGAAAGACCGCGTTAATCCAGAACAGCTACCGGGTCTTGTCGCCTTTGACCTGGACAGAAAGCCGCCGCCCGAGTGTTTGATTAAATAATCCATCATCAATCTCTTCTCAACAATAAAAGAAGAGAGAGAACGATCAGTATAGAAAGGGCAAGAGAAATATTAGAATTATCCTCTATTCATTCACTATTATACGTATTTTTTATTATTATTATATATATAATAAATTCTATGAATTTACAGCAGCGTATTGTTGTTATAAAGTTGTAGGATCGATTCTAAGTCGAAAAATTTTGTACGTGATTTTTGTTATTTTCACTAGAAATGCATTTTTCTCCCTTTCAAGTTTTTATGACGAGAAAGCAGTAAAAGCCAGCAAGGAGGTCTATTACCTGCAATTCATCGGAGACCTATGAAAACTGGACATCCTCGAAAATCGAACTTCCCGTGGGACTGTGTTTGCAACTTTTATAAACCCTCTCCAGTACAGAAAATGCCACTGGTCAATTTTATGTTATCACTAGCTCTTCGTCTGTACACTGCAGCATACAGCTTAAATTATAATTCTACATTTTTTATATAAGATATTAATTTAGTTTAAGTGCTATAATATCTTAATGGTATAAAATAGTACATTCAAATTTACTTTAATGCTATTCCAAATCATGTTCATAAATATAACATCGTAGGTACATATATTTATGTTAGGTTTATACCTATTTACATAAACTAATTTTTTTAATCAATATATAATTAGTAAAAATACGGAATAATAAAAACTAGACAAGTTCTCAAACTATTCATGCAGTTTCCGGCAGCCGGGGGCTACTTATTCTATAGAAATAGGCATAGAACATTTTAAATCAATAATAAATAATAGTATTTTAACAAAACAATCAATGGAGGAAGATTACAACACAAAAAACTCTCTTTTCTATGCACTGTGACTGCGTTCTTTTAAATAAACAAATCTTATAAAAACTAATATTAATTAATATATATCTACATAACAGGTAGGGTACGCTTTACAATTCAGTGTCACTTATATTATTCTACTTTAAGTCTGTAAGCTATGAATATTTTTAAATTTTGTTCAATGTTCATGTGTCTAAACTATTGAGTCACATACATTTTTATGAGTTCAAATTGTCCAAATTTTGTTTTTTGTTGCATTAGAAACAAAGTCATTTCTTCTGTGTACCCTGTTTTCGTGGACAAGCAGCGAGTATATATTCTAATGAGTAGGTTTTAATTTATTTTTAAGGCATTGACTTCATGGCTATTGACCAGTTTTTATCGTGAAGAAGGGGTAGGTTGGTTGTTTCGGAACACGTGTATTTGGTGCGGAGATTTGTCACTGAAAATCCGATTGCTAGCGAACACGTTGATGACTGAGGCCAACCACCATGTTACATCACTACACTAGGCCCAAGTGGGTTTTTTATTTTAGAGAAAATTATAATAATTATAATATTGCAGGTGGTTTACTGCAGTTTAATCTACTATAATAATATAAATTTATTAAAACGTGTAGGAAATAGCTAGCGAGAGGCTTGCCTTTGTATACATATATTTAAAAAGACCAAAATACTGAAAATGTACAGAAGTATATCTAAAATTTGCAAACATAATGTTGTTCAATGCTTATCGTTACAAATTCGGTCGGTAGTCAACACAATACAGTGGTCCGAAGACTAAAATGGGTACCTCTCTATTTATTTATGTATAGTACCTAATATTGTGGTAATATAGACCCAGTGCCGCAAAAACCGGGTATGCAGAGTGTGCGGCGCACACGGGCCTCAAGGCTTACATACATTTGGGGGGCCCCGGGCCCAATTTGGAGCAAACACTGAAATTGTCTTAAAACTCAAAACTTAATTATTCATAATACTTTTTTTTTTAAGTTGAAACATTATTGTAGTTGTAGGTATATACTAATATTAGATTAAGTAATAAGTATGTTAAAATGGATGGTAGGTTTAGAAAAAGGTGGGTACTATCAAGTATTCAAGTGTCAACGTTTCTAATTTTTTAAGTACAATCAATTTTTCCATAAGATCTATTTTTATCGCGTATGGGTCTTTGTTTGTCGCATTGTCGGAAGAACAACAGGCTGATAGCGGAAAACGCCGACGGTTGATTAGTGACGACGTACACAACATTTTACAGGTATTTAGTACTGGGAGGCCTCTGAAATCCGTTTAGTCTGCCTTTTTATTTTTATTAATTTTAGCTTATTCTATAACATCACTTATTCTTATTGTTCCCTTTGAAACAGATTGAATAAAACGTATGAACCAAAAAAAATTTTTTATATATGTAGGTATACACAAAACCTAAAAACGTTGGCACTTCTAGATTGTAATACATACAGTAAAATTAATTTAGGAAGGTGCCCAAAAAAATATTGCACACGGGCCCCTTATTATGAAGTTGCGGCACTGTATAGACCATAATTATACTATACGTAAGTCGTAACAATATAGGTACGCATCGTATAATATAATAATATATTATGATCGCGTTATATTCGGCGGAGGATGGACGACTTAACAATAATAATATAATAATATAATAGGTGGTAATCAAAACGACACGAAAAGAAAACGGCGAGCAACCAATTACCCGATGTGCATATATATATATATTATATATATATACACAAATAATGAGGTGTATATATTATATACCGTTAAAGTCGGACGTGTTTGTGTTGTATTATTATTGCCTCCGTCGCCGTTGTTGTCGTCGTCGTCGTCGTCGTCGTCGTCATGTCATCGTGCGTTTCGTATATTATGTGCAAGGATTGGCACGCGGCACAGCTGACGACTCCGACTCCGACGACGACGACGACGACGACGGACGGTCGGTCGGAGCTGGTATCACGTGCGTGCGTGTACCACCGCCGCGGCTGCCCGCGGTCACGTCCGGTGCGTATATAGGTACGCGTGGTATTGCTCGGGCGGCGATATTATAGGTACGTGCGGACGCACCATCACGTGTATTCGTGGACGATATACCGAGGCGGCGTGACGCGCGTCCTACACACCCCCGACCGGTGGCCGACCCACCCGCCACCCGCCGCCGGAGGGTCGGCCGCGATCTGCAGACCGCGCGGCTGCAGGTGCCGACTCCACCGTGACCACGGAATCACGTATCCGTCCGATAACTGACCTCCTGTATAACGTAACACATTATACGCGCGATAATGGCCGGCTGTGGTGCCGCGAGTAGCCGGTACGAAGGTTTCGCCGCGGTTAAGACGAAAGTAATCGATTCGACTATTTTTATACCTTCTTATATTATTGTTATTATTTACTATACTCGCAAATCGTGATGTTTACTTAACCGTAACGGAGGTGTTGTTATTGTTGTTTGTAGTTTTTGTGTGTACCGATGACGTACACATTTAGTCAAAACAGTAATATATATCCAGTGGCGTAAATTGGCCTGTGCAAATATATCACACGCTGATCAGCTCATATCAAAGATATCTATACCCGGGGATTGGTGGTACAAAATTATCGTCCTGCACCGCCAGAAAACCAAGTTCACCTGTCCTACTGGCAACTCGTGAAGTTAATAAGTGGTCTATATAGCCGTGTTTATGACATGAATATTATATTATATGATATCATTTATCGGGACCTACGACTAGTTATTATCGGATAACGATAATTTTAAGAACAGCCAAGTTAGCAATAGGTACTATACAACTTTTTAATAAGGCAACTAACCAACTCAACTAATATGCAACTAATAACAACTATAACTAATATGGTATACAAATTATTGATGAGTTTTATTACCTATATATCATATCCAATTTAAGCCTACCACAATCTTTCAAACACATATAATAAACTATAAATAACTATAAATAGACTATTATAGTTTCAAATAAGATATCTACCAATTTTTTTTTTAAATTTTTTTCTGACAATATAAACATAAAAATTATTAATGCATTTAAAAAAAAATTATAAAAATAGTACTTCAAATAAAACATTAAAATTATTTAAACATACTTCTGTACAAATGAAGTCAAATTTACTCAAGTGCAGTATGTATATACCAGCTGCGGCGTATGTGGCCGAGTAGACATATCATTCTTGTCCGCGAAACATCGTCTATATTGCTTGAAACCTATGTAAGACGGATTCAACGTCATGCCGATTTCGACAGGTTTCGATTTTATGCCAATACGTACTACACCCATCATAATTCTGAAGCTATAACATAATCCGAAGTAGAACTATACTTAACACCGATTTATTTTGCAAACAAATACTAATTTGTCGAGTTTTTATCATATGTTTACGCATAAAATATGTTTAGAACTATACTTCTGGCACGTGTTAATATACTCGTAAATAAAAAAATTTTCCTACAAATTACAATTGTTGAGCAAAAGAAAGGGGAATAACACTCGTAAAAACTAACTTTATGGTGGGTACATTTTTAATCAGCCGTTCCATAGTCGTTTGTATTGTATCTCCAGAGGGAGGAAAAATCGCTGGGTTTAAAAGGGTAGTTTTCCTTGTTTCTGTCAACTCGATTTCAAGTTTAAAACTTATGTCGTTTCACGTCTCGATGATTATAAACATAAATATTATAAAGTTATAAAATTTAAATATTGTTGAAATAAATGATTTAATTGTTGCATTGGATTAATTTCTCGACATATATATAATACCAGTTGTATAATGTAATAAAAGGTGTGGTGAATTGGAAGTCGTCACTCGTGAATAACTCGTCACAAAAATGGATACAGATATTTATATTTGATTTCTAATTGCAAAATGTTGCAATGGAAACAAGAAATACAATTTTGGCATCACATTATATAAAAAAAAACCTACCGTCCAATGAAATTTTGAATTAACGTTTGAACAGGAGCTATGAGTATTTCATATACTTTTTGTGGCATATATATACATTATACATACATACTATATTAATATATCTAACTACTACATAGTTACTAAAAACAAATTTAAAACATACAATAGACTAAAAATATTAGACCTATTACGAAAATTAATCTAACTAAAAAAAATATTTATAATTTATTAAACTTAACGTTTTAACGTGGTATGTAAATAAAGGACTAGATCCATTAATCGTTTTTATTATGTACATATTAAATTTCCATGTAAATAATGACTATCCAGCAATAGAAAAGTTATTATAACCAAAGTTGTAGTAGCATAATCTACGGATAATATATTGGTGCAACTCTATAAAACGTGATATTAGGTTACTAATTTTAATAATATTACTTAGAAATAAAATGTTAATGGTACTCGAATTAACTATAATTGTATATACAGCTGTAATGGATAACGGAAAAAATATTTCATTCGCTGCACACAGATAATATTGACACGGTCTCAGGTAATGGGTTGGTCGTTAAAGAAAAAAAATACGACTTGCAGTATACGGCGGCGTAAGAAAAAGGGGAATTTACGAGTGTTTTTCAGCCACACAACCATAAAACTCGGAAATAAAGGCATTTGGTCAGCAGCAATGCAACAGTATTGAAGTCCCATAGGAATATAATGTGTATATGGGCTAGGCAGACGGAAATGAGCTGCTAAAATACGGGTGCAACCGATACGATCACAGGCCGTCGCCCGTCCGACAATTGTTCTGCGCTGGATCGTAAGGTTGCGTATGTGTACCTACCTATTATCAACAGGCGATAATAAATAGCAATCCAGGAAATTAAAAAGAAAACACCAAAGGCGCCTTATTATTATATAATATACACCTATATCTTTATTTTGGTATGGAAAACTACAATACGTTTCAGTCGATTCAGATAATAAAAAAAAGACAGAATCAGTAATACACTAATACCTATACATATACCTACGTCGTTTGTCATTATACCTCTGTAATGTCGATGGAATAGCTTATAAATCTTGAAAAGGATTTAATAGCTTTAATATTATGATGAATTCGACACATGATTATAATTTATGATAGTGTATGAAAGTCGGTGCATATATAGGTATATTATATTATGCAATATGTCTTATGGGGATAAATAACCATATTATTATTTAGCTTAATGTAAGGTCATGACATTCTTAATTATATGGTCTCAACTCTCAAATATTCCTACTTTTAATTATTAACGATTTTCAAAAACCATAGTAGATAAAATAATAAAGTTTCTTATATTGCAGATGAATAAACAATTGGAATTTATAGTTTTTGTTTATAATATAATTTACATCCTAATAATATACTTACATATGGTATCGTACTATAAGACATTATATTAAATGGTAGATTTAGCGTGATCGATCGAAATAAGAAACTGCACCGAGCGGACAACTTTTACTAAGTCAAATTAGTACAAAATTAGTATTTAATAGTTAAACATAGAAAATTATATTTATTTATTTTGTTTGCAATTTTTTAAATGTTCATTGTTTTTATTTAGTAACCATTTCTTCATCTAATAATATTTCCTATTACATCTCATCGGTATTTGCGATGAAATAATTTGTCTCTGTTTTAAGTCGTACAATTTGTAAATTTGTGGACAAAATAAAAAATTATTTGAGAATATTTGATTATTCAAGCGGATTATTAACCAAATATCGTTTCGTATTTGCATGGTTTTTATAGAAATTTCTATAATAATTATTGAGGAACTTAAACAAAATTATCAGTCATTTCATAATATTATGTCTGTTTGAAATAATTATACTTCATAAAAAATAATGACTTTAAGACTCACTCATGAAGTCATGATTCATAAATGGTAGTCCAATTTGACTAGAAACGAAATAAAAAATTGCCTGGAGGTGGAAATTGAATTAATCGGACTATCGTCTACCACACAAAAAAACTACATTATAGGTATCTATTAAGTCTTTTGATTAATACAATAATACGGCTATGCAACAATAATATATTCCTTTTAAATAGTTCACACTCAAATGACATGATATTTTTGATTTTCAGAACAAAAGAATAAATGAAAAGATAACCAAATCGTGGAACGGTTATCTGGTGACACAAGAATATCATACACATATTTTATTAACATTTTGTGATGTGGCGTCCCTGGGATGCACCCGTTCTGCACCACCAGCGATTAGTATAAACACTTGTTATAAAATGAACGGTGCACGCACACTCCTGGGTGGGGGGAGGGGGCTAAGAATAGTTATAGTTATTATAAACGATTGGATTTATGAAAGGAATCTAAAAAAAAATAATAATAATAGTAAGGTGTAGTTTTGATGAATCTACAGCTCTGTGGCTATAAACAACAAACAAACGAGCAAAGTCATTCTGAGATATAACAGAACTCGGGAGTCGGTGATCAGTAGCAGTAGTTATTATCAAGACCGTGAAACGTATAGGTATAATAGGTACACACTATGTACAGTCGTCGGATGGGCGCTAATGAAAAGTACATGGCCGTTCGGAGGCCACCCGCATCCAATTAACGTTAACAATGACAACCGTAGTTGTTGTGTTCAGGAATTCCAAACCGTTTTCGGCACGCGTCTTATCTTCGATTTTCCAGTAAAATTTATTTCAGAACGCCGTTTGTGGGTAAGAAAAAAATTTTTTATTTCCCTTCATTTTTTAAAAAAAATGTATTCGTTTTATATTATCCAACCATTTTTATGATAGACGCTGCATCTTATACTAAAAGACATACGTATAGGTACACGAGTGAAGGTAAATTAAAGAATCATTTTTTTTCATATGTCTAAAGACTCAACATGCTTGCTAAATATATATAAGTATACTATACTATATTATATCTATATAATTTATAATGTAATATATATATTAATATATTATATATTTATTGTTCACATTAATACATGTATATTATTTTCTTTTTTTTTGAGATTGTACAAATAGCCTGACAATATGATACATAAAACTCACAATATGTGTAACATATGTAGAGATGAGGTAAGCCTGAAGAAGTTGACAAAGGTAAAAAAAAATGCTTTAATTAAGCATACAGCTAATCTTGCGTTACTCACGTACCTATATAGAGTACATATTATATTTTAACTAAAACCAAAGTGCTAACGGTAAAACCAAATAATCTTAAATCACAGACAATTAAAAATATTTTCTGATTACTAATAAGTAATAATAAATTATAGATTTTTTAACATGTTAATAATTATTTAATAAAGATAATTGTTTGTCAAATGGAAAGCTTTATAAAAGTATATATTTTACGAATTCTGTTTATACAAACATATATAAAAATTAAACTATGTTTAACAATTTTTTATTGGAAAGTTTATATGGTATCGAATGATTCCACCTTTAGACAACTACAGATTTCACTAATTCACTTTAGAGTTACGTCTTAAAATTAAAAAAAAAAAAGGAATTGTAAAGAAGGACCTGTTGGTTTTACAATGTTTTAATTATTTGATTCAATTGAAAAATCTCAAAAAGCTATACGCAGTATATAGGTACCTACTTCAGTATATTGTAAGTCATACTCATAGATAATTTTTTTTTTAAACTTTCATTATATTAAAACCTATAACAAATTTTGGAAGATTAAAAGTTGGAATAATATTTTGAATATAATCAGAGTACTCGAGTATAGGTGGTTCTCAAGTTTCCAATTGTACTATTTCAGCACAGTATGAAATTTCAATAGGTACTCCAAAAATATAAAATATTTTAAACTAGTTATTACATTGCACTGACTATCAATAGCTATATAATGTGCATCATATGACATAGCACATGTTAGTCACATATTAATATACCGACCATCAATATACGTGCATTTTACATACTGTTAATCTTTCTAATAAAATATGTTCGTAGAAATAAAAAATAAAAATAAAATATAATGAGACTATATTAATAGATAGTATTAGGTACCTAATTCATAATATACCTGTTCATTTTGGATTACTAAGTTATATTTTACATTAAGTATGAGAGAATAATGTGAACCATAACAATAGATATATGCCTAGCTATAAAATAAAGACTATAACGTGGTGGCGTGGTATATACCTCATCCGCTGTAGTCTTATAAAGTTATAACTAATAAATTATTGGAACTCGTAAAAACCAAAAAAAAAATTAAATAATAATACGGTTTCATATTATAGGTATGAAAAAAAAACTGACCCCGGTTCAACGAGCGGCTGATTCTGCTTGGCGAACGGCATGCACAAGTCAGCCGGTACAAACCACGACGGGCTGAACGCGGCGGCGGCCGACCCTGGGCCACCGCCACCGGGCCCGCCGGCCGCGTGGTGATGGTGTCCCACGTTGGCCGCGGCCGGATGTCGTTGGAATGACGCGGACGCGTAGTCCATGGCCATCGCCTGGTACGGCAGCATGATGTGCGCGTGTGAAAAATCCAGCGTACGTGAGCCCGCGTCAATTGTTAGCTGCGGCAGCGCATCGCGTACGTAATTTATAAAAATATATTGTACGACGACGACGAACACTTGCGATCGCGGCGACGACGGATAAACGCACACAGCGGCACTGCCAAACGATCTATACTACATATAGGACGATATATCCGTGCACGCGTGACGTATAATATAATGTTGAATGTGTGTTGCACCCTGTACACGCGTGAGGCACAAAATCGTGAACGAAATCAAAGTCGGACGGATGTAAAACGTCTCGTTTTTCACCACAGATCTACATGGCACGTTAATGTGATACGATAATATAACATTATGAGATGGTAGCGAGGTACGATGAGGTGAGCAGGCGTAAACGTAAGACGCGTATTAAAATATTATTATGTGCGTGTGCGCGCGTGTTGCATAATATCGTTGAGAGGTGTCACTTGTACAGCAGTCGCACGTCGATCGGCGGTACCTATATTAGCGCGCGCGCGGCGTTTCGAGAAAATCCAAGACGACACGTCCGGGACGGGCAGGTTGCGGTCCGCACTGAGACGACGTCGGACGTTCGTGCCGGCGCGCGGAGGGTTCGACGCGGCGCGACACAACCGAGACGCTGCAGACGGCGGCGGAGCGCGCGCGCTCTTCGCCGGACACGCCCAGGCACGTACACCATTGGTCCTCCACACGCTCCACCCACGTACGCGCGCGCGGACGTCACGTCACCGCCGCCGCCGCTTACCTGTTACTATTTTTGTTACACCGTACGACGCGCATATTATATTCTGCTATACCGTTTTGCCGAACTATATTCATTAACGACGGAAACGGCCGTCACGTGCGTCTCCCCCTCGCCCCTAACGAATACCTATATGGCTATATATAATATGTACATCAATATATGGTGAGTGGGTGTGTTTGTGTGTGTGTGTGTGTGTGTGTGTGTGTGTGTGCGCGTGTGGGTAGGTAGGTGTGGGTGCGTGGCGCTCTTCCCCAAAGCTGCAGAATCTTGTGGGTTTTAGAACCTCAGCACGATCCATTTTCTCGCCCCGTTTCCGATGCTGATTTTCCTTATTATTATTATTATTTTTATTGTAGACTGCGTGCGTGTGATGTGTAGTATACCTACCTAATATCTATACTGCGTGTAACACTGCTGTACACTGCTCTGTAGTCATAAAGGTTTGCTCATTTTATCAATTAATAAATAGGTATTTTGAATTATTATCGTTTCGGCACGGCTAGTCGACTTCCAACAGTACCTATACCAGTATATACACTTAATAATAAGCATTCATGTGGCTGAAAAGTAAAAGGTAGAGTTATGACTGTATAGATATAGGTACTGTGTCGGTAGACTGGCCTTCTGAATAGTGGCAATATAAATCATAAACTTAAATAATATGAACAATATCAGTAAATATAGGTTTCATGCAGAAATTAGAAAGATTATAATATTCGATTCTTTAAATAAAATCAACACCGAAGCTTCTTCTGCAGAAATATATATAGTCAACTGATAAACATTTTAAAAAAATACTTAAAGTCGTACTATGATAGTTAGTACATTCTATACGACTTTAAATAATAAATATGAAGGTCCTATAAATATATAGTCTATAATGTAGGTACCAATATTAAATATAATACGAATTGGGTAAACGGCAATGTAATTAGGTACTGCTATCTATGTGGTACATAATAACAATAATGTGGTATCAATTGACAATTACATATTCACATCATATGTACAAAGTTATGTACCCATATAGAATTCATTATTATTAACTATATATCAAGTAATAATCTTTATTTACAATTTAGTACTTAAATATTTATAAATATGTATATAGGTAAATATACCATTGTACCTTATATCTACCTATATAAATACACCGTTAAGAATACTTGTGAAACTACATTTTCAAATATATAAATAAGTGATGGAGTTTATATTAAAAAAATTTTTAGTATGATCTCTGTCTTTAAAAAGTAGGAATAATTTATAGATAGTAGTTATAATATTTAAAATTAAGAGTTTTTTCAAACACGCGAGTACCTACATAGTACATTCTTATATGTTTTCACCGTAATTTGTCACACTTCAGCGAATCATCTATTCATTTTTAAATGGAATAAACATTAATTTTTATTTTATTTATTTCATAAACCACCAAGAAACGTGTAAAGGTCATCTACTAACCAGTAAAAAAAAATCTATTACGCTACGTTAATTTTGTGGTACAACACAACCCATTTAAAACGACAAACCAACTGTCACAATAATTGTATTATTGTCTATGACTTTAATATGTATTACGAATTAACCAATTACCATTTCCAAACACATACCTAATATTTTCATATAATTTATAAATGAATGGCAAATCATATATACAATACAATTTATTACATGTATATTGTATATGTATATGTGAGTATGATACATATTAGAATATTATAACAATAACTATAAACATAATTATCTATATAGAACTATAATAGGCACCAAAATAGCTGTGTACAAAATAACTAAAACTAAGTCATGGGGGTGAAAATAACTGTCGGTTACCGAATGGCATAGTCACTTATACCTTCAAATCACGTCCAATCATTTTCAGTGGGCTAAACGTGTCACGAGAGAGCATTTTCGAAATTTGACTTCCATTTCGTGTACAGTGCACACGCGATACAACATAGAATAAAACGAACTAATTTAATTTTGGTGCACATCATTGTATAATATCGCATTATATCGGCGATGAATAAATGATTCGATCGAAAAATCTTTCTAACCGGGTCAGATCGAGTAAAAAAACACAAAATATGTAACCACGTGCTATGGGTGCAAGAGATACCATTTTATACGTACCTATACACCGTGGCGGAAATACCATTCTCATAAAATAGCGAGTGCCCTGTATACATTTATATATAGTATATACCTATAAAGTGGGGGGCGCGTATATAAAGGGGGTCTCTACCCAAATCAATATTCAGGACGTTACTCGCTTGCGGACCTCCGCCACCGCCACCGACGTCGGTGTTTGGCAAATGGCCGGCTCGACATTCCGTCACAGTCCTATCTGTTCCTGCAGTACACTAAAATATAATGGAATATTTATATTATTTATGGGGCCCGATCGACGTGATCTACCGATGAACAATCGTTCGTCACGTGGAATTTGTAATGAGCAGTTTGACATTAAAAAAAAATATGATTTTATATTATATGGGTAAATTATTATGGTCATATTATGTATAGATATTTATAAGGCGCAAGCGTATTATGTGCCGAAATTGTCTTTGCTTACACTTTAGTGGCCAGCAGGAATTATATAAAATTAGCAGCATAACATAGTATGCTATGTTATCAAATCATAATATTAACTACGATATAGTGATAAATAATAATTAAACTAATTTTAAATATTAATATATTATGATTGATTAGAACGTATTAATATAAACATGTAAATTTAATGTTATAAAATAACGTAACAAGGTTAGCTCTATCATTATAATGATAGCCAATTATAACCATTGATTATAAATTTATAAATATTAGTAAATACATAGTAGCTATCTATTTATAATCAATAATAATATACTATAGTAACAGAGCATAACTGTTTTTGTAGTTTTGAGCATATTATGCGTGGTTCAAACTTTGAAAGGCGGTACCTATTTTATTTGTCAAAGGAATAAACTTTTTAAGACAATGTTATATCTATTAAATATTGTTGACGTAGACTGGAAATATAATATAATGAATTCTTGTTAACCGGTCAACATTTGACAAAGAACCTATAAGAAGATTATTGAAAACTTGCTGAATTAATGTAAATGTCTGAACAAATAATAACAGTAAAATATTAATGGATGATAAAGTTTCACAGCAAAAATATCCGTAATTTATTTGCTACGCAGTACGTGAAATCCTATAAATGCAGCGGGGGCATACATAATGTAACTTAAAAAGGCGGCGACGTAAAGGGACGATATTTACGACGACGACGAGAAAAAAGAATAAGCCTATATATACTCCTTAAGGCTGACAAATGATGCCATTATGACCAACCACATTTGCCTAAGCCTGGGTCCGTGATATTTTCTGTCTGAAGTATTTCTGCAAAATGTCCACGTCAAAATACTACCATAACCTGCATTTGTCTATAAGATTAGAGGCGATAGTGGTACCTACATTTCTTTACGGAAAGCCTATCTCTAATAGAATCAACTTTATCTAAATCTGTCAGAACAGATTGTATTTATGAAATATGGAGAAGTCAAATAAAACGTAATCCGAGCATAATTATGTCCATCAAACATTATGCATTATTCAATTATTGTACAATCTAATAAATCTATTCTCTGCAATACCAATAAACATATAAGTTAGAGATATGATAAATCATTATAGTTATTACTGGTAGCTTCAAATGAATAACATAATGTAGGTAGACAAATTTTGGTTTTTCGGATTGTTAAAAAAAAAAAATTAGTATATTTAATTTTGACTTTTTAAAAGTACCAACTAGATCCTACTTCCTATCAAAAACCATCTTCATGATTGAAGTTGAATGCATTTTTCTACTATGTATCATACATATATATAGAAACATAAAAAATAAAAAAAACGTACACTACATTGTAAAACGAATGCAAGAGCTCTGTGCTCAGAATCTAAAAGAAATATTATCTTAAAGTATAATAACTGTATAATGTTATAATATTAAACTCAATGATAAATACGAGTAATACATTGAATGGTATTAATATTCATTATTATTATGTTTTATAATATTTTGTTTTAAATTACTTGTTAAGAAGGTACCTATATAATGTTTTTCTTTTAAAATGTTTGCATTGGTTATGTGGTGGTAGATCCATCACATTATTCTTATTAATTATGCTATCGAATATTTAATCATCTCCTAATATTTGCCAGTATCTCCGCCTAAGATAACGATTGATCGTTGTGTCAGAAATCACAAGATATAAAATTAATGTCAACTAACATCTTATATGTATGTGTTAAACTGTTAAGTAGTCTACAAAATAATAACAATAAGTCTGCAGTAAGTACTGAGTAGTAACAGCATTATAACATGTACTACAACAAGAGTGGACAACCCGCGGCCCACCTTGTATGGCCCTCGAGATTTCCTTAAATTTTCCCTAGAAAATTCGCTATGTAAAAATGTTTTGTTTATATTGACCAGACGAGAGAACAATATTCCAGAATGTCCGCCCAACGCGGTGCCTGTATTATTTTATTGACAACGTCGACGCTACAATAATATCATAATATTTTTAATCTAATTTTCTGTGTGGCCCAAAGAATTATAATGCATTTTCAAAATGGCTGGCAAGATTGTTTAGGTTGTACTATAATATAGTAAACCTACTTTAAAGATTTGCATATTAGAGACCTAGGAATTGGCCCGATTAGGACACTCATATTTTATGATTCCATACGTACCTATAGTGCCGAATGCAGATATTATTGTTCCATTTGACTATTTGAGTTGAATCTGGTTTAGTGTAGTGGGTATGGAATTATATACTCTCTCATTATTTATGTATAATGTGTATATATATATCTAGATGAACGATATATGCGTATAATATATACATATATATCGACACATGTATCATATGCATTGGAGGAGAAAAATTACTGTAACTCAGAGGCGTGAATAGGGGATGGATAAAAAAAGAAGAAAAAACATTATTTTGGCATTTCATTCAGACATTGTTTCCGCATAAAAGGACTCCGGAGGGTTGATATGTGTCTGTTGGGTCAAAAGGGGTCAAAATCTTGATTTTCTTTGCATGGACCCTGAGACGTGACCACTGATTATATGGAGACCAAAACTCTTCCCGGGGGTGAATTTACGTTTCTAGAAAAACTTCAGCATATTATTTATTTCTAAATCAATCTAAATATAATTTGAAAGCACTAACAAATATAACGAAAAAAATTCTAAATTTGAATCATAATGTTTATTTTAAAATATTAATAATGTAAAAGTATAATAAAATTATACAATATACATTTATACAAAAATAAAATAATATACATAGATACGTTTAAAAAATACACTTTTATAATTACAACAAATAACAATAATAATTAGACTTACTATGTACAATAATAACGTAATATTGAAAATGTAAGTTTGTACATACTGTGAAAGTTTACAAAATATGCTTATTGATCCCAGTATTTAACTGTTGTAACAACTAAAGTATTTTCTATCCCCATTCCTAGAATATCGTTTTATACTAAGGTTTGAAATGTTGGGATCGGGTGTTTAGGTGAAAAGAAAACTCAACTGCTGACCAGTAAATACGGTGCAATCAAGCGGCCGCAGACGCTTCATTAGCCCTCTCTCCCTTTCTGATCCAGTTACATCACCCCTGCAGTTCTAGCCTCATATTATTCCAAAACGAAGGGTAGCAATACCTAATATACACACACTATCCCATATCAGTTGGTCTTATCTTCCTAACCTACCCCCTCCTAAATTGGATTTATGAAGAACAATCCCATCGAGCCTTAACAGGTGGAGGAACAAAGTTGTTGTAACTATCTTAGTGTGCTTGAAATTAATTATTGTACGACATATAATTACATAAAATTATACAATAATTAGATATAAGAATAAGAAACAGTTGGAAATTACATATTATAAAATCGATTATAAAACGTTTAAAAAAAATCAATACTTGTACTAAAAAATGTACAACATATTTAATCTAAATAAGAAACAATTAATTCCCAAAGTAGTTAAAAATAGTTATAATTTAAAAATAATTTTGGGATGGATTTAAATAGCTTTGCTACAAATAGTAAAAAAATAAAATATTATATCATAACCAAAATAATATAATTCGGTATTATTTTGAAATATTGATACTTAACAATTGTCAGTACTCATAGTTATCGACTTATTGAAAATATTAAAACATACGATTGTATGATTTACGTTTTTATGCAGATCATACTCTTTGCTATCTACATTTAACACAATGCCTATAATAGGCTATAATAAAGTTATGACAGTTACAAAATCCAAAAAAGAGAAAGTGAATATACATTTTTTATGTTCATAAATCATGTTAAGTTATTACTATTACATATACTTATAGCATTGGACACATATATAAAAATTCGAAGTGGCATTTAATGTAGTAAATAGAAAAAAACATTGATTATAAGGTATTTGGGAAATACTTTTTTTTACTTTATTATTGTGTAATTTTTCTTGTGACAACCAAATAGATACTATATAATCGATATTTAGTTCATAAAAAATCAAAATGAATAATGTGTCACTTCTATCACAATATATATTATGCACATTATAAATTATAATACTACATAATATGAAAGTATAGATATTCTATGCACTAAGTTTATACATATTACATATTATTATATACACATAAGTTGAATCAATATATTTATTACAACTGCAATGATAGAAATATGTTGTTTCGAAATAAATATTGGCCATTGTAAAATAAAGAGGTCACAGAAATTGATTAAAATAAATGTGAAAGCGAAAAATATTTTAAAATTAATTCTTAATAAAATATTATTCATATGTACTCTTTAAGATTTAAAATTATTGCATATGTAGTCATATATATTATCATCTATAGAGGTAATTTTTAATTTTTTTAATTTATCATTTCAATTGGGTAAAATACCTTCATAATATTTCTTAAAATATAAATTTCACAATCGAATTAGGTTAGGTTATCTAAATGATATCATATCTAATAGGTATCTAGTGTAAATTTTTGTCTTGCATTATTGTAAAACGAATAAGTTCAATATTTGTTGATGATAATCTAGAACATGGATGCCCGCGTGGAAAAGTCGACATATTGCGCTCACAACTCACGGAGTAATGTGTTTACCACTATCGACATTCATAAAACAGTACGCACGAAATACTTAATTGACTGCATAATGTTGTGGCGATTAAAAAAAAACCGATTACATATCTACTTAAAATAGAAATGTACATACATGCTAATAACAAAAAAATTATAAAAACGTGTATCTACTACAGCTTAATAGCTAGTATATGCGCGTATTGCAATTTGTTTAGTTGACTAAAAAGCAGCTATATAGGAACTATAGGAAGGTGCGGTGCCGGACTGAAAATAATTGAAAAAAAGTACCCATATAATGAATATAATAATATTATATAGGAGGAGCGACCATTCTCGAGTAGTTTTGCATAGTACCAAATATAATATAATATTATTATACCTATATTACTACCTGTATTATAATATAATACCATATAAATTATACTATAAGTTGTAAATACAATTTAGAGTACATTATTGTATAGGTATTATTTTAATCAATTATATTATATTATTTATTATACACGTACATAACCGCAGCTGTAGATGTAAGCGATTAATAGAAACTATAACTTGACTGAGTAGGTACTGATAAAATAAAAGTATACATACGCCAAACCACGTGTTATTGAAGTTACGTCTTTACCATATTGCTATATTGGACATTGGCGTTGCGTAAATTATTGTGGTTATACTGTGTCGATATAGGATATAGCTGGTAAGAAATAAGTCACTCAGTGGTTAGACTTTTTTATTAACGTACTTAATCATAGTTCCAATATAAATATTTTTTTATAGACGTACGTATAACAGGGCCATTATTAAGCATACTCACTTCTTCTTAATGATCAAATTATATTTTATATACTCGTATCATATACCTATCTACCAGAAATCGGTGGACGGTGCATAACGTGAATATTTTAACCAAGGGTTACTCGGATTTTACAAACTCATCTGTAGACAACCGCAGGTAAATATTCTAATACGTAAATAAAATAATTTGAAATAACACTAATAATGGATGTGTACGAATTTGAAAGAATAACCTGTGAATAATATAGGAATATAGGTGACATGATGTGCGCTTACCTTGACGCGCCGCCCTCTGCTCGGAAAACAAGTGACGCGTATCGTCGGACCGGAAATGATGAGGCTTGCAAATATACGCACAAGACGCGTTTCACTGGAATTTCGTCGTGCTACACACCACTAAATAATACGTACTCTAGAACGTAAACGTGAAAATAAACTGGATCAATAATCGAAAAGCAAGAAGAAAAAGGCAGACAAGTGGCAACGACCGCGTTTTTAATTTTTACTAGAAGACCGCTTAACCAACGATGGAAAATATGTTGGGATTAGTGACTGTCCGTAGGTATCGATAATTAGCAGATATACCGTATATTATGGTTTAAGCAACCTGGACTGTGGTTACCGAATTTATACTGCGGTCGAGGTAACCGCTGTATATAAGGTTCATGTTACTCGCGAGCTGGTAGGTAATCTTGATATTTTCCGTTGAATAGTCCATTTAATTCCAGAAAACGGTAATCGCCGGCCTGATGTTTAATTTTGCGCGGAACGAGTCTTGTCAACGATTATTAATTTATTTCCGAGCCTTATCACACTGGGTCTAGGAAACGTGTCAACTGTTTCCAGGTGAATGTGATGAAGATTTGAGGGTGGTAAGACACACATAGTAAGTCACCTACCTATGTTATTATCATTCACAAGTTTTTTATGGTTCTTAGGGATATGCGATTGTTCGTACAATTTGGTGTAAGTTTGCAACAAATATCATTTCACTCTTGTTAGAAAATCGATCACGTGTAAAGAAGGACTGCAGAAAAGCAATGTTTTCGGCTGTAATCCATTTTTCTTTGTAGAAGTTATTTTTCATACATCATCATTTGGTATTAGTTTGTACAGATAATGTGTAAAAATTGACATTTTCAAGATAGGCGGAGGGCAAAAAAAATTAGCGACGGGACGAGAAAACTCTGAATACGTCTCTGTGGTGTATATAGTCGCACGAAACTAAACAAATTAGAACAACTACTGTAATATTTCATTACGTGTAGTATAAATCCCGTGCGACCAATTAGTGTCGTAGTACTTCCTGGCAGGGCACAAAATGGTTCCATATTGCATATCGATAAGATCGTATCTGTCCAGGGCGTATTTTAACTTATGATGCAAGTTCAAGGATCGTCCGGGATCCCGGGGCTGGGATTTAATCGCCATTTAATTACGCGTATATCGGTCCCCGTGGGCCGCCACTAATTCATTTAGATACGCGCGCGTTTCTACAATCTCAACACGAACCGACAAAAAGGGTTTGTACTTGCCGGGACGAGGAGGAAAAGATAATAAAATGAAATAAAAAACAACAGTAATAATATTATTATAATACACGAATTCTAAAAAATAAAAATAAAATTATTATATAATTCAACCCAAACGGACATAACGCGCGTGCAGTGCAGTCCTCCCTCGTAAAAAACCAAACGCGTGTAGGTATATACTTACCTACGTACAGTGTACAATATATATATATATATGTAGTATGTACATCTACACAACATTCGGAGTCGTTCCGAATACATCTCGACCCGAGCCCGTGTCCGATTTTTCACGGCCATTGTGATTCGTTTCCAGAATATGGTGCTTGTGCCACTATTTTTTCGTTTATTGTACCCACAGAGTGTATAATATTATATTTATACATTATATACTTGCTTGTACATATAGACTATATACACGCAACGCGCGCGCGACGGCCCAAAATTATATATAACATAATAGGTATACAAATATAATATCACGGGCGCACGCTTTTCCATATCTATAATAAACCCGTGGACTGTTGTGTTGTGCTACCTTTACCTATGCGCATATAATATATATTATATATATATATATACGATCATATACTGTAGACCGGTCTTAATATAACATGACAATGGGTTGTACACGCGCATAATGGACATCTAAAAATTCGATACGTATACTATACGTATATATATATATATATACGAATCATATACCTAACTCGTTATTATTATATGTGCGGACAGGAGGAGAGGACGGACTAGGAGAAGAAGAAGAGAAAAAAAGGTATTTGACCACAGGCCCGTGACACATTATGTGCATCACAGCTAGTGTGGTGTGTGTGTGTGTGTGTGTGTGTGTGTGTGTGTGTGTGTGTGTGTGTGTGTGTGTGTCGGTCGCTGTTGCGGAGACGGTAGTCGCTGCTGCTGATGCCAGTCGCGTCCATATACATCCGCGGAGAATGGAAACCAATAACACCGTCCGTTGTCGATGGGCGCTGAAAAAACCAATTTTATCCGTACGTCACGTACGTATATACACATTATACGTACTATGTGCCCGCGCGCGCGCTCACGGTGACAGCGGCATTCGTTACGGCTTTGTTTACATTGAACCGCCGGCCGGACGCCCACGGGCTGATGGGCCACCAAACCGAATTTGATAGACACCCGTCCGCTGCCGCCCGGGGACACCCCGAGTGTGTATTATTGCAGTGTACGGCGACTTTGCTTCTTGCTGCCGAACACCGTCCGTTGTTATTGTGTTTACCGCGCGGGTTCGATAAAAACGAAATGAAAAATAATAATCATAATAAACGTTTTTATTCCACTATAGCTATTTATTAAACTTCTTCTTCTTGTTGTTGTTATTATTATTATTATTATTATTATTAAGGGGTTACAGTCGGATTCCTTATCAAACACTGCGGTTTTCGAAGCTCAAACCAATACCTGTGATATCTATACTTTGTATAGTTGCTCTACCGCTGACCGTTGCCATGCATCCATACGCCGCCGACGTCTCGATAAATACTCGTAGATTATTGGAGTTTTGACACGCGTGGACATCGGTCGGTTAGCGATAAAACAAGTTTTTGCTAGTCTAGTAATACGTACATCTCTCGAGCTGAAGAACATATTGTAAGAGGCCCTTAAATACTACGTTTGAGTAGGTGGTAAGTACATATAACACCCGAGGGATATGATTTGTTATAAGTAGAATATTTAAAAAATGATGATTCAAATGCAAAATTCCAAAATGCATCAACACGCTAATGGAAGATAAAACATCCAAATTCTCTCTGAAATGCATATTTGAATGAATAAATAATTTAGAAAATCATATTTTGTATGGAATCTGTACTAATATTATAGGTATACTAGGTATAGGTTTATCTACTTAGATAGGTTTTCAGTTTTAACACATTGTTACGTACTATAATTTTAAACAACACTATAAAATCCCATGATATCATGTTTTGAATTAACAGAAGTATAATATATATAAAGATTTATGTGTGTGTTTTGATATTCCCACACAAAAATCCTATAACCGAACACTTTGGGGTTGAATTTTATACAGACGCATACGATATATACACAGTGGCAGTGTGTTATAAAAATACAGTTATATTAATGTAAAATATTCACGTTCGAATCGGTGGGGGATTCGGATTTCTGTGGTGCATTAAATTTTTACAACCGTGATAAATCCAGCCCATGTATATATATATATACATTATATACACACACAAGCACCCATATACACACATATTTATATAGACCTCGATGTGTTGGTGGCTCATAAAACGTCTTTGGATATTGTGCTTTCCAACCCCCTAGACTTTTTACCGTTCCTTAACATTAGCCCTGAAACCACGACAAACTCCTGAACAGTGGATAAAACGTTTCACCTCATAAAGTCGGTCCCCCTTTTTTCTTATACGTACAACATTAACAAAATAACAAGACCCAACGCACCTCTTCCTCGATGCAAATTGGTTTTAAATTCAAACCTGATACTAATAAAACGACGATGTATAATAATGTGTGATTATATAATATCTAAGTCCCAGTTAAAAATAGGCAATTACTATAATTTATCATATATGCAACACTTTTAAGTTTGTCGATCGTAGTTTAAATATATAAATACAGCAAAGTATTATTTTTAACCATATATTACTGTTAATATTATTATTTGTTGATTTATTTGGTAAACTATGAATTTAATATATTAAAAATTAACAAATATTACAATATTTAATAATTTAACAGACATTTAAATGTAAGCATATTACGAGGAAATTTTCAAAAAATATACTTAGTTTCTAACTTAATACAAGTTATCTCAATGACCTTAGCGTGAACAATGCAACGTTTGGTCGATCTGTTTTTCTTTTGTCCGCTTGCTACGTGATGACTGAAAATGATAAAGACTAAATATCTATCGTTTTTGTAAGAATGCCGTTATCTGCATATCACTTTTTAGGTATCTGTAATCTGTTCCGCCACGATATATAAATTACAAAATCAAACTTCTTGTGTTCATTTTTAGGTAATGCCTATCTAGAAAAATATATTATTATAGAATGTTACTTTTTAAGTTTGACATTTTGTAAGAAAATACAAACATAATAATATAGTATAAAATAGAATATTATTATATGAAACATTCCAAAACCTTGTTTAATTAAAATTTCTTACTAATAAGTAATATTTTATTTAAATAGGTACTACAATATTGTGGATATATTTTATTACAAAGGAGGTAAAACTTAAATCCTCACTTTCACCAAGTATTTTAGTTTATAGAAAAATGGTTGTAGATATTCAGGATCTATTATAAAATAATTTGTGATGTTTACAAAAGTAAACTAAATTCATTAAAATATCCGTGTAAACTGTACATATATTCAAGTCCAATTAAAATATGAGAATAATATTAATTCAATATCAAAAGTTAGTGAATAGAGAAATAATTTTGTATATTTCAATCAAAGATATTTTATTTGGGGTGTACCGCTTAAGTAGGAATAAAATAAAGTAATAGTCCTTTTTAAATGTAACGTTAGGTTCTACGCAAGTCTAAAATAAATTATTTATTTAAAATGTAAATCTTTATGGTTCATAATAGGAATTAATATAATTAATAACATATTATGTTTTAAATTAATGTATCATAAATAATAACCTCTGCAGCTTGTGCTTGTTCAAGAAGCAGACACTAGAAAAAAACGTTCAAGGTTCAACGTTTAATTCACAGTGAAATTATTATTGTTATTCATTTAAAAGTTTCGTTTTTAACTGAAAATTTAGTTAAATCGATTTTGATTAGGTACTAGCTTAAGCACTTGTTTTAGATTTCCATATATCTAGCCATAGGTTGTTTTTAAAATATTATCTTGCATAGGAATAGTTTTGTCACTCAAATAGAAAATTGTTATTTCTATACATGACTAATATTAATTTAAGACTCACGGTTTCTTTACATTTTTAAAATAATATGAACAACATAATATGAGATTAAATTATAATAATAAATAAATAAACTTCAGGAAACTAATTGTAGATTATGATAATACATTGCTTATTTAATACATTGCTCTCAACCACTTTGAATGACCTCTAAAAGTCCATCGAACTAAATTGATCACTAACATTATATACATAAATGGCATTATTTTTTATACAATTAGGTAGGTACAATACGAATTTTCTAGAAAAACATAATTAAATTCAGTTTAAACTTTTGTTTAGTATTTCTCTGTGTTGAATAGTTTCATTTGAAAGTCATTTTTGTACACTCTTTGAAGTATTTATATTGTATCAATAGTTAATACTAGAGTTTTAATATAGTAATTTCAATTGTAGAATAATGACGGTCGGTGTATAGGCAACTCAACAGACTAAAACGTTACATTGGTACACAGAAGAACAGCTGATGAGGCGTTATCGTACAAATTGGCGACGAAGAAAATGAGGGAGGGGGGCTCACCTAATAACATGCAATTTCAATGAGGAACTTATGAAAAATATGTATCAAAATTAAGTCGGGCCACCCTATTCAGATTTCCATCTTAAACGAATCTCGTTATTGTTATTACCGTTATTATTAAAGGGGGAGAGCTCAGAACTGGCAACAATTCTCGGCAAACATTTCCTCAGGCTTGTTATATAAATATATATAATATAAATACATATTTTTTGTTTTTAAAATGAAGAGGGTATTTGTTTAGAAACATGGGAGGGGTAGAAGTGCTTGCAAAAAGTTATGGTTGGTAAATCGCTAAAAACTGCGGCACTTGACGACTTAACAACGGGCCATTTGCTCCTCTCTTTAGAACGATCTTTACAATCTGTGTACCGATTAACTCGACCCTCATCTTCTCAGGCACTTTTTATTTTTTTTTAAATCACCTCTAACGTAATATTCCATTAACACCCGTGAATCTAACACTAATGTTGACACTTCGACGACCCATAAAACATTTTAAATATAAATAAATGTTTATTTGAATAATATATAAGTTAAATTCATTAAAATTTAATAGGTGCTTACTGCCTATATTGCAATATAGTTTTATTTTATATGAATAAATAAGATAACATATTATGCAATCAACAACACTTAAAATAATTAATATTAACCAATAATAATAATTTTAAACTATATAATGTAATTCATATTTAGCTGTTTGATGAAACCGTTTATTTAAGATTTTCTGATATCAATATATTTCAGTAATTAATAATTATTACTATACTTAATGTTTTAATGTATTTATGATTGAATTGTTTATTTTTTAGATCATGAATGATTCGGCTTTGACTACTTAGCATTACATGTTTACATAATATTATGTAAATATTTTCTTGAGATAAATACGTTTATATTATTTAATATTTACTGAAGTGAAATTGAATCAATATGTTACTTTTTTTTAAATACTTAATTCATTGAAGTACGAAATTTATAATATGTATGTAATCTTATTCATTTATATTGAAACACAATTAATTTGTACTTCTCTTCTACTTTTTTATAGAAATATGAACAATGTCATTGAACATGAAAACAAATATGAGGGTATTAATATATTGCTTCTATAACTAATTTTAGAAAGGATATCGGATATATGGAATAAGATCTAATTGTAACATAGACGAATAGCCTCCAAAAGGAATATAACTAAATACGAATGATAGATGACAACTTATATTTTTAGTATTAGAACTACTAAATTGTAAAACGTACGTTTTTTACTGTTCGTTTTTATGAGCCACTGTATTTTTAAATCGCTCAGTAAATGCTTCAAATGGAGAGAGGGTTGTTTTTGTGCTTCAACATTAATATATATATATATACATTTTTTTTTTTAAAGGGAGAAAGAGTGCGATAGGAATATTAATTTTGGACGGAGTCGGCGTTAAAATATTCCCCCACGAATTTTTAATAATTTTTTTCTACCCTTAAAAAATATATTCCAAATATATATATATGTACATGTTATATCCCTGAAAAAATCTCGAGCTTTTTATCAAAAGAGTTAAAGAAACGAGTGGAGGAAATGAAAGCATATCAAGGGCGGGTTGGGGAAGATGTAATAAATAAAACAGCCGTCCTAAGGTGATAATAAAAATAAATTAACAGCGGGGAGGAAAAAATATAAGAAAAATATGAAATTCTAATTTTTTATACGCTTAGGTCTCTTACAAATGCCAGATGATTTAAGACCGGTGAGTACGGTGATATTATTTCTGTAGTATTTTGCTTACATTATAATTCATAAAGACTGGAAAAAAAAATTAAAACACTTAGGAGAAACAGTTTATTAGACCCGAGGGACGACGACAACGATGACGACCTGCGCGTTTATCTGATCTTCGGATGACAAGACGGAGTAGTACTCTCCCCCTCACTGAATTATTATAGTAGTACACAATGATTTAACTTCTAGAACACAGAGATCAGGCAACATTTGTGTATGTATCATATTGCATGTACATGAACGGCGAGTGTACAATAATTAATAATATAATATCTTCTTCTAGTGCGGCTTAATACTTTTTTTTATTTGCGTATAGGCACTTAGAACACAGTTTATCGGTTTTGACGTGTATACTATAATATTGTGTACTCATATTATTATATTGTTATTACCATTGTAAGACAATAGTTGGTTGCGTTTTTTTTTACTCATACATCGCCCGACAATAGTTCATAATACATTTCCAAACTAGTGTCGGGCGACTGCAGGATTGGGCGAAGAAGAAAAAAAGTCATAGGGCGAAAAAACGTCTTGTTTCTCCTCCCTTCGCCACCTCATCGTTGGTGCGTAAATCGCACCCTAATAATGGATTGTCTTGGGCATTATTGCAGGACCCTTTTCGTGTTGATCTGGTTACATTTATCATACAGAGACCAATATACGACGAGGCGAGCCGATCATTTTTCACGCCCAGCTATAGTCAGTAGTGTGGCACATTCGATACGAAGGAAAACTCCGCGGGAAAAAATATTGTACTAATATATATGTATATATATTATATTGTTTCCAGCAACAAGCGGCCAAATTCAAGGGCGCTGTGTTGTATATAACCAAGTGGAATCCACGACGAGATTGGAAAATGATATATACCTAATATATATTATATAAATATATATTCCGTTATGGGAAAAATTGGTCGCAGATTTATAGCCATCTACGGATTATAGCACGCCGACCCCGGGATTCATTTTCCATCTATATTTATAAGTGTAGCCAAATTGGTTTAGGATACCACAATGATGATATGTTCTCGGACCTCCCTATTTTTATTATATAGTTTTTTTTACATAAAACAAAAACCATTCATTTAATATAATATATTATGAAATTAATAACTACACATTTATTATTTTTTGGAAAATTTTCAATAAATTCGAGTTTACAAAAATGTCAATTTGTCTATGATATAATATGTGTTAAATATGTATAGGTTTTTAGTTATTGGCCGTATACACAATTATAGTTATTTCAAATATAAAACTATTTTTCGGAATCTACCAGCTGCAAGTGAGCCAACATTATGTAACGTTTAATTAGAATGAAAATGTTAGCTGTTCCAGACGTTCCAGTATTTCACATAACAATGCCCTTTTAGAAAATAATCATATAATTTGACACACATGACCTGTGAAAGGGTCAAGAAGAGTGTATTTAAAACATATAAGGATTTTGCATGCATCATATAATAATATGAAACGTAATAAATATTATGTTGTTCAAATGAAACTGTTTGATACACAGCTTCATCGTAATTGCTGTGTTTTGTTTGTAAACTTACAAGTCAACTGAAAGATTTAAATTGTAGTTGGACGGGGTGGGTATACTTTTATGGACCTCTCGAAAAAAACTTTCACAAGAGTTCCCAGAAAAACGGACTGCTAATCCAATAAGGGTCAGAAAAACATACCCTCTCCTCATCCATGACAAGACGCACGGTGAATGACAATTTATTTGGTCCTAATTACGTTTCTTTCACCCCTATTCCTTATCGTATAATATCTGAAACGTCAGTGAACTTCGTCAACACGGTCATATAATATGACCATAGTACTGTGTGTGGTGAATTTGAAAGCACGTTCAAGTCTTGGAAAACAATGCGAAAGAGTTTTATCGTCCGAAAAATATGAAATAGTGGTCGTGGTAAATAATCGATTTTAGACTTTTTTCAGAAATATAACGAATACTGTGTATGGTAAAGTAAAGCCAGCGAATACAAAAAAAAAGGGGGAAATTCATATTTTCGCGTTTTTGTATTCTCAGCCGCAACTTAGTATTCAAAGCACAGACAGCGTTCGGAAAACTGGAGTAGACGACGAATGAACACAGTCGCAGATGCACGTCACCCCCGACAATTTTTCTACTATAATATTGTGCAATCCATTTTATCCTTATTTATTTATGTTTACTTTTAAAGAGTAACTTAAAAATACAAAAAGAACTAAATAGTACAGTATCAGCACATGAAGTACTTACATAAATCATAAAATGTATGTTATTCAAATTATAGAATCTAATATAGCTATAAATCTTCCTAATTTGAAATAATAATTTTTATGCATTAGAAAAATGTATAACTGTTTAGATTGTACATTAAAAATGAATAACTATTTACAATTTGAATTATCAGCAAATTATTCAGTTATAAATTGATTATTAAATTTATTATACAATGATAGGTATGAAGTATACACTAATACAATGATAATTAACAAGACAGGTTTGTTTCATATTATTATATTTCATAAAAATAAAAATTGCTTATTAATGTTAATATCATAATTTATTCTTAAATATTTCTCAAAATTATTTATTATCCCGACAATTTAAATAAGCCAGTCATCCCTAATAATCCATGAATAACTTCTGGCCAATGTCCTTTTTTGCATAATTTATTTACCATATTTTAATTTTTGCGTTTTATCAAATTATAGGGATCTAAACTAGAACATTTTTTTAGCAATATTTAATTTAATAGTATAGTACTGGCTATAATCCTAATATTATGTCGATTGTGCTCGTGATGTATTGTTTGGTAGACCTTCTCAAGCTTAGCCACTCGCAACGCCACCTCCACTATTTGCCTCATACTGGCTAACAACTCGTAAAGATAAAATTAAGTTTAGTCAATTTGTATGTAAACACTATTACATCAGTTTAAATACGATTTTGTTTGGCTTAACTATTATTAAAAGTTATAGGTGTCTATTGGCTATTACATGTACATATACTATAAACACTGTATACTATTATTTCGATGTTTAGTATTATGGTCAATCACGTCATAGGTATAGACTAAATTCTTGAATAAAATAACCAAACAAATGAATAAATAACTATAGGTAATGAAAATTATTTGAATATCCATGTATACTTTCAAATAATCAAACGTGTGAATACAAGTCGTATTATTTTCACAAATACGTGATTTCGTGTCTTAACTATCGATTCGCAAAATTAGGCTTGTTTAAATGATATATCGAATAACGATGAGATATGAAAATGATTCCAACTCTGTGTGCTCTGTTGGTTATCTTGTTAATCAGATATTTAAATAAGGCATATCCTTTTACTTTGTATTATAATAATTATACATACATATGCGTTTTGTTTCCATACCGGTGGTTCCGCAGAGTGTCCCCATTAAGTTTAATGACTGTTTAAAGTGGGACGGATGATGGAGGTTTCTTAAATGGAAAACCGTGAAACTGGGGTGGAGGTTAAATCTAATCTAGACAAGCGCCAGGAAATTATACAAGATATTATAAAGGGAGCAAGTAACGGTTTCGAACGTCTTAGGGAAACACGCTGCAGTTATTATTATATAATATTATGTATATACGTTTGTTTAAGTACAAACACACACATACCATTTATATATGACAAAACTTGTATAATGAAACTGTAAAATTATGCGGATTCGACGTTATCCATTCAGTGGTGGATTGGATTTCGTTTTACTCGCATATCTGAGTCACGTTCGAAATGATGTATTTTTATTAGTTTAATACGATAAGTGTTGTAGGTATGTAAGAGTTGTATCAGATATAAGTTGTTTATTATTGATTTATAATCGAATTATAAGTATAAAAACTCAATGTAAATGTAGTTGGTTAAGTTTGTACCATATCAACATATTAAAACTACTATACTGTTGTGCATTCATATACAATATACATGTGAACAAAATGTTCACTTATCTTAATGTGTGTTTATATGATGAGGCAAGTTAGAAATTAAAATATATTTAAGATTAATACCAACTTTGTGAATGTAAATCAAAATGTAACATAAAAAAAAAACTAAAGATAACTAGGCAATATAATTTAAAATCAATTATAAAGTATTATTTAAGAAACATGTCATTTATTTGTGATCTACATCTGCAGATACCATGATTCCAAAATCATTATCAAAATTATATTTTAATATAGACTATTAATTAGTGATCACATAATTTTATACACAAACAAAACTCTTTATTCTGGATTGTAATAGTATATCTGTGCTATTTACAATAATGCTCTAACTATATGCACCGTCAAAAAATGTCCTTAAACAGCTAAGTTAACACGATGCATTCTCGTCGTGAAATATTTACCAGAATTATTACAATGTATATTATGACTGTGTAGTTTTAGGGTCGGCATGACTGGAGGGTAGGTAAAGAGATCCCTGACCGGAGGGTCCCTGTTGCTGTCGTGTTCCAATATGTTAACATTCATAAATCATCGTTTAAAGGGCTACTCCCTCCTGCCTTTTTACCTTGCCCGCAAAAATCGCGTCATCTATATGGAAATCAAACGTCATTCAAAGATATAAATGAAAAATTATGCGACGGAAACATCTATCCTCGTTCGCCCCATTCCATTCTCTCGGTAAGTATCGACTTCATAAAAAATAAGAATACTCCATGACGTTATCTTTCGCACAAATAACTTTTCTTCTGTCAGACATTGGTCTGATTATAATAATATTTTTTATTGGTATAAAAGTAAATTATTATCTTCAAAATAACTATAAAACATAATGTTATTATTATTATTGTTGTTGTTGTTTAGCGTTATGGTTGAGGTTAGGCGAAAAATATTATTGGTAAAACAATGTTGAAACGATATTCAACTTGATGTAATACTAAATAATCATAATAAAATATATTATACTAATAAATATAATTTTCATTTAATAAACCCATAGTTAAGTACATTTTTATTATTATAACTAACTATAATAGTTCTAATAAATGTCTATGTATAATTAAATATTGTATGTTTCAAACGGACTTCTATTGTTTCAAGCATAAAATAGAAAACATTCAATCTATTTTTCAAATTTTTTTTGATTTCTCAATGTAATCACGTTGATCATAAGTGTAAGGTAGAAACTAGAAAGGTTGTAAATATTGTCAGACCCCTAGGGTAGATATAGGTACCTACGCGTGTATTTTTGGAAGGAATTTATGAGCTAAATTCAATTTCTTTAGACATAAAAAAGGGGAATGCCACCCTTGGTCAGTAAGATAAAAAAAATACTCGTTGAAAATGGATCTATGAATTATTGGCGACTTTTATTTTTTTTTATTAGCGATAACACTGGCGTCCGTGAGCTTGCACCATATCCGATGGATAAAAAGACAAAAGCTCTAGAAGTGGGACGAAAAAATCGTTTGAACGACTAAAGAAATGTGCAGTCTTAAGCCGAACCGTTGTCATTTTATGACCTTCTTGATAATTCCATTAAATAAAACTAGTGTGAACGAAGAGACAAAAAAATTAATTTTCGAAAAATAAATGTGAATGTATTGTGTTTATTATCCCTAAGTACCTACTTCTCAAAACCTTTTTGAGTTTACATGGGTATTTTTTGTGCTATTACGATCACAGTATAATATCAAAATTTAAAATAATGTTGAACTGATGAATTAAATAATTGTATTGATTTAATTATTATTCACAATTTATAATTTAATAATAAATTTAATAAATTTGGTATATTTTCTATTTATTTGAAACCATCACATTATTAAGTGTAGCTTAAGTATTTAAGTTATATAACTAAATTTTGGTTATTAATAATTTTCAGAAACTTTTTTTTTAATCTATACCTACTTCAAATAATAATTTTAAAAAGACTTATCATTATTATTTTACACTATGAATTAATCGAAATAGTTTTTATACACACTAATTGTATTAAAAAATAATAACATATTCATAATAAAATACATTTAAATTTTCAAACAAATAAAAATATAATTTAATAATTGAACTACAAATAATTACTATATATGGGTACAATATAGGTCTATATAATTTAAGTTAACCGACTAAATGATAAATTGACTATTTAAATTCAATATATAACTTGAAATATTGAAACAACTTACAAATATAGTTAATAATATTTATAATTTAAGAACTATAACTAATTTCTAATATATTAGATGATACATTGATGTAGAACTCTAACTAATTATATAAAATTATAAAGCTTCTTATATTTTATAAATAGTGTTATGGCTAGTTGTATAATTTTAAATAATGGAAGTTTAATTACTATAATATTATCACAAATTAATTATTTAAAAAAAATAAGATTTTAGTTCGTAATGATGATAAAAGTTATTCTGCTAAAAATTACACTTAGGTGTATATTCTAAAAACTTCAAATATTTAAATAAGAAACGAAATAAAAATTAACAGTTACTCATATGCCTATTGTTTTGGTTTTTTGTAATAGTTGAATAATATGTTTACATTTGAATTGCATAAACAATATTTTAAGAACAATATTCGGTAATATTTAAATACTAAACTGTATTTTAAGCTCCTCATAAAAAAAAACTAATGCATGTTTATGACCAACACGTGAGCACGTGGCTTAAATACCGTGGTTAGTGGTCACCCAACCGAGAATATTAGCAACGTTTTCACGACTTTACGATGACGTAAGGCATCAGACCTTTCATGAACCACCGACCTTCAGCGGTTCATTTATTGAATAATATTTAGGTTCTGCACAGTACGCCCAGTTATAATTATTTGTAATATCGATAAACACAGACAAAAACTCGACAATAATAGCAGAAACTGCTTGTTATTATAAAAACTTAACCATAAGATATGTTTAAAATGATGTTTAAACTTATTAAAACCAACATTATACACTTTAAATGTTGTTGATATAATGTAAAAATCATGGTGGAAATAATTTTTTTTAGAAATTTTTAAAGAATAAAAGGCAAAAATAATGGAACGACTGTGCAAAAGCTCAGTTGTTTGTAAAGCGCACTAGTAGGGTTGGAGAATTTCTAGTGGCGGAGAGGTGGAGCTTCGAGTAGCACAATAACGACGCCGGCGGCCTACGTGCCTTGCATATACAAACCAATAGTGCCGAGCGCTTATTCTCTGTCCGTTTCTCACTCACTCTTTCTTTCTCCTCTCTCTCTCTCTCTCTCTCTCTCTCACTCACTCACTCTTTTTCTCTCTCGCTCATTCTACCTCTCTTTCTTTCTATAAGTATATATATATATATAAACTTAACACGACGTCTATCTATACTTAGAAGTAGACGGTATATTGTGACGGGAAACAAAAGACAATTTTTATCTCAAAACATAATAAATACAAAATACTAATTATAGCACTAATAGTCAGACGAATTTAAAATTAATCAGAACATCCATTTTATAGTTTATAATATACAATAGACTATGGTGCATAAAATCAAGTTATTTACGATATTTTAATTTTAATTTTTTTAGTTCATCACTTATATAACTATAAAGCTATAACAGTCAGTATTCTACGATAGAAAAATATCAATAAATCTATTATTTTCTAATAGTAAAATGTATTATAAATGATAGTATTGACCGCAAATCGTGAAACGGCTGATTAATTGATTTACCTATTTATACTTGTGTAATATATATATAATAGATATACACATAACACACAATATTCATCATTGATATACACATTCATTATCAACAAACTCTAAAATATTGAGATGAAAGTAGAATTTTTATTTGAACATAATTACATAGTGGCCGTATTTGTATTTTGTACACACGGATAGGAGAATATTCGTCCAAAGGTCCAATCGTAATTTAGATATAAAAACAACCAATTAAAACCATTAAATCTGTTCATTTAAGAAGTCATCATTATTTTGAATTTTAGATTCGAAACGCTATTGGTCTTTTGGCGATGGTTGTTTTTTCTGCTGTACCTGTAAAAACTTTCGCAGTTGGAAAAACTGTTAAAAAGTTTCAAGTAGTATATCAATCGTGTAAAATTTCAGTTCATGGTAAATGTTACAATATATGTGCTTTCCCTTTTAAGAGTAGCCGGGGCATAAACTAGGGGAAATCCCTTGTCCGTATAAATTCCGTGTGCCATAATATATACCTTAATATATAGATTATAGTTGCATAAACTGCCTAGATACAGTTTCAAAAGTAGTTTTATTGGAAAATTAATAGCATCACTGGCAGCTAACAATACTTAATGTTATAATATATTGTATAAAATAAATTACGTGTTTTATAATTACTGCATTGTTATTACAAACTACAACATGCATACAAATAGTTTATTAGGTTTTATAAGAAAAGTTCATCTCGACATAATTATTCAAAATAGGTTGTACCCGCATTACCTATATTGTATATTTTTGTTTTCGATAATAATTGTATTTGGCACACCGATCGGCGATATAACTTAGCTAAAATATTCAACATAATAAATAAAATAAATGTATAATCCTTAGATTAAAATCTGGAAAAAAAAACATTTATTTATAATTATAACCTAAAAACCTTGAATATTGAACATTATCGTCAAATATCTGCAGGATATCATTCTGTTCGAAGCTCATGTTGACGTATATAATATTATATAACACCAATATCGATTTACGTCAACTACACTTTATAATTGATCGTGTTGTGTAACAAACGGCTGTTTTGCTAACGCGTGACCGATCGTCTGTGGCCGGACGAATTCGCGTCACGTCTATATGAAGACGACCGCTTTAATATGCACGACGACCATAGACCTCCCTAAGTACCACGTGAGATATCGATGATGATGACGACTACCACGGTTACGTGTGGGTTAGTGGTGTAACGACCCAGTTTCACATGCACCCCTCTAAAAGATTGGCGACTGAGGAACAGAGGAAAAACTAGTGTGGGCAATGAATCCCCGGAGACCGTTACATTGAAACGTCATCGTTTTATAATTAAATCATATTATAAAAATTTCTAACGTCTTATTGCATTAGTTATTTGTGTTTACGTAGTATTTACTTATGTATGTAGGTACCAATAAAATCGATCCTGCTTGTATATCAATGAATTATATAATTTTTTTTTTTTTTGCTTAATTATTAGATAATATATTTATTATATATTATTTTTGTATAAACGGTTTAAGTACAGACATGTGCAATCAATTGTATGTGTTCGGATTCATTTAAATATGATGAATACAGAATAAAACAATAAAAGTGATTTCCTTATTTTCTTCGATCATTAAACACATCTTACCTTACAAACTCACGTATGGTTTGTTGTTTGCCTATCTTTCTTCAGAAAGGCGTTTTGCAGTACAATAATAATATTACACTGGAATCAATAGCTGCCGTTTCTAAGGAGTTCAATATAGGCAATTTTCTTAGGCATCTTTTTACATGTTTATCAAACTTACAAGTTAGGATAATAATGATTTCAAAAATATTCAATTTATTATTCAGTAAATTTCAAAAATTGTAGGTTAAGCAACATGACTTCAAATAAAATAAATACCTATCTATTATCGTAAAATATAATATTTAATCATATATCATTATTTCAGTATATTTATTGGTATTCATTTTTTGCCAAACTAATCTTAACATTGTAATGTTCAGTAGTATGATTAAGATTACAATACATAGTTATTGATTATACAACTTATGATGTTTCAAATAATTTATATATTTTATGTTATTAAAATACTTACATTATTATTTTATTTTCAAAACTATATTTCTTATATTTGAAAAAATAATATAAAATAAGTTTTGTTTTAGGAAGTTGTTACCAAAATGTCTATTCAAATTTCAAATTATTCATACTATATAATTTAAAAGTGTACGATAAAAGAAACAAAAATGTTGTATTATAATATAGTACAGTATACATCTGGTACCTGGGTTTTATGATCCATTATGTCTAATTTACTGCAGTTTAAAATTATTATATGTAAAAAACAAACTAATCCAATTGTCGAGTCTATAAAAAAAACCTATGTCAATTTGACCTTTGAAAACCTTTGCAACAGTTATTCAATATTATATGCTTGTGGCAGAGTGCCAAACAACTTTGTATACCACTACAGACTACAGTACAATAATATAAGTGATTGCTCAGCAACAAGTGCACTATATTATAATATTATACTATATATACACAAGGTAGATTATGATATAATACCGAATGAGATAAATATCTCGGGGTGTTTACTTTTAATAAGTAGCTTACGAAGCCAGCGGAGGTGTGAAAATTAAAATGACTTCTCTTTCACCCCTTCGGCAAGGTTTAAATGCGAGGGAACTTTCATTTCAAGAACAGCAAAGAAAAAAGTATGAAGAGTGAATATTATAAGCATAACTAAACTTACAATCTTCGAGATTTCACAAACATTTAGATTGAATAAAATGAAATTAAAAATGAAAATGTATGATGATAACAAAATAAACAAAATACCAGAGAAGTTACTCTGCTGTATAGCAGGTTATGAGTGTGCTTTGTCGTTGAAACTGGTCATTATAATAGTATAATGGATATCTTGAATTTCAATTCAATAATGAATCATTTCAAACCAGTTAAAAAATATTTTGAACTAGAACACACCTTAGTCAGCATTTAATCTTTATTTCTAATAATTTTTTTTGAATTCATTCTAGTATTAAGGTACGTTGAACTAGTTTTTTCAAAAAATATAGCTTATATTGATATAATATTATATAATAGTAATTACAATATAATATCCTATTATATTATTAGATTTATATATAGTATCTTAGTGAGTGTCTATTGGTATACTGGATAATCTTTTACCTTTGATCCCCCACCACCAGAAGAAAGAAGAATAAACTGATATTAAAAATTGTAACGTTGTGACTGGTGGTATTAAGTTAATACAAAAAAATATAAACATACAAAATACACACACACACACACACACACACACACACACGTCGTTGTAAAACCAATACTTACAATCGTTGCTAGTGGCGTGCGCAGATATTTGGTTCCTTAACAACAAAACTGTATTATTTTTTAATCGTTTTTATAAAAACAAAAAACTTTTAAGCTGGTTTTTATAGAAAATTTATTTATAATTTGTTCCATATTTTTTCGGATTATACTACCTACTCGATGTTGATAGAATCGTAACCAGCCAAAAAAGGCCTGTGCCCCCTCCCACTATATATCCTTTCATTATCTTACTGCACACACCACTGATTATTGCTACGCTCAGAATCTAAAACATGTAACACTGCGATTTTATTAATAACTAATACAGTAGGTATAATAAAATATGGACTATGCATCATTAGTACTGACGTACTAAAACTAAACTAACTGGTAATTATGTAACATTGATAATTAGATATACCAACTCGGCTACTCGTTTAATATTATATGACAGAAAATATTTTGTAGAAATGAACGATATGGTCGTTATAGTATTATATCGTATATTATAGCTATAACTAATAGTTCTAAAAAATCGTTATAAATATGTAAGTTAAAAGAAAAAAATATACCCAAATATAAAGAAATTAAAGTCTACAGTATCACCATACCAGACAATTAATTTAAATAAACACATAAATTTTGTTTGCAATAATAAATGATTTGCTATAGCTTATAAAATATGCTAATTTTTATTAATTGTAATTTTTATAGGTACTTGCATTTATATTAGCATCGACATAAACTATTGTAAAAATAATATCTTTAGCGTAATATTATGATACGTTTTTTATAGAGTGCAACACAACTTTTTAATGGTGTACCATATCGCGCAATATCACAATATATTCTCATCCAATATATTATAAGTTTTTAATTTTTTAATTTTTAGAGTAATATTTCATGATTTAATATTCTTTCTTTCTTTTAAGTTAAAAGTATAAAATAAATGTTAGTTAAATCAACGTGAATATTATACTGCTTATCTATATAAAACAATATTACATATTTTCATTTAATTATTTAATTTATAATTATATGTTTAGTAAAAAAATTATATAATAATATAGAATACCCAGAACTATATTGTCTAATATTATGAGCTATAAAATTTAATTTTAAACAATTTTTTTAAATATCTACTTATCAATTAAATTTTTTTAACGAAACAATGTATCTACATTTTTTAAAACGTAAGCATTTTAGATATTTAATCTAAAACTCTTTTAAAGTTATATAAATAATTATGAACTTTATCGTAGTAAGTACTTACTATAATATAGCCTAAAGTTGTAATAACTGTTTTAAACATATGCATTGGTATATAGTTTTGTTTACCTATCAGACTGTATGTGTCTGTATAAGCTATTAAGTATAACGTTATAAAGTCATAAAAGAAGTCCTATTTAAATAGCGGGTTTCTTAAATAATAACCATTAACCATATAATATACACCATTAAAGCTATTTACTACTTAAGCGCCAAATCGTGTGCTGACAATACTGTTGAAAATAATAAGTATAACCTCGTTGATATCAAGACGGGATCAGGAAGTATAAAGCTATAATGCAATGATCCTAAATTATATTAAAAATATATCTAATATTGTGGCAGTACGCAATACTATGGGCAATAGGTGTTTTTAAATAATATTGGTAAAAACGACCGATACCTATACATATAATCCATTTTTTTTTTTTATAGGTATTTCGTCGATAGTTTACGATTGGCATTAATAAACCACAAAAACGGCAGATCGGAAGCGTAGATATAATATTATACTTATATATATAAATAAATAGTTACATCTAGCACGAACGTTGGCACACCTGTCGCCGTGGTCGTTGAATCGTTATCGTGCACGGATGTAACACGATTGCGCCCAGCTTACCTTTTTCCATTCAAAAAACGCAATACGATTGCGCTCGACCAATTAGCAATATTGCGCCCGTCTATAACCTTTTTTACTTTTTTTAAAACATTATCTCGGTTACTCGGTTGTACATATGGGGAAATCAAATCCAAGGAAAACCAAGTCCGACTGTATTTTTAAATAGTGTACTAGAAAATCGTTATATAACATATACATATACGGGACAAACACATATATATATATTAGATCGCAATCGTGTTGCGTTTTATGCAGGTAAAAAAGGTTATAGACTGGCGCGATAGTGCTAATTGGTCGAGCGCAATCGTATTGCGTTTTTTGAATGGAAAAAGGTAAGCTGGGCGCAATCGTGGTTCACCGATCGTGCACACACGGTCATCTGTCATGACCTTTTGAACTTCACCACACACACTTACACACATATACGTTACGTCATTGCATGTACCTACCTATATGATACTAAATTCATTATTTCCCATTCGTTTGGATTTATAGGGCAACGGTCGAACGGACATGAAAAAAAATAAACCACAGCGGGTGTGTGGACGGATAATTGAAAAGTGAATATTTAAAAAAAAAAAACACAATTCATAAGGCGAATATAATAATATCATATTAGGTATAGGTATCTGATGTATATGATGCCGGAAAACAAATAAATATCTCGTCGGACGCACAATAATAATAAATACAACATCATACAGCGTAAAATATTATGATAATAATAATAATAATAATATTATAATACATCGACGATGGGTCGTTACTCGTTTGTGCTGTCGTATCGGACGGCGGCGGCTGCTTTTTGTCGCGGTCAACGCGATATTAATTGAAGGTGAAAAAAAAATACGCGCGATGACGAGACGGGTGATAAATGGGGCCCCGTCGTTAGGGCAAGTCCTACATCGTAGTTTTGCTCTTCCCACGCCGCCGCGGCAGATTGTTTGATAACGCGCCAACGGTCCGACCGATACGGTTACCATTATCAAACAATGCGCATATACCACACTCCACCACGGTCATATTTTACAGTTTACACAGCCGCATCATACCTACCAGTATATACCGCGTGATTCCTTTAGAAAGCACGACACTCATTATTTCGAAAACCAACAGTTGTTATAGATTTTTGTTGTAATTATTTAAAAAAATATTGTTATTTTAAGCTATCTGAAGTCATTGCAAAACAACATTATTCAGAAAAAAAATTATCATTTTAACATCAACATAATTTTTAAAATTGTTTTCCTTTATTTAATGACAACATAACATTTTGGATTCTGATCGGAGCCATGAAATATTGATTTTACAATGATGTGTGAGTGTTTTTTTTTATTGGAGTGTCGCCTTTCTTAGCAGAGAAACTAGTTGGTACTTCGAGAGGGCGTCGAGTGTTCAAATTATTAGTTTCCAAAATAACCGGGACAAACAAAAACGGGAATTTTTACACAGAATCAGACACCAGTTATCGATCAAATAGATTTTGTTATTTTGTCGTTGAATTGTTGTGCAGCATGGAATGCTGAGTAGACCTTTCAAAAAACTTTTGGAATTTGGTATTGGAGATCTTACTTAAAGAAATATAGCAGAATTCTTTAGAAAATAAAAAAGGTAAGTACTTACCCCAAAGGATTGAGTTTAAAATACTTATCTACTTAAGCGTAAAAAAAAATAATTCAATTTTTTTAGAAAATGTTAAATGTGCATAAAAATATATAAAAATTAATATACATGCACAAAATGTGTGCATGTCGAATTTTTGTTTTATACTCGTCTTTGTACAGAATAAATTTCTAGCTTAATCTACTATTAATCAAGGACATAATATTCTTATATTGAAAGATATGTAACTCCTAAAAAATCTGAGCCCATTAATATACCTAGGTGTAAGGTGTTTCATTATGCGCACCTAGATAGTGATACATCATTATGAAATATTTTATAGAATAGTAAATACACGAAATGCGTTTAATATTTATTAAGCATAAATAACTAATAAGTAATAACTCAATAGTTGGTACTTAATTAAAATTGTTTGCGAATGACAAGGACATCAAATTTAATTTATAAAATACTTCCAAGCTATAACATTTTATTAAAGAACTTTCAACAAAATACTCATATGAATTCTTATGAGGAATGTACACAAGACGATGGTTGGTCGCTTGGGATTTATTATAGACTGGCGAAGAACCACATGGCAATTCTCATGAAGACTATTAGATACGTAAATATTAATAAATTAAAATACAAAACCAAATTTAGGTACTTATATTTTTATTAAAAACACAAATAAATTACTGCTTTTATAATCAATATTAAAAGGACGATGATTAATTTAAATAACCACATTTTAGAGACGAATGGTAGATCAAAAATTAATTTTAGAACACATTTTCTTGTGAACACGTATACAATTGATGCAGCTATATTAATTATTAATATAATATAATAAACGAAGCATATCCATAGCTAGAGAATAAAAAAAAAATTATCTCTAATTCAAATGATGTTTAGTTTTAAATATTTTGGTTTGATTTAGACATCTGAACGGGATGAAATAAAAAATACAACTGCAAAGACTGTGAAGAGTATTTACTCGTCCATTATTTTTTTATTTGTTACAGGCGATAATTCATTTTAGTTTTTACGCCTTATGATTTATGCTGCGTTAATCGCGTGCGCATAAATCACCCGGTTTAATTTCGTCTTTAGGTCCACGCGCAACTGGACGATTTCACGTGTAATAGGATATTGAACAAATACGACCTAACAAAACATAACATATTTTCTGTAATTTATCAAATTTACATACATTTTAACCATAGTATTTTAAAAGTGTATAATGTATATTAAAACAATGAAATCCTTCATAGTTCATATAGACGAATAAAGCTTCTCTGATCACTGAAACTATTCATTTATCATAATGATGAATAATGCGGCACTCGTTATTGTACCCATATATAAGTATAATATTTAAAATAAGAAATATTTTCTGTAAATTATCAGTTATTACATAAAATATATTACTCCTAGGGTTTTAGTTATTTTCTTGTAACTTGTAAGTAGGTATAGTTAATTAATTAAACAACTAAAATTATATTTTATGTACTGATATAGTACGTAGCTGTATGTTATGTTTTTAAAATTATTTTTCACTCAATCCATTAACTATAAGGGTTCAAATTAATATCTTGCAAAATAAATTGTCACTCTTTCATATTCGGGTCGTTACTTTAAAATTATAAAATCACAAAAACTTTCATTACTAAATATACATTTACGTATTTGAAATATAAATATCATTATCAATAAAAAAATTTGTATTGTATATTCAAAATTCGACTGTTGTTGTTTTGAAATTTTGAATAAATATATTTACAAATTATTTCAGTATTATTATAGTTGTATTTCACCTTTAACACTCATGAGTTATGACTAATACTACTTTCTACTTAACTAATATAAGTCATTACTCCTTATATGTTATAATATATTTAAGATTAGATACAAAAATATAAATTACAATTATAGATGTTTAATTTGTAAATAGAGACACAAAGTCTTGACTATTCATAAGAATAAAATGTATTGTGCTTCAATTTTCGAGTATCTACCGATTTATTAATCCATTGACTATCATTTGGCAACGAGAACCGCTTCTATAATATTATGTGTCACATACTCACATACACTCATATTAAGAGTAAATATAGTGCCGTAAAACATTGCAATAAAAATATTAAATACTAAAATAATACGAAAGGCGCAATAATGACTCGTCAATTAGTATTATAGGTAAAGATATGTTCCCGGGGAGGGGTCACAGTGGGAGAATGGATGTTTGCCGACAATAAGCAAAATGCGGGTTTCAAATATATATATTATATTATGTTAATAATATTATAATAATATGTATTACGAGTATATATATATATATATAGGTAATAGGTATACACGTAAACATGTAGATACTTGACATTATGCATAGCGTAGGAAAGAGAAATATTATTCCGATTTCCGACGTCACAGGTCGTTTTTCGTAAAGCATTTAATTAAAATTATTATAATAAAAATAATAAAATCCTATTGTTTCAACGAGGCCCTTGAGGCGAGATGTCCTCGGCGGCGCGGCGTTGGTGACGTCACAGAGTCTACTGTATATTTGTGCGCGGCGATCGTATCCTTAAAGGATGACGGACATCGCCTGCTGTTCAGTGTACCTATGTATATAAAAAACAGATACCAGTTTCATTCAACAACCGGCGTTCCTTACCACACCTCTTTTGTTACTCATTCTTAAAAAAAAACAAAAAATAATATCGTAACGAGAGACGGAAAACGTTGCACGTAATATTTTCTGTCCCGTTTACCAAAAAAAAAACCACCGCCGCAGCCGCCAATGATGATAACATCTAAACACGATATTTTAATTTAACGACGCGCGCGCAACTTGTTTTATCATTATCATTATCATATTTTTTGTTTTTACCGCCGAAAGCCACAGGTTTCGCCACTTCAGAATCATATAATACTGTTAAAAATACAAATTTCTGTAATAGTTTTTATGATTCTTAATAATAAAGTCATAACTGAGAAATCCTATACATACAATAGCTGTATACTCATATAATAACTACATTATTTAATGTATTTTGAATTGTATAATGTTTTTGAATACATGTACCGAGTACCTCCTAATAGTATGTAAATTTACCATTTTTTATCAATTAAATAAAATTTGTTACAAACCAATTAGATTTATTATTTTGAACTCTTGTACAAGAGAATAATCATTCTGAAAAAGAAGTATATCGCATAGTGATTTATATAGTTTGTCCTCGATTGTCATGTTACTAATGATAAAGTTTACGTATGTTATTTTTTTATCTATCTACGTTCCCGTCATAAAATTAGTATAAATCTTAAAAGACTTGTCAATATCACTGTTGAGACTAAAAAAAAGTGTAAAATTTGTAGTAGGTATACCATTATTTTTTTTAAATTTTAAAGTAATTACATTTTTTTTTAAAGATATATTATTATGACCTTGTCTTCAAAAAGTACGACAGAATAGCAGCTAGTTTTGTACACCTTGGTGTGTTGAAAAACTAGACAATGATCTGCTTATGTATATTTATTATTATGTACTCCAAATATCACTTCAGAGCTGCACATAGAATCGAATAGTATAAAAGGGTACACGATTGGGTTATCATTTATTTACTTAAATAAAAAGAAAATAAACATGTAAAGAGCGGAAAGCATCCTCACGAATAACATCTAGCTGTCTTGCATTTCAATATGTATAACTCGCTGTATTCAAGCTGTAAATTTCCCAGGGTAAAAATATCAGAAGTACCTATACCTACCCATACAAACTAATAGGATTTGTTAAACTTTTTTGCATAGCTTCATTTCATTTGTATACAATAATTATTAAATTAAATCAATAAAAAAAAAATATGGTATGCTTTAAGTTTTCTGAAAACAATAGTGCTCATATTTACCTGTGTGAAAAGTGTGTAATTATTTAGTTTAAAATACAAAATTACAAAATTCTTTCAACACTGCGGTGAGCGACTAAAATACCTTATCATAGACGCTAAAAATACAACAGACTACAGAGAGATAGTATTGTAAACGAAGGGACGACCTGAGGGACGAAAAACGTTTTAATAAGAAACAGAGAAGGGCTAGCAATGTAAAGGGACAATAATGATAAAAACTGCCAGTGCAGCCGGCGCGGTCATTATGTAAACGAGAGTCATCAAAATAGTAGTGACCGCTGTTTGCCCCCAACATAAGTTTATATCTGTGTTCCCGTTGGGTCAAGGGTTGTTTTTATATCCACGTTCGGCGCCCTATCTATAGTATTTCTGACCAAAAGCTGTAGGGTCAGCCGGCTAAATCGACCAATAAAAGTGCATGTATACCGTACGATGAATTTGAAAAAAAAATAGACCTGGCTCGATGGGGTTATACCCAATATACATATTGATTTAACCTAATCTATGACTAAAAACAAAATTACATTGGTATGTTGAATGATTTTTGAAATACACCCCTGTAATGGGCTACCCATTTAGATGATATTTGTATTTAAATAGAAGATGAAAAATGGACAGTATACATATATAGTAGATATTATATACGCATGTTTGATTATAAATAAAAAAGTCATACAATGTTTATGTGACATTTTTATTTTAATAACTGTAATACGATACAGACATCATACACGGTTACTATTATTATTGTTTTTCTACCTAGTACCTATCGTTATTTATGTCTAAAAGAATACACCTTGTTTAAGTGTTAGAATTTAAGTTAGATAGACCATGAAACTGTAGACTGTAGTCGTCTTGATGTAAATGCGTTTTGATAATCCTATAAGAAAATATAACAAAAAATATGGGCTCTGAAATATAGTCAATGCATTATTCTGATAATATTTGTATAAATATAACTTTAGAATTAAGAAAAAAGTTAAATCTATTACATGCATAACACGTTAAATTATAATTTATTTACTCTATTTTATACCTTACGAATTTAATATAGTCGCTCAATTGCCCTGATTTGATTGAGACCCAAAATATTGGTATTGGTCACTGCGACGACTTGTGTTGGGATTAAAGTTAAAAATACATCAAGTATTTATTTTAATTTTATCTGTATGCGTTTTTTGCAATATACTTCTTAAGTATTTATAAATGTAGTTTTAGGATTTTTGTTTATTTCATAAAAAGACAAAACAAAAATAAAGTGATTGGTATGGTAAGCCGGTAACCATACTATAATCAATATTCATTATATACTTATGCGATTAGTATTTTATATCTATACTACCGATATATTAATTATTAGAACCCCTAAAATTGAAAATTTGTTTTTTGATCTTCCATAACTATTTTCTAAGCATTATTATTTATTTATTAGTATTTTTCTTTTCTTCGAAATCTAAATCACATTAATTCTACATTATTTATTGATTTTTTTTTTTAATAAATAGAATCGGTTTTTTTCTAAATATCAACTATTATTACCATATGTACCATGCATAATAATACTAAAATATCTGATTTCGAAAAATAATTTTAATAATTTAATATCTAGTGTCTTGAATATTTGCTTACAATCCGTTGCATCGCACTGATTTTCTTCGAAATTACATCTTATGGAAAATGATTACTTTTTGGTTTTACGCGTTGCGAACCGTGCGGCTGCATCATTCGAACGAGCATCACCCATTCGAACACGGAACGTGCCGACAAACTTCTCAACAGTGCTGGTGGTGTTGGTACTTGATTAAAATAAGACGTCATCGTCACAGTTCGATGTATAAATGACAGCCCATTAACGGGCACGACGGCGGCGGCCCCCGGAGGATCCATCTCCTCTCTTATTTGCATCCAGATTGATAATATCTCTGTACCATTCTTGCCACTACCGCCACTCGTACTCCACTACACCTTTGTCTTATTGTGTGTGTGTGTGTGTGTGTGTGTGTGTGTGTGTGTGTGTGTGTGTATACATATACGTATAATATGTATACTACATTATAATATTATGATGCCCCTGCACCAAGCTAATTTTCTCTCCCTGTCCTATTTTCACAAAGTCATTTGTTACACGATTCTCTTGTTGGCGGCGACGGTATGATTACGGTATACATGTATATACGTGCTATGTAGTAACTGTCGTTACTTATAAGGACCCTTCATGTATAAAACCTGTTGGACCCAAATGCGTATTAGTTAGTATACGCAGTAGAAGTGACTCATTTCGATCAACCATTTTAAAATGATGTCTAATAATTAATGTGCCCCTGTTAAAGACCGTTTAAATATCATACTATCTTGACATTTAATTATATCCGTTAATAACCATTTAAATTATTATTCTAAGACCTAAATTATTTTCAAATGTTAAAGTCAACAAATGTTATAGACTATCTAAAGTTAAGATTTAATGAATGAAATTATCGCAATTTTATTGATTTATAATACATATTTACAATAAAAGTACCTACTTAAACCGTTTTCCTTAAAATTAAACCATAGAAAATTATAAAAATTAAAAACTAAAATACAATTGAGCTTATTTTTGATATTGGTAACTTCAGTTAAACATTACTGTAGTATACCTACTAGTATATGTCAAAACACCGACCAGCATTCTAATGTAGTTTTGTTTATGGAGTAATGGAGTTTCTTTATTATTGTCACCATTTAAATAGTAGGTACATATGTGTTTTTGAACTGTAAATTAAAATTATAAGATGCATCATGCATAGTTATATACATTACACTACAATAATAATATACATATAGCCATAAAGGTAATTGATAACATATTTTGATGTATTGAAAAGTGAATATTGTACTGCAGTTGTTTCATAAGAAAATGATCGGAATGTTCAGTTAACAGAAGTCATGATGTCGTCGTATTATTTCGGCCCATTAAGTAAAACAGAAAAACAAATGAAACGAACGTTTTTTCCAGCTATTTGTGTCTCGGTGTTGGGCGAAAGAAAGAGGAGAAGGGTTCCTCCGGTGACCGGTGACAAATGGGCATAAGAGGCCGATGGAAGAGAGAGCGTATATACCGATTGCCGAATTCTTAAGGGAACAGTTCGTTTTTATTGGATTATCTTAGGGCGTCAGGGCGAGGAGGGTATTAAAATTTTAGACGGAAATGAACCCCCGGAGGTAATTTCCTTCCGACTTTTATTCTACTACCCTTCACACGAAAACAGCTATTTCTTTTATGTTATGTTAATTTCTTTTTCGGTCTGCCACCGTCGAGGGGTCAAATACGCGTATTTTTATATATACGAAGTGCAAAATGGTAACAAAAAAAAAGCAAAAAAAAGACTCTGTAATTGTAATTATTGTATTTTTTCTCTTTGCGTTTTTCCTTAGACTTTTTCATTATTTCGACTATAAAACATGGGCTGGCAATAAAAAAAAAAAGCTAGAGGGAGTTTTAATCAAATCGACATGGGATTCGACAGCGGTGGCGTTTGCTGTTTTGCGGCCGCGCTTTTTTCTCGTTAAAACTTTTTGGTTTTACGATAATCATACCACCTCGAAATAAGTCGTAAACATTCGAATCACTCCGAAATCAACCTTTGTAAACATATATTTGAACATTTGAATGAACAATGGCATACGAACAACGCACTATAGAAAAAATTTAATTTGATAATTTTTTAGTTCGAAATCATGAATTATGATCAAAAGGAAATGATCATATTATAACTTGTATAACGCATGTAAAAAATAACTTCATAACATAAAATACAAAAGTATTTTGTTAATTTTAATATTTTATGTTTCAATGCAATTTGCATACAAATTTTAAAATATTTTTTAAGTCACGGAGCTACAAAACTACAAGCACTTTGAAAATTAGCTACCCAATAGAATATTATTAACTATAATATTATAATAATATTCAGAAACAACATTAAAAATGTTTGAATGGCAAATTATTACGTTTTATTTATTCATGATCAAAACTATCCAACACAGCCAGACGCTAACTCTACATAGGAAAATACGCATTTATTATATGTAATGCACATTAAAATAAAATCTTAAAAAATAAGGAATCCCTTGGAAAATAAAACATCGTCGTCGGCAATCGAAATAAAATATTTACAAGGTCAGCCGCGGGGGCCAATGCATTAGCTGCTTCCACGCAAGCGGCCGAGAAATGAAGTATCTGTCCCCGCGGACCTTGTACCACAGCGGTCTGACTAAATGGATACGAATGGCCCATAAAAAAGATGTTTGGGACGACCATAAAAATGAATCATTTACTACTCTATGTGCACAAATACAACTGCAGTGGCCCGTTCAATCATTGTGATTGCCCTTAGTAAATTTACGTTTTTAATCTCACCGCAATTGTGAAGAGCATTCAGATCCCCGAAATATAGAAAATAAATCGATAAATCTGATGACCGTAAATTGTGGGTACCTTATTCAGGCGAGTTTCTCTAAGGAAATGCACTTTATAGTTGTAGGCACAGAGAAATACACTTAAAAATAAGTTCTTAATTTTATCAGCCAATATAATAATAGTAATAATAAAAATCTTGCAGTAAGAACAGATAATGTTATATAACCATTTTATATTTACCATAATATAATAGGTACTGCAGCGACAAGGTGAAATCTTTAGATAAAAAAATATATACATCATATTATATTAGTATATGACATAGACACATAGTCATTATTTTTTGATAATTTATATTAACATGCACAATTCATAGAACCACGATTTTAGACTTTGAGTTGACTCCCCACTGCCAACACTTACCTAGAGACTCCCTATAACATACATACCTTATGCATTCGACATATTAAAATATACATTAGGTACTGTAATTCATGGAAATCGGTGTTCTAGCTGAAATATGTTCTTTCCCGAAACCAATAGGCTATATAATGATATCAATTGTTTAATATGCATTAAAACATTTATATATACATCAAAAATTTCAATTGAAAATGTTTTGATAAAATTGATATCAACATATTACGTAAATTATACACATCAAAAAAAGTCTCGTCTCAATGTACATAATATGTTCAAACTATTGTATCAGATATCTATGAATATATATATATTTTGGATAGCTGATTAAATATAATTCGTTTTTGATTAACTATGCAATAGCTAATTACTAATTTATAAAATATTGTGAATTGAAGTTTTCATCAGAAAAACCATTCTCGGTAAATAAAATCACTAATTCCTTGGTTTCCTATTGGTCACCACGACCACATATTTTAAACCGTCTAGAATTCGTATAGTAGTAGCTATAATATAAAATATATTTATATTAACAACACAATTTTGATATTCGAGCTGTAGGTATGTGAATTAAATACATTTTTCAGTATTATTATTTAAAAAACTATCAGCATAAGAACAATATGTATTTAATCATAATTAAGATCGGATATCCGCATAGAAGATGGACTAGTGTGGGTGGTCCGTATTTATTGAAAACGTCAGAGCTTATCTAATTAAATGCTTTCAATTTTAATTAATATTTATGGTTTTTTGTTTTTTTGTTACAGGACAATAATCATAGTTTTAAAATATTTTCGATCAAAATAAAATTAATATTATTAAAAATATTGAATCATTTATTATTTATTTATTTATAATTATTTGGTTATTTTAATAATTACAATAATTGTAGTATTAAACAGATGATTATTTTCAAACATTTAAAATAACCAATATTTTGACCACCTATTAGATTTTTACTAGATAGGTACTTATAAGAATTTCTAAACTATTAAATTGATTGTAAAAAATAATGTTTATCGTTCATTGAAAAAATACGGTATTTTAATTAATATTCGTGTCGAAGGAACATTTAAATTAAATGAAACAAACATAATTCCAATGTTTTTTAAATTTCTTTTCCCCATTCCTATTTTTATTTGAAGTTTGTAACTGTTTATATTGGGGCGATATTTTATAGCCAATTCTTGAATATAGTGCATTTCTTACTCCCCTGTTTAATTTACAATCACTAAAATAATTATTTACTTTTCAATTGAATTCTATAAAAAAGCATTTATTAGGTATAAAAAAAAGTCAACTTAAAATACATCAATACTAAATAGTTAAGTATTCAGTTATGTATAAATTTATAAATCTGAGATCACAATAGACACACTCCATTTAATCTCTGTTGAACCTCTTCACCAAAAATAATCCAAAATTTAATTAATATTTAATCCTGTGGTCACTATTGATTTTAATGTCCAGTAATCCAAATGGGAACCCCAAACCTCAACCCTTTCTCACCTTTGACCCGTCAGCTGACGCGTGTAATCCTATATAGACTGGTCCAGTCGTGTGCCATGTATAATTAGAGGATAATATGAAATTAGCCTCGTTCACCTACATAATGCCCATGTGGCTATGTATAATAATAATAATAATAATAATAATAATAATAATAATAATAATAATAAATAATAATAAGCAATATGTATATCATAATGTATATTATTGTATATTGTGTTTTTCATTAATTGTAATTTATTTATTAGTGTATACAAATGAGAAACTAGTAATATAAACAGATTTAAAAAGGTTTGTCATTGTGAATAGTTTTGGTAGTTCACTAAAATTGTTTATAATATTCTGAGAACATATGTATTTTATTATACAATTTATATTTTATTATAAGTACAAAAGTCATATACGCATAGTCAAGTGTTGAAAGGTCCCCAATATTTTAAAATGCACAATATTATACTCACATTTTTTAAATTACATTTATCATTTATTTCTGTCGATAGTGGTATATATATAATAGACAGTTATATAAATTCATAACTTTATAATATGGTAAATTAATATTATAAACCACATAATCATTCTTTTAAAAGATAACTTTATATACAGCAGTAATTTACTAGAATATAAGCACATTATGTATACGAATATAATAGAAGAGAGATTAAATATTTTATATAATTTATTTTCTAATGTATATAACATCTACATAAACATAAAACCTATTGAACAACGATCAACATTATAAGCACGACATATTACCGATAAAATTTGGCACCCTTGGTTCTTTTTTTTCGCACCCCTCAGACATATACACACACATACATGCAGACACACACTACACACGACACACAACCACCCTTGAAGACGATTTTATGGAGATGGGGGAGAAAGAGGGGGAGGTCTTGTACGTAGGATTAACCCACACACTATTGGAAGGGTGCAACATACAACGATAATAATAATAATAATATCAAGACAACGAAAGAAATAACGGAGTACAATAGGGAAAGGTTAATAATTACATTCTTTAGACTTTGGCCCTTTAAAAGGATTACGACTTATGTGTCACCGAGGACCTGAGTGACAAAAATATAACAAAACTTCAATTTTACCATTCAACAAATGCAATTTTATAATACATAATTCAACTCATAATAGTAACATATAGGTGCCTAATACAGAGAGTAAAATAAATAAGAAAATTTTTGGGGCTGTAATAATAAATTAGAATCATAGTTTAGCATTCGCATAGATTGAACTAATATCTGTAGTATCTATCTATGATTCTATTAGTCTCGTGATCGTAAATTTACACTGTAAAACGATAATAGATCATACAAAATACAAAATACGCCATGTTAAATAAGTTAATTTTATCTATGAAATTTAGTCGATCGATGTAAACATCAAAATATTGGTGTCTGTTTTTGTTTTTAACTGACTTTTGATCATAGATATTATCATATTAGTGTAAAATTATACATTTTTTTTCATTACATTTTTTAGAAAAAATTTATTTTTAGTCAAAATGAATGCTGCAACCTTTGTCGATATTTCAGATAAAATGCTCAAGAATTAAGAAATTATGCATGTAAATCGCATTTAGGTTTGTGTGTTAAAAATGTAGTACTTAATAAAATTGATTCTGGTAAAGAGAATAATGCCAACAATATATACTCGTTCGTGTCCCAACCAGTTTGTTGTGACGGAATGCTAAGAACCTTATAAATCGTGAGCTGTTGTGGGTGTTACCCAATTAAGTGAGACTCGCGATTACATACGAGTACGTCTATAATGTGCAATAGGAAGGGTAGGGTCCTAGAGAGACTCGATATCTCTGAAAATAATTAAAAATACACATTCAAAGCAGAGGGAGTCATAGTACTGTATATGATCATATTTTAGTAGGAGAAAAGTTATTCGTGAGTACACATGTGTAATATATGTATAAAAAAAAATCCTTCTACATGCATAATGATTTTACCGACTTAGTTAGGTCCGCCGTGGCGGCTAATAATTCCATGGTCCACTAATTACATGGTGGACGTTGTTTTTTCCTTGTAGGTACCTTCATTGTTATTACATCCAACGTTATTAGTTATATGATTATGGTACGACAACGACGAGTTTGATTGAACTTGATGGCGGTTTAAATAAAATTAAAAAAAAAAAAAAATAGAATAATATATTTTTTTTTTAAATAAAAATGCATTTAGTAGAAAATTAATTAGTTTTATATAGATTATAAAGCCAATAAATTATTATTTTTTTTACTTCCCGTGTATTATTAAGACTTATTTTGCAGTTCAGCGCTTAGCAACTTAGTTGATATAAGAGTTTAAGAGTTAGTTAATGTTACTAGTTAATATCTTATGTGTTTAACAAATTTATATAAATAAAAATTGTGGTGTTTTTTAAATTCTTTAAATTTTAAATTTATTATATTTTATAAATAAAATATCTAGACTTAGTATAATTATAGAAAATTACAGTGTTAATAAATGTATACTATTTTCGGTTAACTTATAACAAAGACTTAAATAACATCAACTTTAAGATACTGATATCATAAAAGTAATTATTACAATTTTAATTAATAATTCCAAGAAATTCTTAAGGGTTAAAGAACTCTTTATGGAAGAAAATAACCGTTAGTATGTCAATTTTATGTGATGAAGAAATGTTTACGATTTCTCTGAACGATTGCCCATTAACGAAGTTGATTATGTTACATATAATTATAGTTTTTATTTATTTTAACAATAAATTGCACAACTATCAACTTGTCAATAAATAAAATATAACAACTACAACTTAGTGTAATAGTATAAATAATTCAGTATTGAAGTGTCAATTTTTGAAATAATTTATTTTAATATGGAATCTAATAATTTTCATTACATAGGTACTTGCTGTGATAGCATAATAATTGATTCACCACAGTTTTCATAATTAATGAGGATTGGGCTAGTTAATTTCTTTTGAGTTTAATTTATAGGTAATACTTATGCAGACCTAAGAGCATTTTAAATATAAAATAGGTATTTTTATATTCTTGAATATTTCTTATTGATTAATTTTTGCTTTAAAATTTACATGTAAATTTGAAAACAAATCACATGGCAGATGTACCTACATAAAAAATAATATAACATTGTATTCTTCGTTAGGATATTTGATATTATCATATTCTTATATTGAAAAACCCGCGTTCACCAATACCAGCGGGCAGCGATACTTGAGAAATTCGCATTAAGAAATTGCTCTAATAATAATAATTATTGGCCGAGGAACAAATATGATACTCTTACAATAACAGTACAGTATTGGGTATTAACTACGGAGTGGGCTTCCGAATGTCCTTTCCAACAAATTATAATAATCGTATTTATACACCCTCCTATACACCCGTATACATTAAAAACTGTCTTAATGAAAGGGTGTGCAGTGTGCCAGCGTACACTCGAGGGAAATAATAACCAGCGGCGGTCCATCGTGGCTATAATAATATGTGGCTACGGTTGTCGGTTGTGAGTGCTTCGCTGTGTACAAAGGTGTGCGAGTGTGTGTGTGTGTGTGTGTGTGGGTGTGTGTGTGTGTGTGTGTGTATATGTAATGTATAGATGGATTGTGTGTGTGTTTTTTTTTTTTCTTAAATTTTTACGTAAACATTTTAAACTCGGTAAGTATAATATTGTATACACACATATTAATATATTATTATACACGAGAGTAGGAACCTTGGCGGTTTTTACTTTTTACCCGTGTCGCCGGTAATGGCGTTTATCTGTTATGCAAATGAAACGGTCGAATGACTGGTGGCGGCGGACAACGGTAACAAATCAAGTGGCTTTGTGATGATATATTGTGTGAAAGGATGGCACATAAGAGTACATAATATAGCTTCTCGGCATCAACTAGATTTTTTTTTGACGACGACGAGAAAATTTTTTGATTCCGCTCTTAACCTTCTACACGTTAAGGGGTCGTAAAATTTTATTCCCCTACTCTAGTTTTATTGTCTTCTATCGGAATACGTTTAATGACCTCTGCGACACGGTGTTAACCGTTAAGAGGGGGAACAAAAGTCAACAAGATTTAAGTAAACACAATCGCTGTGCGCGTTTATCCGAACCGTTAGAGGTAGTTGTTGTTTTTTTTTTCACTTCAAAGAAATTGCCGCACGTTTTTCGACCGTTCTAAAGTGTCATCCATACCTCTCTCCCCCAATACATAAAAGCACGTGGAAAGTTAATCGAAAGGCTGCCGTAATAGACCACATTTGAACGGTAGTATTAAACGAATCGAAAGCATCCTTGAATTTAAAATTGATTTTTTTTGCCTTCACGTTTTCTTATTCTGGTATGTATACATTTGTATGAACTGTAATATTATTCACTTATTTCAAACACTATTTTAATTATTCAACATAAGTGTTTTATAAACTGCGGTGATAATGATTATTGTGATTGTATTGATGTACCTTCAATATTAGAACGTTATAAAAACGAATTTATTCATTTAATCTGTATTTGATAGGACCTATATACTGCTACAATGATTATAATGATGTACAGGTAACGAATAATCGCAAAAAACTGATACAGTTACAGCGAATTTTGTTTTCTACGTAATCTTACTCTGAGACTAAAGAGTGAAGACTAAGTACCGATCTGCTATCAAATGTACAAATTCTGCAATAATATTATCATGCGTGTATGTATCATATTTCTTATGTATTTTTCGAAACATTATATTCTATGATTATGTTCAACACTTACTTTTTGGTAAAATGATTGAATATTGGGATAAATAGATAGTTATATATAACTGTTCTTTTTGCACATTGTAGCCAGTCACACAACTCATGATTTCTAAACCACGAATAGTTCATATGAGATGCATTTAAGTTTGGTGTATGTTCACAACGAACGGATTGGGCACACTGTCAATAAAACGTAAGTTTGATAATATTATATACGTAATAGTGAGTCGAATTATACTGAGTATACCTAGAAAACTTTACTGTCTAAAATGCAATCTATAAATGAGAAAATATCAGTTCTTCCATAATGAACCTATAACATTGTAATGTTATATTATTATCATGCACGACGGATCGCGTTCTATTATAAGAATCGTGTAATTGTCACAGCAATACTATATTTAATAAGATAATTTTAAGAGAACGCCACATATGCTATTTAAGAGGTTGGGTGTACAGGCATTATTATTAGCCCATGTTAATGAAATATTGAGAAGGATTCAAATTTTAAATCTCAAGTATAATAGGTATTTATATTATACCTATTAATAATGAAAGTATTTTAAAAGTGGTCCCATGGTTGTTGCGTAACCACGAACTTCTATATAGATAAACGGCTTTGTATGATACTAACTATTATTAGAGTACAACATTAGATTTATTAAATTTTCACACTACACGAAAAACAACTTAATCTTTATTGAAGCATTTTTTTTTATGTGAATTTCACTTTTTTATAAATTTATACTTAGAGAGTGAAAAAAATATACTATATTCGAATGAATGATTTGAATTGTCTTTATTTGCTTTTGAGTTAGCAAAAAAAGAGAAAAACGTTACGACAACGCGTCTCTATGTATTGTGAACACATGGTAGAGCTACTGAGAGTACTATCACCGTAAGTTTATCTCGCGCAAAACCATTTTCACGGATAATAATTTACAGGTGGTGGTATGGTGCCCTTTTAATATGATATAACGTGCACTATACATGGGTACACTAGCTGCAATTGGTAATATAACGATTCCTATTAGTTTGCCATTTCAATTTGCCAACTTTTCTCGGACCACGGTAATGTTATTTATTATAAACCGCCTTATTGGTAGAATACGTATTATAGTTTAATGGTATAACTGGTACAAAATATAGTATACGATTATGACGTAATAAGGGCGAGACGATGACGAGTGGACGATGGAAAGGAGGCTTATTGGCATGACCGTGTAAGTAAACGATGTACAACAACGACAAGTGCAGCAGCAGCAGCAGCAACAACAACAACAACAACAACAGCGACTACAAACCGAACGTACGTGACGTAGGACGTTCGTCTCCGGTTGTGGGTCACGTTCGGGTGTATGCATTTCGTACGCGCGCGTGTCCGTCGTCGCAGTGTACAGTCGCAGCGCCGATCGGCATGCTAAATGCCCCTGACCTAGGCCGGCCAGCGCGCGCACGCCGATCGCGAGCCGGCGATGACGTAGGACGTGAAAATAATGTATAAAAAAATAATAATAAAATAAATAAAAAGAAAGAAAGAGACCGACCGCCGCCGCCGCCGCCGCCGATACACCCGCGCGTGGTACGGGTTACGTGGCCCGGGACCTGCACCGGCCCAATTAACATTCAACTCGGTCGCAGCCTTCGTCGCGTGCGAGCGACGTGTTCGACCGACCGATCACGTCGTAGCTATACGCGGACGCCGCCGCCGCCGCTGGGACGACAAATCTTCGGCGGCGATGCCCGTTGAAGACGAGATGCAATATCGCTGCACTCGCTTTCCTCTAAACCTACACGTACCTATATATTATTGCGTGTCGAATGCACAACACCTCACGTTGTTCGCTGACGGTGCCTCAGAATGCCGTTACACGGACGCAACAGCGTTGATGTAATAATATTTTATTGATATAATCCGATGATGATTTTTTTGCGGATTATATATACCATAAGCACGTGATACACGTAATCTCGATCGTCTCGTTTGAATGTCATGTAACATTGTGATTATAACTGCAACGACCGACGTCAACCGATTTTCACCACAACAGTCGCATCGCACGCCGGCCAATTTGTCCTATAGTCTATACACAATCATTGATTAAATATATACAATAATCGATATACGCACTGCGACGGCTACGTGATTTATAATGTGTATATTATTATGCAGTGTAACATAACTGCAGTTTAATTTATACCGCGGTGCACTAACCAAAACCGAATGTGGTGCACCATGTTGAGAGATATACACGAATACACGGTGGTTCGCTTCCTCGCCGCCGCCTGAATATACGTAATATTACTTCTAATGTATTACCAGTTCCATAATGTACAAAAGTCGTACAGACGTGGTATTTATTTTGACGCAGAACCGATACGATACGACTATCGTGATTTAAATTTATTTTTTTTTATCGAAAAGTTATCGACGACTGAAATATTATATGCATTCGACGTAACGGCTAATCACACAGGCATAGGTATTTTATTTTCGAGCCTCCGTAACCCATCGTTACCGGCGATGAGAATAATTGTGTTACGCATTTGAATTTCGAATAGGTATAGTTATAAGTATAAGACGTATACTATATCTGACGAGGACAACTTTGTTAAAATTAATTTGTATGCACAGAACACATCGCGAATTGTGTTCTACTTTGTGCGGCAAACCAAATAGGACAAACCTGTGCATAACAGTGCTGCGATTTTCTTTTGAATCGCTTCCGCAATTTTATTTTATACGTAATGTATATACTGCAGCTGATGTAACGGATACGTATAAATATTATAAGTGCCCACGGATACAGCTTAGTCTGAGAACATATAGAAGATAGGACGACACCAAACGATAACGGACAATATACGATGATAATGACATAGGATACACATATACCCCACGTATGCATCAATATCATCAGTTTATACAACTATTTGCTTACAAATATTACGGTGAATACAATTATATTCATCTCGATGAAATCTAAACCCATGTACTATTGTGAACGCCGTCTGAGATGAACACCAATAGATTTGGTCTGTATAGATGATGGAATGCGGAATATGTATAAGGAACATGTATATATATATATATATATGTGCACAAGGTGTGAAAATGCATCAGTAATAAGCACCAGCGTGTTTTTTTTTGTGCTTTACAAAACGTCAGTAATTATGTCGGTCGGATTAGCATTTTTATAATATATGTATTATGACTATTATGTATACATGTATAGTATAGTATTAGTGTATCTTTTTCTCTCATCATTCTCTGCATTATACACACATATATATATATATATTATATACATTTATATATATATATGCGCATATATTTACACGGAGAAGCCGGTTTAACACGAAGACATATTACCAAACAATGGCCTACATAATTACAGAGTGTTTCCTCGTGTCCTTCGTGCCAGTGTGAAGTACTATATTAAAAAAGAATAAGAATCGAAAGAAAATATAAATATGTGTGTGCGCGCGCACCTGTATAAATTTGGAGATTTAACTTTTTGTTTCTATTTAACTAATATTAAGATTTACCAGCACCTTCCTTCTTCTTAAACGGGGGGAAGAAATTCTCTAAAATATTTTTTAAATCTTCGTATGTACAATATAGACTATACAGTATAATAGGTATAAACTATAGCTAAAATAATTAAGTACACTATATTATACATTTTATTAGTGAAGAATATACGTTAATAATAAAAATATTTGTTACGTAACTGAGATAAAGGCAACTAAGGTCGCTCTGCCACACCGAACAGCGTTATCGTCAATCTACATTTTGCCGTCAATTGTAAAACCTCATTCAGGACAACGACGTCCAGCTGTTTAAATTACTCAAAATCTACAGTTATATAAAATGAAATTGTTAGCCAAAAATAAAATCAAAATAAATGAGCAAATAAGGTTTGAATTATTATATAATATAAAAACCGAATGAATTGATTACCGAAAAATGCCACTTTAGTATTAATAATTTATATGTCTACTGACTACAGTATTCAACACTCGACTTTATATTTGACATAATATCATTACTGTGATTTAATTTTTTTTAGGGTTCAACTTAAAAATGGAATGAAACAAAAAAATATTAGTTATTACACAATACAGTACAGGAACACACCAAAATATTTTATACTCTCAAAATGTACACATAATATTTTTAGTACAGTAATTTTATATACTACATCTGATTTTCTAGTTTCATATTTTAATCAAAAAATATAAATTCCTATTATTTTTATTACTGATAGAATAAATTAAATATATGAAACAACATTTTAAACTCAAATAAATGACTAAATTAGTTAATACTTAAGATTTAAAATATCTAACGTACAATTAAAACAACTTTCTTGCATAAGTAAACTTATATACCAAAGTAATTAACCATAATATATTATATATTTCAATCTACCTAACACTTATACATTTTAACCAAAATTAAATTAACATATAAATACAATTTGTAACCATATTACCATCAGCAAATCTATCAAAAATTGACCATTCCTTTAAACTGTGGATGTATTATTATTATTATACATTGACGTTGAGTTTATACATTTATGACAACTAGGTACCTAATGCAAAGATTTAGAAATTTAAAAAATATATATGCATCTAGAAATAGTATACAAACATAAAACAACTATTACAATGTGTTGTTTCGATTACCTCGGAGTAAAAATTAATTTAACAGACACTGTCGATTATTATTTTTGTTATAAACAGCGAAATTATTTAATTTAAAAAGTTTAATCAACGATGCTTAGAAACTTTGTTTTAAAGATAAATATTATAATTTTTTCAACAACTAAAGAACAATGAAATAATCGGTTAAAACGCCACATTTTGTGTTCAATTTCTTATTTTCTTATCCCAAGAAACTCTGAACTAAATGTTCAAAGTACTCCAGTAAAAAAAATGATTACAGGAAAAAAAGAGAAAAAAATAATTACAAGTCCTCTATTGTATAATATGTTCATTCGTTAATCACAATCGCTCGAAATCAAAAACTTATAATGATGCCTATTATGTTATTATAATGAAATAAATTGTATTTATATTATATAATACGGCTTGGACTTATTAGATTAAAACTTATAAAGTATGACCAAATTAGTATGAAGATAATTAATATACATAGTTTTAATTTAGAGTGGCGTATACATTATATGCCTACCCACTAAACCTACAGTTGAGTCATATCTATAGTTGTATTTATAACAGCTTACAATAAATACGATGATCTCATCTTTTGAATTCTTGCTTACAAAAAAAAGATTAACCTTCTGCGAAAGTTTTTAATAGTGCAATAGTGAAATGTTGATTTGTTTTTCACCACTTGGACAAAATGTTATAGAATGAGTTTCACACTGGACAAATACAAACTAACTATTATGGAGAACTATTAAATATATTTAACTTGTAGGGAAACGAGTTTTCTAGTGCCTATTACCATTGTGAAATTTGTGACAAGTTTCTTTATGTAAAGCGTGCGTATGATTTTCTTAAGTATATATATTTTGTTTGATGTGTATGCATTACAATTATACATTTTAAATAATAATCTAAAAAAGTCTGCCCGTTACATAATAATATCAACATTTTGTGAAATTGATTAATTTATGCTGACCCGTGACCTGCGCAGTGAGTAAACCGTTGTTTTCTCACTGAATTATTTTTATCCCACACTCTTAGCGGGAATCGAGTAATTTATAGTACTATGGTTATATTATCCACGTTATTGGGTTAACTATATTACGAGACGATTAAAATCATATCAATTTTCCGTGGCGGATTTATTAGGATTGAAGCGCCGAGAATCGATTACCTCAGGCCCCGCCAGTGTCCGTATATTATATGCCTAGCGTTAATAATCACCCGACCGATTTTGTCCGCTCGGGCTTCATCAGAAAATTAAAATCATGGGATGCTTATTTGTCAATTAATGGTTTTATCGTCATTTTTTTTTTTTTTACCCCAATTCAACCGAGATTTATACTGCCGATCATGATTGAACAGTGTCTGAAACCGGTCCGACTGGAACACTGTTAACGTTTTGATAGGGTAAAAAAACAAATAATAACCGGTAAGACAATGGTACCCGTATTACTATAGCAAACGAAAAACCCGATCAATGGAAGGTGAACGAGCACGTAAAATAGCGAAAACTAGGCTACATACTCCAGCCGATTGCGTCTTGTATTGTATAATGTTTGTCTGTCTGCAGTGGTCTCGTCACCGAGGATAAAATATTATATTATGAACAGGTGAAGAACATGTCTTTCTATGTAGTACCTATACTAGTACCTATGTAGATAAGATTCGCATTACTCGTGATATCGAAATAGTATTTACTAAAAATCTATTTGCACCAATAAATATAATAGTATAATAGTATAATACGCATCAACCAAAAACCATTGGTAGGTATACTTATTGGTTCAAAGATATTATTAGTTTTTAAATATATAATAACTACCGACGAACGTATTTCCTAGCGTGTAGTATAGCATAAAAAAAATAATATTTGTTGTATACAAACCAAACGAACAGTATTGAAATGTTGCGATTTTTTACATTTTTATCCTGATTCTAGTTTTTTGAGATAAGCCTTCACATTTGTAATCTTAATATTGAAACATTACAGAGTACCTACGTACACTATGTCATGTATAGTGTATATATATATATTATATATATATATATTGTAATTCAAAAGTAATTTAAGAACACATATTATGACGTATACCTATAAACGTCTTATAAAAATAAAATTGTCTTTAATTTAACAATTATTTTAAACCTATTTTCATTTCGATTCGGTGCAGTCGCCAGTCGAACAACAATATATGATCTGCTCAACTATTTGAATAGTTCGTCCATGCCAGCGAAGAGAATCGTTTATGGTCAACGGACGGACTATACGCGAGAGCCTCGTGCGTGAAATTTCCACAGACGAAATTAAGACATCCCCTAGGTATTAGCCTTTAACAATGAAATCGGAGAATGATAGAGAAAAAAAATGTGAGTAGGTATTTCCCATTAGTGTGTGATGTGTGCATACAGAAATCGGCCGTGAAGCGAACCTAACTGACGGCACTTGTCCGGAACAATGCCATATTTCAATAAAGTATGGTTTTTGGATCTCTCTGTGTATTTATATTATAGTGCACATCCTTGGAAAATTGATTGTTTTTGTTGCTTCTGTGCAAGTAAACAACGATGGGAATTTGAAATCAGCCATTTAATAGAATGGTATACACAGTATATAGATTATAGACGGATGTACGAATATATTATACCTATATGCGTACCCATTTATCGATATTGTTAGTAGTAATATTTCTCAATAAACCATTTTAATATTAAATCCTATTTTCAACCATAATTGAAAAACGGCAGGAATAGTATACCTACTTGTTTGTTATCACCTAAGCGACCATCCATCGGCGTCGTACCTATAATTATTGTAGCTTATTATATAGGTACTCCGATACATAGGATCAACAAGTTCCAATAAATAGGATCAAAAAATAAAAGTAAATAATTATATAATAATAATATATATATAGATATATTTTTTACGCTTGATAGAAGCACATCATATAATAGTTTATATTGGAGTATCAAAGCGATGAAATATGTTGAACATTAAGCTCAATATGTTTATTATTGATAGGAAATTTTGAATCAAATTAAGTAGGTATGTAAATAAATACTACATAAACCTAGTCGGTGGATACATTTAGAAGATTTCTATAAGGATAAGTGAAAACAGACAATACTACTGTCGAAAAATATTTAAGGAATCTGAACACTGCAAAAAATATTGCAGATCATGATTTAAATATTACCTATTTATTTATTTAAAAATTTAAACACTTATTTCTAAGACGTGAATTTAATTTTTGAACACACAGTTCGCAATGTAAATTATAGTACAAAAAATAAATAAACATTAAGTAATTAAAACTTGAAGCTACAAGAAGTACCTATATTTTCAATTATTGTTGACGGATCAAGGCTATCGAAGTGTAATTAACATATTATAGCATTAATCAAACTGATAACTTAAATCCCATAAACCGCAGTTGATTAAACAATATGCCAACGGTAAATATTAATAGTATAATTTATTTGAATGTTACCAATTACATAACATTGGATTCATTAAAAATGTGTTCTAACCATAATTAATATTGTGGTTCTTTTAATAAACATCAAATAGTGCTTAACATATTGTACACTGTACACTGAAAATGGTTCATATATGTCTTTCAACAGAGTCCATTGACCGTTGTTGTTTTTAAATTTTTTTTTATATTTATATATTTATTTTTTGTAATTAATTATTATCATCTCCAGTCGTAGGCGTATCTCAGGCTTATTGCGTTAACCTCTAAAGTCCACGGCTGCAAACGGCTATGGATTATATCCTCACGAAACCAGTATAGGTACGTTCCGTCGTATAATATATACATGTATGTGTGTATACCATACATGAAATTAAACGCATATTTGTATTAATGTTCTTGTACACGTTATTAGTTAGTGGGCAATAAATTTTAGCAGTCAAACCGGACATTTGGGTGCCTCCTGATAATAATTGATTTGTACACCGAGGGACCTATCTATTGAAACACCTAGGTACCTATATAGGCACATCTCGTTTGCTAGTTTCCTACATTACATCGTGTTATAAATATATAGAATATATTACCTGGCATTCACGGACGGCGAATGACCATCTTCGGACAACGGTTTCCTGTGTAAAAAGAAAAATAATATAAATTAGAAGAGTACAAATATATAGGCAGTAGACTATGAAATTATTACATTTTATACATTTTTACAATATTGTACAGCTTATCAATATAGGCACGGTATTTTTTCTTTGGTAATAATTGTTACAAAACACTTCATTCACAACGTAGTTCATAATAAAAAAAACACACATTATAATACATATACGACGTACATTGTACATGCTGCATGTATAGGCACTTTTATCAGAAAAAGTAACGCAGATTTATTTTAGAAGTTTTGAACATTACGATTTCAAGGCTAACTTGTTAAATGTAATGTTATTTATTTGCAATGTAAAGCTAATATGAAATAGACAATTAAAAATTGTTCAGTTTGTATGAAAATACAACATTATTAAAATGTTGTAAATTATTTTAGTTTCGTCAAACATATAAATACAATAATACGTACTTATAATTAAAATTAATGATTTAAGAATTATTTAATTCATTTTAAAATGCTATTTTCAACTATTGCATTCATAGTTTTTAAATTTTTGATAAAGAATATTAAAAACTATAATTTCATCACAGATTTTATTCGTGCCCCCCCCCCCCCCCGTAGACCATGGGGATGCATTAATTAGGTGATTTGTATTATAATATTTGAAATTAAGGTTATGATAATAGTACACATAATTATGATAGATTAAGGATAAATATTTCGTTTGACAACGCAGTTTATTTTGTATTTTGGGTATTGAAAATTATCACGTACATATAGGTACATTTTTTTGAAGATCTCAGGTTTGAATTAGTTTTTTTAACTTAATTTTAGTACATGGCTTACCATATAATTTAATTCTCACGTGGTCATCCATCCGTAAAGAACTAACTGGAGGAGCGGCTTAACACCAATGCAGAATCGCAACTGGTGCGTTCACTGTGCCATGCCATGCCCCAAAATGTCTAATTAAAGTATTTTAAATCATTATTTCCATTTATTCAAAATAATTAGAATATTAGAAGGGGTATAAAAGTAGACAAGCAGTATAAATACTACAAGTAATAAAATGTACAAAGTACAAATTTTCTAAAAATGTAATATTACATAAGTAACTATACCTAATAAGTATAAATACCAAATTTGACATTTTTATGAAAGCTACAAAAACAATAACATGTTTATGGTAAAACCGTTTTGAAGCCTTATGGACTTTTATCAGTTATTTTTTATGATTCAACTGTATGTGCGAGGTAAATTTTTTTGAAATAATTTTGCTTAAAAGTGTTTAATATTATGTGTAGTATTTTACGTTGAATTTTGTACGTATATTTACATATATTATTATTTGAATATTATAATATTTATATTTTATACAATAATAGCAGTCAGTATAGGTACTATACTCTGCCGATGTGAGTAAACCAAGAGTAATTCCATATTATCAAGTTACTATCGTTTAATAATATATATATATTTATTATTCACTTTATATATTAGATATCGATGACATTTTTATGTGTAGTTATATTATAAATATTTATTTTTATTTTAGTATCTATATTATAGCTTTGAATAACCTGTGTCCTATGACTAAAATAATTAATTCCATTTTAAAGAACAATGAACATATTATTATAAATTAAAATCAACAACAATAATGTTTTTGTAATATTGTACATTTAATTATTTATGATATATTGCAATTGAGATGATAAATCAAAAATATTATGATTAATTCAGTTAAAAAAAAGTTACTTACGTAGAAAATAATAAATTCTTTATTACACATAATATTCTTTGTTTATTTATTTTGTTATAAAATAGTGTTGGACTACCGTCCAGCAGCTTTTTTAAAAAGTATTTACTGGTCAATTGGTACCACGCGTAACTATCGTAATTAATAACAAGACATTTGTACATTTTTTTTAAGACATGTAATCTGTATAGGTTTAGTTTAAGTACCCTGGTTACTTTCTAAACGTCACACGGATGAAGATCACGTTACTAATGGATAATAATTAACCACAGATACGGTCACGGTATATACATATATTCACATATTTGTGAGGACACGCGAGCTCTAAACCAAACATTACACTCTTGTAAACATTTATTATAGACTCGAGGTTGATTTTTTTCTTTGAAGTTCCTCCCATTAGATCGTTAATATAACTGTCTAAAAAATGGCCACGCTTATAGTACCTGACGACTCCTATAATACCTAGTTAAATAAATGTATATTGCTCAAAAGACTGTTGGTGGGAATATAGAATTAACATCAGTTCAACATTTTTAATGCTAAAGAGAATACTTATGAATTTTAAAATTACAATTAAAAATGACAAGATTTGTTTTTTAATTATTTATTCATAAATTACACAAATAAAGAGTTTATAAATGTTTTAAAAATGTATGCATAATGACTAATAAAATATGTATGATGTAATAATTTTTAAATGTATATTAAAATAGAGAATTCCTAAAGAAATATAGAATGATATTGAATAAAAATTCCAAAAATTTATCCGGCATATTAAACTGAACATTTTGTGTCAAACGAAATACAAAATTATTATACAGGGCACAGGGGGCCCAAATTTATCCGATCTGATAATGAATTTCGTATAATATATGTATTGCCGAACCAACATTACATTCGACCAAGTTTGTATCCGACCTAAGTATTAATATTTGAATTAATTTTGTAGGTTTATACTGTAGAGTGTAGAGATTGAAAACAACTGCTTAGTATTTTATAATTTAGTTAGATATGAATAAATAAATGACTGAAAATCAAGTACGAGAAAATGAGTATGATGTGAAGATCAATGCAAAGACTAAATTTTCCTCCGGTCCTGCAATTTTAAAGTATAATTAACCATAGATGCTCAATGAAAACGCACCACACCTATTATACCTAAACATATAGGCACGCTCGTGTACTGCATGTCTTGAGTAATATACATATATATATATATATATATATATATGTGTGTGTGTATAACTAACTGTTAAAAGTAACATCATTGACATCGATCTATACCTGGCATAGCAGTAATAAAAAATAATATTTTTTACGTCACGTTGATATAATATTGCCAATCGGTTTGCCAGAAAACAATACGAATAATATACGTCTGTAATCACAATTTAAGATTATTATTATTATTATTATTATTATTATTATTAAACACTATATAGTATTGTTTTGAAATCACGTCATACAATCGTACGCCTCAGATATTATTACGTGTGTGTGAGTGTGAGTGTGTATCTGGTGCCGTCATTACTCTTACACATTAGCCGACAGTGGTCGGTGGTGTGTCCGACAATATCGGATGACCCAGAACACAATGCACGAGACGCACGTGCCTGGGCTCATTTGTACGCTAAGTCACGTATTTACTGGCAGCTGCCATGCCGCGGTACGTGTGTGTGCGTGTGTGTGTATGTTCTCGCAGCTCCCGGTGAAACTTCGACCCTGAACGTTATATTTTGCATTAAACTTTCGGCCCGATGTACCACCGCGTAAACTGACTCGTGCCACACAACTTTTACCTTCTCCTGGATACAACAATAATTATTATTGTCATTCGTATACGGCACCCGTGTACCCCTCCCGGCATATACCAGCTAGTTTTGCCGGTACAGAATTATTTCCGTCTAGAAACGAGCACAATCTTCGAAACGATAAAATGTTACGTGATAACTGCATCTATAATAAAGTGTTTATTATCATTCATCGGCAAACGGTAAATACTTACAACCAAGACTGATTTAAAGTGTAGGTGGGGCCGTGGTGGGCATAAAGGTACGAACCTCGATGCAGGGGTACTCCGCAGGTTGTAATATGATGACATTTAAATACAAATTAAAAGGCGTCTCCTTTAAGATCCCTTTATTCGTTGTAACGCTCAAATCTCACTTCGAACGAATATAATGAATGAAAACTTTTATTAATTTTCGAAAATATTATTAACACAAATTATAATAATATTATTCTAAAGAGGTTATTGAGATAATATTATAATATTTGAACAAACAACATAATATGATGATTCCTGCAATAGTTTAATCTAAGAATAGTATTTATTTCATGAAATATACGAAAAACACTTTTAATGAGAGTTCATAGTGTTTAACTATAAAATTGTTTTTAAATTCAATTGTCTTGTTAATTTAATAGGTGCATTGATCTAAGTCATCACAATATCTTAATCAGTTATCAGGCCCAACATATTAATAATATATAAGAAACAGTATTTTAAATGTATATATTTTATCACCTGAAGGATCAGATTTGAGATCAAACATTTTTCAGGTCTTAAACATGTTGTTGGCCTTTTGAATGGCCAAATCTATAAGAATTGACAGTTCTACATTATTAAAGACTCACAGTGTATAGTGCTTACCCCATTAGCTAACTGACCTACTCCTGACGGTCTTCATATTACTGTAAACAAAATCTATGTTCATTTTTCTCTTGTATTATTGGATGTTCCAAGTTAAATCTACACTAATTTTGTAAAATATGTGACGTTTCAATTTCCGTTCTAATCCATACAGTATGCATGGTAAAATTAATTAATAAAATATAAGTTACATTAAATTGTAAAAAAATCAAAATTATAAGAAAAAATTAGAATTTATATATTACGAATCTTTAAATTGTGCAGGTTAATTGGTTTTATTCAGTTTTATTTACTGACTTCAAGATAAAAACTAAGTTTGGTTTCGACACAATTTAAAACATAATAATTAGGCTATATCATAACGACTATTAACGAGTATTAGGTGTAAGTTAGTAGTTCAAGTGACTATATGCCATATGACGACGACCACCTACCTATGATGAACGATAAATTAAATCAATAAGTTTTTCTTTAATTACTATTTATAATTTATATCAGTGGACAGCATCAATAGGAGAGTATACGACATATTTGTACGGTTAAAAGTAGTGTTGTTCTGCTTATAAAAACCGATATTTAAAATGTCTATCATTTCAGATTTTTATCTTATACATTTTCCATACAGATATTTGCAACAAACTCGCACACCATACGAGCGCGCGCGTGCGCGCACGCACACATACACGAATCCGGACATACAATTATTTCATTCCGTAAAAGGCTTCACCAGGTTGACGTTCTAACTACGTCCCTCTCCCCTATCATTATACAGTAGTTGACGGTCGTTGTTTTATGCGATTATTTATTATTTTTTTTTTTCATTCTTATTTTCCCCTCTTTTTCTATTTTCTGTCTCTTTTTCATACCTTCCATTTACTGTTTTAATTTGAACGATTGTATTCCAATGTCGCCCTCAGACGACATGCCCACGTTTGGTCGTCTCTCTCCGCTGGCCATTACTCTCATCAAACCAACACTAACCCATCATCCATCCATCCATCGACGACCGTTGCACGAACTGTAGGTATTTCCACTTTGTTAGTACACACACCATCATAACATATCTACGGTGTACTCGCGATAACCGTTTTTGAAAATATTTTGTCTGTGCTATTTAACTTGCACTACCTGTTTAATTATTATCTTGGCCTAAGATTTTTAGACATAGGTACTATTGTATCACATTCGATATTATATTCCTATACGTACACTCATATTTTGTATACATATACAAGAAAATATAAAATTATTTTTACACGAAAAAAATATTCGTAGATTAATAATCATATTTGCAATGACATATTCAATAATTATAATACAAGTTTATTTATATTTTAAGAAATATCTACAAAATAGTTTAGTGCTTAATTAAATTTCCTACTACATTACTAATTATCATAATATTATATGATAAATGGAAATGCTCTGCATTCTATTTTAAACTAAAAATCTTCGATTTCTTACCTAGTAGCGTTCTAATATTAAATACCAAGATGTACCTATAGCTATAGGTATAATATTAAATATATATTCATATATTAACGGTCTTTATGTGACAAATATGAAATGGAATATACAGACTTGAAAAGAATAAACAAAATTACCATAAAGTACAAAAGTAACGGTTCGGCGAAATGTCCAATGCATTGCACTAATGACTGAAGGTAAAAAATGGTTTCAGGTGTATACTTAAATTTCTTTTTTAACATAATAATGAAGATTATGAAAACCCTAGCTAGGTCTATTTGCATAACTGATTTTTGTTTTGTTTTTAGCTCTGGACAAGATGTTTAGTTCATTAGATGTTTCCTATATAGTACATTAATATTTAATATATTATAATATTATTATAAGTATAGTATAATATACATTCTTACTATACAGTCGTACACATCTTTAAATGTTGTTACCTACACGAAATTAAATGCTTATGATCAGTGGAGTAAAAATGGTATTTTCCACTATCAATTGCTTCTGTCAATGCGACAATAGAAGAGGAGTTAAAATACGCATCGGATAGCATATAAATCATTGATCCTGGGAGTTGGGACCATTGTACTGGTCTCTCTATAAAAACAACATTATCTCGTAATGTTTATTTAAGACTGTCAAAACATAAATATTACTCACGATTGGCAACAGACAATAGAAATTACCTGTAGAAACGATTGTTTATATAAAGGGACCAGGAAATATACTGCAGCAGTACCTACCTATAGTATTCATTTCGGGATTATTTATTGAATACAGTTAACGGTATATAAATGGGGGACACTAAGGGATATCATGGGAAATTTTAAATGAAAATTATATTAGGTATAACTTTTATTTTCATATGTAACCATTGCCATTTACGATGCATGCTAATATTATTCCTATAATACTGTGAATACCAAACATTGCAATATAGGTACCTCACAATAAACCAACAGACTATAAACTATATTTGGCTATACCTATTACATTTTCAAGAATTGAAAACCCGATTTGTATGTAAGTATTCAAGTATCTTTATTTAATGTAATATAATTGAATTTGTCGTTTGATTATTGCTTAATTTATATTATTGTCTTACAAATTTTTTCCAAAAAAAAAGGAATAATATCTATAATTTTCTTATTTATTATGTTCTATCCTAATGATTAAAAAGTGTCGAAAGAACTTCCAAACTAGTGACTTAACTGATCCATCAATGTTATATTATCTCAATCAATAATTTCATTAATAGTCTAAATCATAAATGATGATGAAATTATTTGTTAAGACGAGCAGAATAATATAGCTTATATAAACTAATAAACCTAACTTTAAAATTTATATTTATATCTACTAACTGACTTGTATATTTAAAGGATTTCTATAAATAATTTCCAGTATAAAAAAATGACTAAGATTTGTTTACTGTAATAATAATTAATTTTAGTGATGGTAAACTCAATGAATGTTAAAACAATAAGATAAAAACAATGATTAAATTGTGATTTTATAATTACATTATTTATCAAACAAATTGAAATCATGAAACCTAAAAATAGTTTACTTAATTTGTATGTTACATTAAATTTTGATTGAATCGTTAAAATTATATATATTATACAATATACAATAAGCACATACATATATATATATATATATATATATATTTATATAGACATAACATATTTAAGATATAAATAAATAATAATTTGAATATTTATCTAAATTAATAACTATTATTGTGTATACTGATATGGATGAATGGTTATTATTTGTTACAATTTGTGAATTAAAATTAATTAAAAAGATTATTATAAGAATATAACTGTATTAGTAATTTCAATTTCGAGTCACTGATTTAGATATTAATAGTAAAAAAAAATTAAACTATTATTAGTGGTATTATAAAATATAAGTATGTGTGTTGAAAATTTTAAAATGTACAATAATGTGTGTCCCGGCTAGGTTATGAAAATATCTATATTATAGAAGTTGTATAAAAATATAAACGTATAAAAAGAATTATATACGCGGAACAACAATCATGTTTGTGTCATTTATCACTGGTAAATATGAGAAAATGTAGTATATGGGTACAAGTTAAATCGTTCAATTTTCCAATCGATTTCTTGCGTTTATTGGTATACAAAGAATTAGTTACAGGGAACAAGGGTAAAAAAATATGTGAATAGTTTTGAAAAATAAAAATAATTGTACTAACGTGTAACGAAAAACCGATGTCTCATTATATAATGTTATTACGGATGGCTTAATCATTTGTCATCTTACACCACCGGTTGAAACTCCCATCAACAACGATTAAAAATCTGTATTATAACGCGTAAAAGAATTTTCTCTCTGTCGATTATTTCGAACGCCGTGCGTGACACTGATAAATACACGATGAATCGTTACGAATATTATTTTCAAAAACAGATGTTTGTTTAGTGTGACAATTCTTGGCAAAAAAAAAAAAAATTGAGATAAAAGCTGTTATAGCGGTTAGACTTGGTAATTCTGCAATAGTGATGACATAAGAGGCATAGTGTACATTTTTAATATCGATAAAACGTTCATAAAAAAAAAACATCAGTTACCAATATTTCTCATGCATTTCGTGTGAAGGATGCAATATGTGTGGTAAAATGGTAATGCATGGTGGTACCATACTATACCATAATTATACGAAATATTATGACGTATCCGTTTAATGATGCCTTATAGATGTATGGACTATAATGGTATAATAGTTTTCGACGTCGTCGTGGTCGTCTATTGGACGGAATTTTCAAGTATAAGTACATACCTAGTATGATAATGTTGTGTAATTGTTTGAAAACAACGACGCCTATATTATATTCGATAGTGATCTCCGATGTGCACACATTTCGTACAAATAAATAATAATAATAAAAGAAAAAACCGTTGCTTCGAAACGGGGCGTTTCGTTTTGGAAAATCGTTTTTAACCATCCGTCATTACAGGTGTTTGTTTTCTATTAATTTCATTACGTGACCAGTGTTCCGATGGCATAATATTATATTATGCGTGTGTATAATATATATTAAATATACACAATAGATTATAATATAAATATACGCTCGCGCCCGCCCGCGCCCGAATGATCCCATCGCGTTTTCTACATAATTATTCCATTGGTTGAACCAGAACCGACAGAAACCGAAGTGCATATTAAATGTAATAGCAATATTACTATCGTCAGATGGGTTGTTTTTATTTCTTGTAGTAAGCTGTTTACCGGGTGAAAATAATATGAATCTCACGATCCTGGTCCCGTGCTAGCGTATTATATATAGGTACATAATGAATAAACTTAAACCACAAAGAAAAATAATTATCGAAAGCTATATATATATATATATATAAATATGTACTCCCGTTCGTAATCAATTAAGTCTCGACTGAAACTCGTCTTCCATATTGAATAATCAAAGCCATACATAAATAATATTATAAATCATTGCTTCAACGATGAAAATTGTCAAAATGAGTGAAAAAAATTATATGCAAATATCTAAGTATTTATTTATTTTAAATCGAAACGTAGTAAATTAATTATNATTAAAAAATATATTATTGTATTAGTATTATATATTGTTATTATTTAGCATAATATCCTACTGCTCCCAACCCAATAAAAGCTTTATCTTTTGCGATTAAAATAAAAGTGGTGGGCCGTTGAATGAGTTGGGGGGGAGGGGCTTAGCCCCTAAAACCCCTTAATTGTACTCATGTATATTATGGAAAACTTAAGTTACATGGGCCGGTAAAATTATTGTGCTCGGTAAGTTTCTGGGTCCCAATCCGGCCCTGCAAGCTTAGTCTAGATTGATTCGGCGTTGGAAAACCCTAAGGATCATTCCAGTTAAATGTCAAATTTACAAGCTTTTATTCATACTCATAATCAGGCCCGGATTAACACTACCGTAGGCCCTAGACCAATGTGCTAGTACCGTCCTGTAGTGTTCAGTATTTAAATGATTAAGAAACCCAATATTTGGGGGAGGTAGTGTTGAATCTCAGTGTTTTAAGCCTTTAAAAACGAACATATTTACGACATGAAAATCATCATGATATTTTATATTTTAAGCACATAATAACTAATAAGTTCTATTCTTGTTACATAGTTATGTTATTATTATTTAATATTACAATAGGAATATTATAAGTTTAAAAACAAGTCTACCTCTCATAAGTGGTGTCTTCCAATAAGCCACGAAACAGAGGACTATATTTATTTTTTTTTAAATTAATAATAATATTGCGTGTGTGAAATGTTGCAACCCAGAAAGTTCACAAAATCAAAAATACACTCTCGACGGTTTCGAATAATAATGACCAAAAAAAAATTGTTTTTAGCGAAAATTAAGTTAACCTACTGTAGTACTAGCTATTTCCTAAAAGTAAAATGAATTACTTTAATCATAGTAACATCATCAAATATATTAAGTAATATCATAGGCTGACAGACCGTCTACGCTCAGAATAGTTTTTCATACACAATGATTTTATATCATTGAATTCAAATTCAACATCATTCATTACAGTGACCCACTTGGCACTTGTGACCTACTGTACAACAGAGCGACATCTCCTTACACGCTTTTTGATGAATAACAAACATGATTTTTTTTAAAACAATATATTAATTATAATCTATATTATTATCACCGGTTTCATAATACTATATAGACAAGGTGTACTTATAAGTACACTTTGTGTATATTTAATAAAATAATATATTAGCCATAAGGTATATCAACAGATAAACATTTAATATATTACCTGAGATAATTCTTTAGTTCACGTTTTCATAAGTTGTAATTAGGTTCTTTAGAGTTATATCTTATATTACTTAAAATATGTTTGTACAAAGAAAAACTACGTTCTGAAATGAAATATGCAGAAAGTACATGACTCAGGTTGATACTTTATACAACACAATATTTGATCAGATTCGATTCATCTTGTGTGCAAACACAGGTGTAATGTCAATGAAAGTCGGTCTTTAGTTATAAGTGTTATAACTTATAAGTTATAAGTAATGTTGGAGAGTTGTAGCATTTGCTAATTATTATTTATTTTTGGCTCTAGCAGATAGTGCCACTGAAACTTATGTCAACATTATGTTACAATTTTCTCAAATATTAAATTTGAAAATTCTGTTCTTTTTTTTGTACTTGTATTATTTTAAAAATGAGGGAAATATTTTATTCCTATGTTTTAAATTTATTTACCAGTTGTCCGGAACACATTATTATTATCATGTTTTGCGACACTCAGTCGCTCACAAAACTCAGACGACATATTTTGAACGATACTTTAATACGTGACTCGAGCTGTAAATATTATCACATTTTCTTATTCTTATATCTATAATTAGTAATAAGCCATTCATATTTTTCTATCTCTGATAAATTAAATAATTAAGTCCTCTACCTCTTATTCTTGAACAGTGTATATTTTAAATTTCGAAAAAGTGTGATCAAGTACACGTTTTTAAAACTTAAAAATATATAAGGAATTATAATACATATTATTAGGTAATTTGTATAACTATGTGACGTTGAGTAATATATCAATATTTTATAATAACGGTTCAAAAATATATTCTATGAGACACGTCATAATAAATTCAAATATATTAAATGGCAGTAATAAGATAACGAATAAAAATCATTTCGACATTATTGTTTTTTAATTATAGTTAACTAAAACTTGCGTGGTTATTTTTAACTAAATTGAGCGGATGACTCAATAAAACAGACCCAGATGAAGCCATATTGTAGGCGATTATGGAACGATGATAATATAAGCGAATCGTGTTTTTAAATAGCGTTAGACGCCTACAGGAGATTTTCTGACAAAATGAAATTCCGGTCGTTTTGAATAAAGCTCAAATATTTCCATAACAAACGATAGGGAAGGAAAAAATCACGAAATTCCATATTATTATGATTGTGTTCGTAATTTTTATTAAAACGCTCAATTATTTTATATATATTAAATGATTATATAATAATATTATACTATGCAGTTATTTTCAAAAGAAAACTTAGCATAACATTTAAGCAAAAAAAAAAATGATGCATACCTCTCGGGCCAACACAGCGATTCATCTCTGTACCTGTAATAAGTATAACAATTATTATTATTGACGTGCACAAATAGTGTAGCTCTTATAGTTAATTACACATTTTAGGCAGTGCTATATTTTTGACATAATTAATTAAATTTTCTCCTATTAAAATATGGAAACAATTTTTTTTCAAAAAAATTATACATTCATTTTCAATTGAATAAGACATATTACAAACTAATTAAATTGAATATTTTCATTAATGATCACTGATTAAATTTAATGAATTATTATGGTTTATATGGAGGTCTAATAATAATTTTGAAATTAAAAAAAAAGTACATATACAATTAAAACCAAGAGAGGATTAATATGTATTCAAAAGTAATTAGTGTCTACGTTTAAAAAAAAAATACCGTGTAGGTATATTAATTAAATATTGTGTAACATTATTTTCGTACGTTCGATCAACAAAACCGGTTCCATTTTTCAATAACTAATATTTTAATAATAATAAAAAAATGTAAATCTCCGTAATGAGTTTATTCTTTCTAGTGATTCATTTTGACTGACTTAAATAATATAGTGAAAACCTTTTTGAACAAGACTGCGGTCAGATTAAATTGTTTCACACGGTTGGACAGTCCGGATAGAATTCTTTTATATTTTAGTAATGAACTATATCGAACACAATCAAATCTTAACTATCCTCCCGAACGTATCACAAACAGTTTTCACTGTGTGTTTGTTCCATGTACTGCATAGTAATATCGTGTCGAGAAATTTGTCAGAATGGCCGATGTCGTTACGATATCAGTCAGTATATTGTTCATGGGTATACCATACGGTTTTTTAACGCCATATACGAGTATGTGTATTGTTCCCTTTACTATACTGCACTGGATAAGTAACGAGATTTTAAAACCGAGAGAAATATTGCAAATATTTATACTTTATAGGTAGGTACATTTCAATAGGGATGAAATTGAAATTGTAATTCACTTTTAGCCCATTTTCTTGTGCACACATGTAATGTATGGAAAAAATCGCAGATACTTTAAAACACTTGCCACCGCTGTAAACACATGTCGCCGAGAAAATACTGAGTATAATATTTCCTATCTGTTTATGTGCATACATTTTGGGGTGGGTTATAGGCGATATTACACACCCTGGTGTACACACATGTAGTGCGTTATCTCTTGAAAATCTCACGGGTGTCCAAACCAACGATTTATTTTTATTGCTCATCGATTACAATCTGCCGGCACCAACCGTAACAGGTTGCGCGATAACTCATATAATACACGATATTATTATATACCTACTATCGATGTTAATCTCCACAACATCTTAATTCTTAATATTATTGTTGTTACACCCAAAACATGTGTCAAACGGAACTTACGCTGTAGGGCGAGGACACATTTTGACACAACTTTGGAAATTAATTAGTAACATACCCGAGTCCACCACGTGTGCGTTATGGACCTTAACGATTGTTTTAATCGTTGTTTGAATGTGAGAGGGAGTTATTCCCTATCGCTATTTCAACCACAAACGCCACGTATGTAAATACGTATGTATTCAATGTAATAATCAAAAAAAATGGACAAATGATTTATACGAGGGGCATATATTACCAATTACCACATTCGAAGTAAACCACAACAGAAAAGAAGGTTTGTTGAAATTTAAAAATTCAAAACCGAAATGTGATGACCGGTGTTTGATAAATCGTAGAATACGAGCCACAATATTCTGTATAATACTTTAACTTAAATGTCAATAGTCATATTGACAATATTCAAATAATATAACTGATCTAATACCAATATTGAACCAATAAGATAGAAACATGTCACAAACTTTAATCGAAGATGATACAATAGAAATATAATTTAACCTACATATTATATGGTAACAAGACATAATGAATTTGGATTTAAGACACAAAAAAATTAATATTTTAAAAATAAAATTCCGTTCAGATTCAACGATATTCTTCCTGTTAACCGTTCCAAGGTAATATTTAGATATTTTTAAATTATGAGAAGTGACACACAAAATCTTACAGTCTTAGTTCAAGCTGTAATTTTATAAGTGATTACATTTGAATAGGTCAAACAAATAACCTCAAAGTCAATAATAATACTACATGCACGTCAAAACTGCAGAGTGCATGTACCAACAGGACTCGGCAGTCATCTCAGTTTTCATGCGTACTTATAATATAATTTATGTTTGATAAAAATATTCTATTTCAGACCGACATTGTTAAACTCGATTTTTCCTTATACTTTTACAACTATTTTCTCATCAAGTTAATTACCTGAGGGACTAATGTTGTATTATAGTGGTACACGCCTAATAAGGTTTTATAACTTTTCCAATAGCGGACAAGAGTATCTATCGGTGGTGTGCATGTATAAAATCGGTAGATACCACAGTTTACTCTCAATTCCTCAGAGGCTTTTCGACGAGTGTAAAAAAAACCCTCAAGTCATTTTTTTTCAGCTTTAAAAATTAATCCCATTAAAGTGAAGACTTCGTTCTTATTGCGCGGTAGGGTAAGTAGAGTGACGTCTTTGCTGCGCAGCCTGCGGTGTACATAATATATTCATGCGGTTTTCTCTTTCATAAGCACCTCTGATATTTTCGAAATATGCACTCCGCCGTCGCCCCCGGAGTGATTTGCATTACAGAAGAAAAACAATCTCAAGTAAATCCGATATGAGGGGTGTTAGATGAGCACACTGTTACTACCAACGAGTTTTAAAGCTCCAGCAAAGTGCAATTTCAGTGGAACAAGACAAAGCTACACATGTTTTGAATTTTCTTTGATTTATGGATATAATATTATTTGTATGTAAAATATAAGGTGACACAAGAGTTATGTATATAGTTTACTCATAAATACGTAAATAATATTATAAAAGAATGTGACGTATCAATAATACAATGTACCATTTAAAATTAAACGATAAGCGTATATAAAAAATATTTCGATGAACCTAGCTCACGTCATAATAATTATGTACATGTATCATTTTGAAATACAGTGCATATACCATACGGCATATAATATATGATAATATATTAATCAAAAAAAATTAAATATTGGAATACTTTTTATTATATCTACATTTTTAAACTACAAATCTAAAATTATATTTTGAATTTTATGGGTATAGTAAAAAGTAAATGAATGTAATCCAATTTAAAAAAATAAATTAATCAAAAGATTTTTATACAAGTAACATCAATAGAATATACTTATTTAAAATGCAATGTAGGTATTTTTGATTAAAATATCTTAAGTATTTAAATTTGTGAATTTGTTTATGAAATTTGTACTATTTTTGGATTATATTATTTTCATACTATATATTTAGCAAAGGTTAAGACAAAATATTATAGAAATAAAATTAGCGTTATTTTTTTACATTCTAATTTTATGTTTAATAATATCTAAAATGACCTTGTCTCGGGTAAATTTAAAGTAAAATACCCACGTTAATTCTTTGATGTATTCGAAATACCTAACAATACATATTTCGACTCTAAGCCACCTGTTTGGCTGCTTATTTATATAAATACATTTACACCATACACGATACATTTATATTATTTTGTGTACAATAGAATCAGAGAAAAAGAAATGAAAAAATATTTGATAATCTGTATCATGCGTGTATGGGTGTATAATAATATTATAATGACAGCGATGTGTACGCGGCGTTTTGGTGGAGGTGGGTCCGAACACCTTCGTCGGAAACCACTGCAGCGTCCAGCAGTCTGAAGCCAAAAATATGAAAGGAACAAAATGTAATTATCGGTTGTGGAGGACCGCAAATTACCCAGGACAGACGTAGAAGTACTCACACATCGCACAATGGTGTAAATAATTATTACCGTACGTACAATCCGAATTTCCCACCTCTAGAGTCGTGGATTATTGTAATCATTCGGACGAAGTCATTGTTTTTTTTTTTTCATTTTTTTTTCTTCCCTCCCCATTCCGACATACGTGACGGTTCCCTTCATTACTCGTCGTGACCGATACGCAGGTGTACGATACGGAATTACCGATGTACGTTTTGGAGATAATAAATGCTCTTCTGTATTATAGGTACTGCAGGTATAGGTGTATAATATGTGTATATATGCGCATATGTTTATAATATGATCGAACCAAATAATAGACGTGTGCCGTTAAAACTGTTTTCTAACATATTCCTACCATATTATATTAATGATCAGATATGTATTTGTCTATTAAATATAAACTCTATTTCTTCTTCACTGATGAATTTTATATAATATTGTTTAACTCCGGGTTGAATTTAATGGAGTTTTACTGTATTTTTAAATATTCTTAAAATGATTTGTCGTATTTAAAAGCACTGTATGATTTACAACTTGAAATCGATTGAAAATGTTTAATTTTTAATTTTTAACCTTAGGTGATGTATATTTTTCTATAGAAAAACATATAAAAATGTCAATTTTCGTGAGAATAGTTGTATCCAAAAAGAACTAAATATTTCTTTGATGTAATGTTCTTATGATTTTTGACCTAGAACGACACAGATAAATGGTATTACCTACTTATTTTGTATAATGTATAGTTAATAGTTATAAGTAGGTATAAACACAACAAACAACAATAAGTATTAAACATGAAAACAAGTATTTCAAATTTAAAGAAAAATAAGTTTGAAAATATTTTCCGATTACCTAGAAGTGAAAAATACAAGCAATAAATAGTAGGTATAAAAGTTATTATTCGCATTTCGCACACGTCGATCAATCTGAAAATTGTGTCCTAAACTAATAAATGTATTCAAATATGTAATAATTTTATAGATATGATATTATAATATAATCTATATATTTGTTTTATAGTTTTTAAATATTTTTTTTTTCCATTAATTCTTCTCAACATCCTATTATTCTATAGCACTTTTTTAAAAGCTTTAGGCATGTCAACGTTTTTAAAATGTTGACGGAACTTAATTGAATATTCACTTATACCGATAGTTGATAAAATAAAATATTAATTCCTTAAAACTATCCATGACCACTAATAGCGTATTATTAAAAAAAAATAACTGGTTTCGTAATAACTGTTAAGCTTAAGATATACACCCAGACACAATAAAAACTATATAGGTATGCAATTTATTATACGACTGGAACTCGTGAAATACACACATTGATTTTCTAACATTGCATAGTACATACTTTAGTTTTTAGGAATTACCCTAGCTGTGTTAAGTTAGACACTATCTTAGGTCCTTAGAAATTCAATTTAGTCATTAACAAAATTGGTTTTATATTATTCTCAAAATTGCAAAAAATCAAATAAGAAAAACGATAGCGAAAATATGTTACTGAATAATGATCTTTTAGATATTTTATGATTTCTAAAGTTTAAATATAAAAAAAATGTATGAACTAGTTTAATAATTAGGTAATATAAATGTACAATATATATATATATTAAATAGTTTATTAAATAAACGAACGAATTAAATTCATTAAATATCCTATGTTTAAAGTCTAATATACCTACGTAGTACATATACCTACATTTCCACTTTACCTACAAATGTATTATAATACAAGCACTATAAAAACAAATTCACTCCGACATGGAAATAGTAATTATGTCGTGCCACATTCCCTCATAATAGATTGTTATTATTATTTTAAATAATATTTTTACAAGATATTATAAAATTCACAATCAATCATATTTTTGTTGCGATCGTAAAGAAATCGATCGTATATGTTGCAGGATTCCCAGAACCATCATCCTAGATGTCTATACCAGATAGTACGCCATGCACACACACACGTACCTAAACATATTATTATAGCATCATAATATAATACATTGTATAGAATATGTTAAAATCATTATAATTTAATGATTCTGTCACGCATCAACAATAAAACAGTTGTTATAAATATATTAAAAAAATAAGTAAAAAAGTGTTGCCCACTGTGTTTGTTCACTGCGAATTCATATTGCGATTATAATATTATTTTGCCATTGACAAACTATACGGTATTATACGTGTTTACGCGCTAGTTTCAGTTAAATAACAAACATGACACATCACATATCAGTCAAGTCAAGCAGTTGCACGCACGCGACCCGATGAATTGCATGTAGAATGCAAATTAGTATGCACACGGCACAGGTTTGAAGTTTCTATTTTGATTGGCTACCTGTTTTCATTGTTAATATTGATGAATTAAAAAACCATCATATTATTGTGATATTTTCATAGTGTACAAAACTTGGCTTCCAGTTTCCCATACATTTAACTATGTATGTGCATGCGAGTCCTACTTTATACAATTTAGATTACATTTAGTTTTACTTCCATAATATCACATCTTAAAAATTAGGCATGGGTTCTTAAAATTACAATTGTGTAAATTTGTCCATACTGACTGTTACGTCTTATTCGTATACTTACATGTATATGAATTTTTTTTATACCGAGCAAAATGTAATAGTCAAAAACTTAATATAGCTCGTTTTTATGTTCTAAAATTGAAGCACTGAATCACTCACGTAGTCAAGAAAATATTATTAATATTCAATTTTTTTAATATTATTATGAATCAAATACAACATGCTATCCATAATATTCATTTAATATTATATACCGATTATCTACGTATGCTGTGATTATCGCTTGATTACAATTTACAAATAATAGAAAATCATGTTTAAATTGTACATCCAATAATGATTATCCTACGGTATTAGTATTTTACACACTGTCAGTAAATTAGTGCAACAACTCATATATATACATTTTTAAGTTGTACATGATTTCATATAGAGAACGTTCTAGCAAATGAGTAACTTGTAAAGTAGACACCAATTTACTATACCTACCTATATTATATGTTGTGCACACATTTTACACTATTGTATAAAATAATTCCATACAGCGTGTCTAATAATACCATGTATAATACGATATTATGCGTTTGTATTAAAAAAAAATTCGCATCACTGTCTACGAGTATAACATCACATTATACGGGGTGACCGAAATATATAATTATATATTTATATACGTTACGTTATTATACATAATATTCAAGATAAATTTGTCTGTCGTCGTATGTAATTGCATACATAATATTAAAGTGTACGTTCTCTGGACGATAATGACAATTATATGTAGGTCTTCAGCACTCTGTCATAAATGTTATAATAATATGATGTGTACACCGCGGCAGAGGAGTTAAGAATTTGCAATGGCACTGATATTATACGGGACTGACAACAACGGACGGACAAGCCCTATAAACAGACGCGTCTGCTTGGGACCAGTTTTCGAGTCTCGTTTTTCCGTAATGGTCTATTCGCTTCGTGTCTGGATAAAAAACCGTCGTGGTCACAATATGACTATACATGTATGTGTATACAAAACGCTATAAAACGCTGCCTATCTTTTTTTCTTTCTTATATTCTCTTATTTACCTCGAATTTTTCTTGCCTATTTTTTTCCCCCGGCTTACGACATCCCAAATAGGGCCTGATCGTGTTAATTATCTGTATCCGAGGTACGGACGGGAGTAATTAAAAATCCGTGACGCGACATAATTGAAATTTAATCGGATAAACAATGGCCAGACAGTCATCATACGCATTAGACACGAGTCCAATAAAGAATCGGTTGATACTCCTCAATTTTTTTTTTCAGTCTTTCTACGTCAGAAAAAAAACGGAAAGAGGTATGCAATTTATGTAACATTACCATTTGTGGGACCCAAAAGCCTGTAGGCAATCGACATGTTAAAATAGTATTCAGAAAGAAATGTGTACGTTTTTTTTTGTACTTCAAAATTTTTTGAGGTCACCTAGTTTGACCATACAATGGGCTGAGACATATTTGTGTCTTCCTGACGCTTTGATGAACTGATATAGTGACAAGTATAAGATTAAAAATACATAGGACGAGTTTATTCGGTTCATAAACAGTCGTTAAAACTAACGCTTACAAATCCAGACAAATATTTCATTAAACTTGGAATTCGTAATTTTGCACACTAAAACAACCTAGGTATATAGGTTCTTATAAACGCCATTAAATTGTCATTTTGTAAGTGCAAAATAAAAATAATAATTGTACAAATTTATACAGGTACTAGGTATACGTACCTCTATACAATTTGTGTAGGCGTAGACTTATATTTCTGTCGGATAATATTTTTCAATAGTATTTATGTATGTATATTTACCCATCTATCAAATACCAATATAGTTATTAACTCATGTAAGTGTAAGTAAATTTATTCTTTTTTTAACATTGAAAGTTAATGATAAACATTTGTTTATTTTATTAGAACGTGATTGAATACAATTAAAGTTAAAAAAATTTATAGATGCTAATTATGTGTCCAAAAATTGCTGTTGGGTGTGGTTTGACCCCTATGGCCCTGTGTTATTTCAATAAAAATGTTTGGAGGTTAATAATAACTGTACCTATTATACGTGAAGAAATTTTAAAAACTATTGCTAAACTTCCTTCCCTCCATATGTATATATATAATATATATATTGCTGATAAATCTTAATATACTTTTGATTATATTTAGCCTTAAGTTTAGTTTTCTATTATATAATAATTGTCTACATTAGCGTATTATTCTATTCTGTATACAATTTTTAATATGTACCTACTTTATTTTTATACTTTCTATATTGCTGTATTGACTTATTGTACATTAATGTGTAATCATATTTCTATTTCTGTAAAATCCATACTTTTAAAGGACATAGATATGTCTGTTAAATTCATAATAAATAAATATAAGGTATATTCTCCACATATTAATTCGTCCGACCTTTATTTTATTGCTCTATTTCTTACAATTACATATTTATTCCGAAAACTAAGCAAAGTTATATAACGGTTAAAATAAAAAACCGATAGCGCGGAATCAGGAGGATAAGTTTGTACTTTTCAAATGGCCATCCATAGGTTGAAAATATCAGGTAATGGTTTACGGCGTGTTAAACTGTGTGTTAACGGTTCTTTCTAAGCTCCTATATGGGGTGTCTAATGGATCTGAGCAGAGGCCATTTTTGTGTTCAAGTATGAAATAAAATTTTAAGACCAAATAGCTACTTCCTTGATACACATCCGTTATCTCTTTGCATTACATCTATATGGTCTATGTCTGTATATATGTCTACTACCTACTTCGTATCTACTCGTTAAAATATAAATGTTTACTATTACTATTACAAACATGTAAGCGAACAACTATTCGAATCCCACAAAAGATTTTTTTTTTAGAACATTTTGTCAAAAAGAACTAGAAACATCGGCGCACTCTATCATTTTGTTTGTATAAATGAAAATCCACGATCTATACTAAAAAAAAAAGACTTAAGTAAATGTCCTTGATTAGAGAAGAAAAAAAGTTGTACTCTGTATATAGCCTGGCGAATTTGACTGCGTAATTTAATAGCTACTGGTGTGAAGTAATTTATCGGCATTCAACGACAATATTTATAACATATGCCATTACCCGTACACAACTACTATGAAAGAATTAACCAACAAAACACGATAGTTACGTCTGGACACAAGATTTCAATTAAAACGAACACGATGCCTACTGCATCGACCTGTATATATGTGCCATTTATGTTTGTGATAATGAGTTAGATTTATGAGATATAAATATCCAAGAAACATTTTGTTTCGTATGTACCTACTTACTCATTATACTAAACAACAAATCAATTTTTTTAACAATTTGTTTTTGATAATAATATATTTTATATCTATTTATTTATTTTTTTGCATTCGTCAGCAAATATAATAAAAAATATTCTATGATTTAATTTTAATAAGATGTGTTTTTTACCATAGTTCAAGGTATAATTTATCATAGATACAAAAAAACATTTTAAAAAAACTATTTTTAAATAACAGTTTTTTAAGAGGTGATACAATTCAAACCAAGGGTTATTTGAATAAATATACTTTCTTTGTTATGTAATAAAAATTAAAGCATGTCCTGAACTGTGCTTAATTGTACAAACTACCAAATTGTAAACAATAAAAAAATTAAAGAGTAAAAATGTGTGTACTACCTACCTATAAAAATAATAGTATATTTAAAAAGAGATAAAATACACCTATTACCTATTTTAAATTATTTGATAATTTATTTTATAGTCGTATCGTTGTATAATGTACATTAATTTACTAAAACAAATTATTATTAATAATAATAATAATATTGATTAAATATTGAGACTTAGTTTTTGTAATGTATTCGATTATAATATACATTTTATATAGATAGGTACCTACATATTTATTAGAACTGGTTTTAAATATAATTTTTAATAATTTATTCATATTAATATGTAAGATAATCGTTTTATTATTCACTAATAGAATCATTATAACAAATTATTATTATTATTTTTATTGTGAAAAAATTAAATTTATCTTCTATTTTGTATTTTAAGTGGAACAGAAAAGTTGTTTGAATTATAAACCGTGATGTCACATGCGTGATTCAAGTGTTCAAAATAAACGCTTGTTATTTTTATCATGGGTTGTACAAATGATTTATTTGGCATATTATAATTAGGTATGTAGGTACTAGGTACATACAATATGAAATTATAGTAAGTATAAATTATAAAACTAATGATCCTCGTTCTTGTTATTGAAATTCACAATTGCCCATTTGAAAAACTTTATACATATTTATTTATATACCTATTTTTTTATATTTTCACTTTCATACTATAATGGGCCAGTGTTTTTTTGACGGTTAACATTTATAAATATAATTACTAATTCAGGTTAATGCAATAATGTTATTAAAAATGTAATATAATATTCTTTTTTAATGTTGAAAATTAACGATAAACATTTATTTATTTTATTTGATTCATACGTATTGAATACATTTTTTTTTTAAATGTATAGTTGTATAAAATAGAGTTATACTATAATGTGTGGCCAAACCCACAATAGTTTTAGTACGAGGTGACGTAAACGTAACATGTTGCACTGTGATAAGTGACAAATTGATAACATCAACACATAGTCATGAAAGAAAAAATATTAAGTCTAATAATTTAAAAATTGTTAAAATTATGACAAGCACGGTGGGTATCGTCGCCACCCGTTTTATTATTGAAATGTCGACTGGGACTTTGAAGAATTTGGAGTGGCAATGGTCGTTGTTCATTTCGCCTTAATAAATCAAAGACTTTTGTCCATATAACACTCATATATATGCGCATCGAAGGGTGTAAGTCCGTCTAGTATCGGGTGACAATACGGCTTTCGGTCGTATCTCCCCTGCACCATTCCATCTATACCATCGTCTCGTTCCATACGTCTGTGTGTGTATATATATATATATATATATTTAAAAAGCTTTTCGCTGTAATGCCCGCGCGCGGAAAAGCTGCGGATGATTTGTGTGGAATTCGTGTCGGGTTTATTAGAGTCGACCGTCCCCTTTAACCCGGCGCTGGGTCGACTGTGTTCCAGCTGACTTTCGACAATCACCCGTGCACCACCATACACACGCACATTCATCCCCACGCCGTCGTCACCGTCGCTCAAATATTATTTACGACGTCTAATAATAATCCCCACGACGACGCTCCCGCACGTCTCTTGTGTCCTGTATTCCTTTTCCCGACGCCCAAATTGCTCAGGATTAATAAAACACTATACGCCGCACTAATAGTCCTAACGAAAACTATAGGTACCTATACGATGCATTTATATATATTATATATATAATATTATTGTATAATGCGCGCCCATGTGTGAGGGGCTGTGCATCGTATACACATTATAATACTATATTATACATTATGTTATGGCGAGTAATATAATACAAAAGGATGTCCACGGCACTTTTGTACAAGAACACAATAATATTAATTAAGGCACATTTCGATTATGATAATAAATTCTTATTCAAACAAATTAATATTAATGCGTCTCATTTCATTCTTCTACGATAGACCCGGCTGTGATATTTTGATTATAGGCATATTATGTAATGACAAATTAATATAAAGATATGATATTTAAGTAGTATACATTTAATTACAATTGCATCTTATATAATATTTGAACTTGAATTTCGTGTGCATATAATGGCTTTCCCAATACTCGACTTACATCTATTATTTTCAGTAAGAAGATTATTATTTATCAAATTTGTAATGTTATTTATTTTTAACATCCAATAAACTAATATACCTTCCTACAATAATTTGTTTTATGACCTAATTGATGCATTTAATAAATTAATAAATAATAGTATTATACTATATAGTATGTAAATGATAGTGTAGTAAGTATAATATATAAACCCAAGATAGTGTATTTTTACTAAATTTTTTAAAAAAATCTATTGGACTATAGGTATTTTAGTTCTGTGTAATGTATTATTCATTGTTTATTTTTTTTCTGAATTTGAGTAAAAGTATATTACACTGAAAGCGTTACAATAAAAATTACAAGGTTATTATACTACTTCTAAATTATGACACGGACGTTATACATCCGCAGTAGCTGATCCGGTAATATTGTACTTAAGGTACCTACCACTGAATAAAACGTACCTATATGGTACATTCGTATTTATTTTGTCTTTATCAGATACAATATAATACTAGTGTCTTATCCTCTCTCTTTTTAAAAATATTATCAGATATACAATATTCGGCATTTCTCTTTCTGTTTTAATGTGAATCTCATGATAATTATTTTGTCACACGATATCTACTGGATGGGCCAGTCTACAATAATTCATACCACCCCATGTAACCACATCGTTCCATAAACCATCACGCACCTATTTGAAGTCTAAAGGAAAATAAACAAAACAAAACCATGGCAGTTTATTCTCAACAGGTACCTCGCGGCCAGCGCCGGTGCAATATAAATTTTTAGTTTACACCAAAAAAATAAAGAAAAAAAAGACTGAGCGATAACTGGTGGTAATAATAATATCATCATCGTTATTACCCTACCCGCTACGGTTGATCATCAGATAAAGACAAAAGGGGACGAAATCCACGACTTCAACCGATTATAGGTTTATTTATTTATATTTATATATTATAGATGATATCTAGATTCTAGGCTCAATGAATATGTCAACACGAGTTGTGTTCTATATAAATGAGCATTTAAAAATGTACTATACTATTGTAGATACTACACGTGTTTGATCTCAGACTATAGAGTCGTTAAATTCTGTCCCAAATCCCCTCGTTATAACAATAATAGCAATTTTATTCAAATATATATTTATAAACTTATGAGTAGGTATGTATAGCTACATATTATTATAGGTACATTTTTATAATTTAGCAGCATTATTCAAATAACATAGAGTTGAAAAGATTGAAGTTCATGACTAGTTGCGAGATATTGAGATACGGAAGTACTGCATTGACTGTTGATTTATAAAAAATATTGATTGTACAATAAATTATTGTTGATATTAATACACACTATTCAAGTAATTTTTAATCGTAGGTATAGCTGCTTTATTNAGTAAAGTCAAATTATGGATATATAAAAATGTTATGAAAACATTTTTGCAGATTTATTATTATTTAACTTGATATACTATGAATTCAAAGTTATAATTAGTTAGAAAATAACTCTGTAATATAATGATATAGCAATATTCTCGTTTTGTTAAAACTGAATATAAAAACCTTAGAATCTATTTATATGATCCTACTTACCTACCTACACTAATTATAAGTGAGTTGAAAAAAAGATATGTATACCTATACCTCACTTAAACTTTTTAACTCACCTGTGCACAATTTTACGAACAATGTGCAGTATTATACATAATATTATTTACTTCAATATGAATATCGAACACAATTTATGATTAATTATTATAATGTGCGTGGTATGTTTCTAAATTTTTATTTACTTTTAAAATTATTATTTATTAGTTAATTACAGGCGATCTATAATTTTGATTTATTAAAAAAGTTACTATTGAAGTAGTTAATATCATATTAAAATACCTATGATAATAAGAATTAAATAATTGATTTTTTTTGTTAATAACTATTATATAGTGTAGTTTTGGACACAATATATTATTTCAAAACCATAATAATAAAATTGTACTCATTCAAATCACGATAGTTGGTAATTTCCACAAACTTTGTCTGGAAAATAAATGCCGGTAAATGAGTACCCATTATAATATTGCCCATTTGTGCACCCTGTATAGACCGCACTACGTTACACGTCTTATAGACTACACCCACAGACAACGACCCTACATGAACGAATGAACGATTTACGACAAACGCAATGTCTCTACAATTTCAGTCGATCTAACATATTATTCATAAAACCGAGTTTATTGAATCGGTTTTCATTGAACAATGACCGTTTCCAATACGGAGAGGAACCTCGAGTTTTGACTCTAATGTAGTCAATTATTGGTATTTGTAAAGACATCGTATCTATGTGTGTGTATATATTTTTTATGTTTCTTTTTTTTGTTTTTTTCATTCTTATTCCTTTAGCTGCGTTTCCGTTTGTGAATGAGAGTGCTCTGGCTCGCTGCAGGAACAAAGAGCACATAAATATGCTGGAATGTGGAGCGACTACCTGTCAACGGGCAAAGCTTGTCAATCTTTAGCGTGTATAATATAGCGACAGCGGTAGCACGAGTCCAAAAATAATAATTTTTCTCTGCGCCTAGGCAAGATAGAATAATAAAAAAAAAACCTTTTAGCAATTTATAGACGCTGTAAACTGTGAAAAAATAGGCATTTAAATAAATATGTCAATACCGTTTTGCATAAAATTAATAATTTACTATACGTACGGCATTATAATAAAGAATACACCTACATACGTAAAAAAAATAAAAATGGATATTATGTTCACTTTCGGTTATTAAAAAAAAATAATATTAACAACTTATGCCCTAGATACTATTTACTGCTACAAAATTCTATAAACATAAGATTTTTATCCTAAATCACTAACTGGTTTGTCTACTTATACTTTTTATACTCATAAAATGTTAGGTTATTGTTTATCTATTTTAATTACAATAAACCTTATAATAATTCCAAATTTACCGACGTCAAATTCAGCTGAGACCATATTATTATGGTCAATGATGGATCATCATTTGCATATATATATATATTTCTATCTAATGAAGAGGAAAACATAATTATCTTTTCTACGTTATACTATAAATTAACCTTATATATGCTACAGTGTAATTAAAAAATGTTCATTGAAGTATTTTAATGGTCTTTTCTTTAAAATATGCTATACTTATCATTGGTAATTAAATATAATTAGATAATATGTGTCAGTCCATATTTTTATTTTATAATATTTTCATTCTTATCATTAAAAATGATACATTTGTACTATAAGATTATTGCCAAATTAATTTAATAAAAATCGCTAACTACTCAATAAGTTAATTTATACATCATGATTTGTTCATGGTTGATGAGATAGATTAATTGTTTAACTTATTTTTTTTATCAAATTATCAAAAAGATAACATTTTATTTACCTACTGAAATAATTGTCAAATTTATCGATATTTTTAGACTCAAAAAAGTAAATACTTATAGTAAAGTCAAATTATGGATATATAAAAATGTTATGAAAACATTTTTGCAGATTTATTATTATTTAACTTGATATACTATGAATTCAAAGTTATAATTAGTTAGAAAATAACTCTGTAATATAATGATATAGCAATATTCTCGTTTTGTTAAAACTGAATATAAAAACCTTAGAATCTATTTATATGATCCTACTTACCTACCTACACTAATTATAAGTGAGTTGAAAAAAAGATATGTATACCTATACCTCACTTAAACTTTTTAACTCACCTGTGCACAATTTTACGAACAATGTGCAGTATTTTACATAATATTATTTACTTCAATATTTACATCGAACACAATTTATGATTTTTGGTAGAGGTTACATAAATCTCATGAGAAACTCAAATCCCCTGTTTTATTTTTTTTATAACGAATTTTGGTATATTTTAACTTTCAGTAGATACACCCTAAATCCATATTACAAACCACAATGACATATATGTTATACACAATATACATTATACATATATATTTATTTTCGAAATAAAAAAAAAACATAATAACTTCGATCCGAATAAGAAAAGCATATTCCAATATCCCTTCGAAGGTCATCAAGGACATTAGAGCGACCGCAACCCAATAATTTTGATACTTTTTTATGTTCCTTTGCTCCCACATTGGTTTGTAATGAGAAAATACTCACCAGCCCTATTACCTAGTAGGCGGTTCCTTATATATCGTCTACATATTGCTTTTAGGTGATATTATGATTATAAAAAAATAATTATTAGTTTTTTCCTATCTATTATTATGTGATATGACGTTTTTACGGTGCAACGCATGTAATATTTCGAAGTTATGGTATAAAAATAAACCGGTTTACGTTTAAATTAAATACATATGTAGACAAATTAACTAGACAGCATCTAACAAGTGTTCTACATGAACTATAGTGTAATGTGTGGCAAATAATTCTAGGATTTTTAGATAAGGCTTAATCTATAATATTGTTTAGTAAAATTTCATATTTTCATGCTATTATCTATTTAACGCAATTTTTTTTTACTAACTCAACTTCAATTTAACCTATCTCATTTTTAATTCCTAATATTCTTATACGAATGCTTTATCTGATGTGCATCAAATATCAATCGATTATAAAAAAATGTTCGTACACACAAATTTAACATAAGCCCCTTTTATCGGAAAACGTATTGATCTAAAATTAACAAAAGTCAAATATAAATTATATTACAAATTTACAAAACCAGGTTTTTAATAACACAGTAGTACAATAATATTAGATACATACAAATTATTGTACCTTATTTGTAATAATAGGAAACTGTCGACAATTATTATACTTCAAAAATAATCCGTCGTATTTTGATTAAATCATTAAAATATATTTTTATTCTTTGACTTGTGATTAATTTGTTATTCTTAAACGATTATATTACAATAAATTAGGCGCATCAATGCGTTATGAATTTATTATAAATATGTCTTCAATATGAATCATATATTATTTTCATATCATCGTAATAAATATGTGTTCTAAATATTAGAACGCTTTCGATACTTTTTTTACCAGCATCTGAGTGACTTCCTATGTAGGTACGAGTATATTATAATATTATTCCCAATGACCGTTGTATTTGTCCATCCAATTTGCGAACTTCTTTCACGTGACTGGTTTCCAATTCCGTTGTTGATTTTATAAACATTTTATTTAAAACAATATATTATTTACGATTGTATTGTCAATATTATTGATTAATCACCAATAGGAAGTATTATTTTGAAACAATTTTGTTGGATAAATGTTCGACTATTATTTTACACGTCAACTATATTTCATACAGCAGTTAATAATCATTAGGTATATATTATTTTTAGTGATATTTTCCTAAAGTATAAGCTTTCTTTATCAAAATTTAGTTTCATTCACAGTGTTTATATTAGATTCAATTTCATGTAGATATGAATGTTAAGGCGTGTTTACCTACTTATTATAGTAATGTCAATTTTAACTTCATACAATATTACTTAATGGCGAAAACGTTAATTATACAACCAGTCTTATAAAGAATATAAGAGATTAAGTATCGACTATAATATAGTGGCTGTATAGGATAATTTTAGGGGAGACCTAAATTGAGAGGCTTATAAAAAAAAACATCGTGTTTTGTATACGTTACAAAAAAAGTGTTAATATTCAAATATATCATACATGATATACAATGTACATAAAATGAATTACATACAATATCCACATCATGCGAATCACAATAAAATATTAAAATACGTCTTTTTTTAGTTCTAATATTTGTACATATTATACTTATATATATACATATATAGGTACGAAACTATTTTCGGAATGATAAGCTAATTATTTTGGAGCCCTTTCGCTACCAATTATAAATTACCTACATTCTTTCAACTGCATACTTTATAAAATACAAGACTTGAACACGGTTTAAAAATATATACTACTTAAAATTATACTACGTATTAAACCGTATAATTAAACCATGGATTTGAAGGATGTATTGTCATTCTAAGTAAATTTTTTAGTATAATAGATTCTCTGATTAAAACAAAATTCATTGTTATATACATTATTACGTAAAACTAAAAACGTTTTCGTTCTATTCAAAATCTATAACAATTAATTATCATCTGAACATATACCTTATAACTAAATTATTACCAATGTTTTTGTTTTCCGCTTAATAACTGTATACCTACCTATAATGTTACTTAACCGATCACGGTATTTGGATTCTGAAGAGAAGATACGGATCAAATGAGATTTTATTACACTTCGTAATATCGATAAGAATGATACCGGAGAAATTCGTTATACACCAAAAACATAGTGCCTTACTAAAAACAACATATTATTATGTCAAGCATCGGCGTAACTAGAGGGGCTTATCCACTACATCTGAGAATTCTTTTAGCCCCTTCTAAAATGTATACCACATCCTAGCAAAAATCAAAAATAGATATAATATAACCGTGTTTCCATAGGTTAATTATTGGTTTGTAAATTAATTATTAATATTTCAAAAATATCCATCTAATATTTTTATATTGAGATTTATAAAACTCGACGTGTGAGTTGTGTTGTTAGTATCTACATTCCATAGTTATATCTGTGTATAATATAATGTATAAGTATTACATATAGCTTTAATATGAATAGTACATTGTACCCATAACATTGTGCGTTAACGGTTATTTCAATTTTTTGATGCACAAAGTTTATTTATTTTAAAATAGAATAGTATTACAAATGATTGAATGTTTTGCCAAAAAGCTTGGATGAAAGACCAATTAAACACGGTAACTTACTATCCTTATTACCCTTATCGTGATGGTATGTGCCATGTGTTATATTGTGTGAATGCCGGTAATTATATTATATTTTTGATCATTTGTTGCAAGTGGAAACGAAATATGTTATTGACTTAACAAACGTTTCATGAGAGAGCTTTATTTGTTAATATTAAGTAAGGGAAGCGACGCTTATTTTTAACTTTGAATTTGAAGAACTCTAGTCGAACTAAATCATAGTTACGCACATGACACTAAATCAAATCGAATTCCCGCCATTATTGAATTACTTACACACACACACACACACACACACACACACACACACAAATTGTTTAGTTATTTAACTTCTACTTTCTTTATGAAAGGTTCCTCAACTATGGTACACGAAGGTACTACTAGTGGTACCGGTACGCCAAAGATCACAATGTGGTAGTACAGAAATTAGTTGTATTTTTTTATTTATTGATGTTTGTGGTGGATATAAGATTATTTTATATTTTTTGTAAATTATTATTATTATTTAATGTTATTATTAGTATTAATATTCCGAATCAAGGAAAGTACATCAATAAGCATTAATTATTGACACACATCTCGGGCTTAGATGGTTAAAAAAAAAAAAAGTAATAAATATAACTAATTTTGTACTGCATTATCATTAAGAAATATTAAGTACCTTGACATTTTGTACTTGAATTTTCAATCATTAGTGACTGATCTGTACCTAATGAACATGAATGGTTGGTGTGAGAAAAACAAAGTTTGGAAAACTCTGTTATAGATGACAAATTCAAAATTGTGAAAAAATGTGTACCGTCGTAGAATATATCTATTGTACAAAATTGTAATATGATGTATGTTTTATTGTGGATTACTCAAACAATCTATCATCTTGTCCTGAAGTGTACTGTATTTTACTACTTTGGGAGAATGGAGAATTACGTCGAGATGAGTAGGTATTAACTATCAACCCAAGACATGTTGTAAGCTGGTTTTTTTTTAATACATCTTATTCTTTTATTATAAAATGTCTAAAATAATTATTCACAATAAATGCAAGTTCTCTACGGTGGATGGACGAAGAGGCACTCCGATACTTATAGGTAAACATAGGCCAAGTATTGTCCAACTAAAACAAAATTTGTGTTTTTTACTTTTGGGGTCAATTGCGCTTAATTATTAGTTTTACCTTCTGGCATGAGAGTTATGTTTTTGTCCCAATACAATTCTATCAACATTGATTCATTATACTTTATATACTTATGCACAGTTTAAGTATAATTCAAATACTAAAATTAAAAATTGAAAACTTATATTATATAGATCAATTGATTATACTAAAATAATTATTAAGTATATTTGTTGTTTTAAAAATAAAAAAAACAATATTCTTGTATTTAAAATATTAATATCTGATTTGCAGCCTGCCTATAATAAATATTATTTTTACACATCTTAAATTTCAATTACCAACGACTATTAGCAGTTAGCACAATATTGGTTTATTCTGAAAATCGCCGAAAGCATGTTGGTCTATCGCCTTACATGTCCTGAGCAAAATTGGTATTTCAAAATACTATATTAAGCGCAAATTTTACCATGAAACTTCTTTATATGGTACTCATCAGCTCACTGCATTTATTTGTTATATCTACTTTGGCAGCTATCTATACATTAGTAAGTGTATTTGGCGAACAAACGATACGAAATCGGCTGGTAGTATTGTGCTAAACAATTCCCACCCGTGTTCGGTTTTTTGAACGGAAGAAAAAGGTATTATATACATTTAAATTGTAAATGTTGCAGTAATAATTATTAGTTATTATACTACCATAATTGAATGAAATTATAAAACTCTGCAAAGTTTAATAATATTACAGCTTTAATATCAGATATGCATCTTAATATCTTTGATAAAATTGGTATAAATAATATGAGAATATTTTTTTTTGTAATATTTATTAATTTTGTTCATTATCTTACTAATAATATTATTATAGTTTATTCCTCGAATAATTTCAGCTTGACTATCTATTTCTTGAAACATATTACGAAAGACGTATTTATTTATTCTAGAATAATTATACAAATAGTCCCTATAGATATATGGATGTCTATTTCCGGGATGGCCAAACACAAAAATTCAACGTTAAAGATTTTATTTATATGCGATATTCTAATTACTATGAATCTGATTTAGGTACTGTATATATAGTACAGTCATAAACCTATCTGTTATAGGAATGCCTTGTTTTTTTAGTACATTAAAATGTAAGTATGAATGAATGCAAATAATATTGAATGCGATAAGCTACAATAAAATAATGATTGGTGTCTATCTATACTAATTGCTCATACCTATATCCATTTGTTTACAAATCGTGACAGAAACGTGTATTGCAATTATTATAAACTCGACAGCATTATATGCCGTGATTATAGAACTAGTGACTCGGCGTCAGAGGTTGGAAGATCGGTAGCCTTACCAGAAGCAACAGTTTTTGGAACCGAAGTCCTCATTTAAACTATTTTAGACACCAAATCCTAAAGAGTAATCGACATTATTGTTTTTCTAGGAACTGAAACGTAAATATTTAGGAATAACGTATAAAATGATGTCATATAAACTGCAGTTTGGACGTACCTATAGTACGGAAAGGGCTGCGGCACGTGCAGATCCATCGGCGAGTGAGCGGGATGAGCAGGGTGAAAACCGTTCGCAGCGGCGGCGGCTGCCGCGGCGGCAGGGTGTAGATGATTGTGGTGGTGGTGGAGGTGGTGGTGATCAGTGTCGGCGGAACGATGATGGTGGTGATGATGGTGGTGCCCGAGTACCGCGGCAGCAGCCCACGGAGACGCACCGCCGCCACCTCCGCCGCCGTCCAGCTCGACGTGCATGTTGGTGGAATAATATTATTATTGCAATATTATTGAACTGTGGTATTGTCGTACCGGTCGCGTAAAATACACAGTAGGTAACACAATATCAAATGAACACCGACACTCGTTAACTGCGATATTACCACCGAACTCGACATCGACAGCGCTTCATATTAGTATTTTGCCACGCCAGTGAGACACACGACAGTACGATTCTTACAAAAAGACACTACTTGAAAAAGAGCTATCGGAAAAATGCATAAAAAAAAGTTAAAAAAATATCAAACCCGAAAACGCACGGGGCACTGTACTACAATATTGCCGTTCGCGTGCATTTAACGGTTTCGTATTTCGAAAAGGCCGATCGAGAACACTGGCTGCGCGGAAAATCGACGAAACGAGAGATCACGGCAATAATAAATATTTTACCGCGACGACGCGAGAAACGAGCGCGCGGACGGACGGACCACGGACGGACGGACAGACAGACCGGTGCAGCTGATACCGACGGCAGCGACGCGTCATTGATAAACGGCCGTGTGCCGGTGGCCGGCGCGCGTATAATATGTACCGCGTATCTGCGACCCGATGGGCGTTCACCGGCGGTCCACCACCACCGCGTACCGTCGCTCCGCCTTTATTGCCGAACGCCCAGCACGTAACAATAATAATAATACGTATAATAATAGCAATATTACATTACGTAATGTTATTATTATTATTATTATTATTATTATTATTATTATTATTGCTATCCTAGGTACTGATTATATTGTTGTTATTATTATTATCAGTAGTAAAACTACTATACCCGAATGGCGAGTCGCGAGTGTCTGTAGTTGCAGGCAGTCTACCTGTTGTGCACCGTTGACAACTCCGCACTCGTCGTCGTCGTCTGACAATGTGACATCGTCCACTTGGGCTACGGTTCGAGTGTACAACATAATATTTTGTGATTATGATAATATTATGTTTATCGTGGTTGACAAATGTGACAAGGGTTATATCAACAGTTTTATCATTATAGTTTACAATATTATTGGTTATTATTATTTTAATTATTGTAATTATTTATAACACGTCATAATATACCACCACCCCCTCAAACGCCGTGCGGTTATATGTAATTATGATTATACTAATATAATATGACGAAGACCTGAACACTAAAACGCTTGCGCGTTACGATTTGCATTTGGTTTAAGCTATTTTCATTCGGAGGGCGGGACCAAAATATGTATATTATAATATAATATAATATAATACATATTATATTAAATTATATATATTATTATATATAATTCTAGTATTATACACATTGGTAGGTACTAACAACAAATAAAATATTTAATTATTGTTTATGATAATAAATAATAATAAGAGACGCCTGCAGAAAATTAGTTCACTAGGTACAAAATACTCTTGATGTAGGGGGCTTTGCCGCACCCCTCAACCACCATCACGACCGTAACCCCACATTTATATGAAATCCTTATACATCAATAATCAGTATAATAAAAAAGGTAGGTAAAACGTACCTAATTTTGGTTAATTAAAAATTGCATATTGGTCACTTAGTTATTTATCACAATAAGAACACTGTTATACGTTATTTTTTTTTTTTACTGTCGAGGCAGGCCCTTGACATTCTAATACAATTTTAATAATTAATAATTTAATAATACACATACCTAACACTTAAATAAGATAGTAGTAAAATAAAAAAAACATTTTGATACAAAAAAATAAATGTTTAGAATGGTTTATTATCAAATAATATAAAATATTTCGACTTCTCGAAATGTCTAAAGTAGATAAAAATAAAAATAATATATTATCACATATTATTAAGATTATCTAATAATTTCTAATTTATTGTGGTATCTAAAATTAAAATCCCGATTACATAGTATATATGTCCTTTCATGCTTGTGCCTACCTTAGTACTTCAGTGCGAAAGAGTTTCTCGAAATAACACTATTTTAGCCTTAATCATGGAAATAGATTATCAAAGAACAGGCTTTTACATTTCATTATTTATTTGAAAAATCTAAATTCCAGGCGCCATTGATAATAAAAATGCTAACACATAGTGTTAGTATATAGTTATATACTAACACATAGTGTTAGTATATAGTTATATACCCAAAATGCATTCGTTTACAACTTAACTATTAATAAATAATTTTCTAGTATGCTTGTATGCTACAATTTCGTCAACATATTATATCAAATAACCACTTAGCATCTATTACCTCTATTATTTTCTTAGAAATTCTAATAGGTATATATATTTAACTTGACCAAAAATCAAATGCATAAATAAATATATTAATGCAATTTGAATATTCTCTCATATGATTTTTTTTTTTTTTTTGATAAGCAGGAAGAATAATAATAATTAATAATAAGTATGATTTACATTTTAATTAATCATCTATAACTATAGTTAATTAAAAAAAAACTTTTTGTTTTTCACTATGTAAAAATATGTACATCAATCACGTTAATTGTATGTGATAATATACACAAAAATTACATAATAATTTATGTAGGTGTAGGTATAGTAGTTATATAATCATTTATCAGAAAATTGAATTATATAAAGTTTCATAATATTAACTGTCTAAATGACGGTAATGTATAATGTTTGCTTAAAAATCGTATATCGAAAACAATACAAACTATAGACTATAGTGCGCTATCTATATAGTTAGTATTATTCTAATACCTATACTTTACGAGATTCATATTAGTTATTACATAACTTCATAGGAGTTAACAACATTTCATACTTGTCAATTATTGACAACATAATGATCCATATTGTTGTCGCTTATTTGTTGTTATCTATGTAATCACTTATCATCACTTATTATATTAATTATTATATTAATACTGCAGGCATAGGTTTTAAAATATTATTTACATATAATTGATTGTATAATTTATAAATATGAGTCAATCGTCGCAATGTTGAAATAATGAAATGTACCCAAAATTGCAGTGGGAATCATACGCCCCGCGAATTGAAAACTGATTTCTTTTCATCACGTTTTATTCACTATCTCATGAAGTCATCACTGTATGAAATGTAGCTTTAAGCTTGTACAGTAATATTGTCCACAGTAAATAAAACAACGATCAATCAGTACCTGTCGGCTGTCACCGAAATATTAATAGAATTATTGTAAACATTAATCCGCTTTATTTTATACTATTAAAGCATACCAACATAAGGAATGTTATTTTATCTACATAAGGTATTATGCTATAACATATTGTATCACAGTTAAATATTCGATGTAAACATGTAACGACCACTTAGTCTGAAATAAATTACCAAATTATAAAACAATTCATAAAATCACACATATTATGAAATCAAATTAGGTATCGAGATTATATTATTATAATAATATATAGATTTCCATCGGGCCTTGGTTAAGTATGTCATGATTTTATTTTTATAGTTAACGTTTATTCTTTATTTATCAAAATTCAATAATATTTAATTTTTAAGTTTTATCAATATTTCCTTTTAAAATAAACATTAAATTCGTTTAGGTTATGTATAATAAATAATAGTATGCACAATGTAAGTAGGTAGTAGATATTTACATTTTATACAATATTGTTTGTTTACCCATGTATTGGTTATACATACTATAATAAGACACTATACATCGGGGTCAAATTCAACCGAGGTGGTCGTAAAAGCAAGCAATTAGCGTGTATCATGTGGTCAAAATCGTTCCATAAAATATATACACCCCTCGATTGTTACAGACATTAATGTTCCGTATACGACGTATAAATTGTATGAACGGCTAACACTAGTAATATAATTTGAACCTCAAGAAATTGAGTTATATTATTTTCTAATGCTATTTGAAAATTGATTAACCAATTTATAAATTGTACTTATATAAACAAGAAACTATAATATTCAGAAATTTAAATTAAGATTTATAATAATATTAAGTTCAACTTTTAAATACGACCATTAGTTTTGAATTTATGAACAGAAGAAAAACAAATAAAATGTCTCTATATTATTCAAATTAATAATAATCTTTTCAAAAAGGCTTTGTGTTGGAAATATTAATGGAAGTCACATAAAGAGTAATGAAAAGTATCATCCTACCAACTAAAAACTAATTAAAAATATATTAAAAGTACCTATGGGTACATAATAACCAACTTATTGTATTAAATTATAATAACTAATTAGTAATCGTGTTTAACTTAACATTCTGATAATAGGGTAAACATTTGTGAAACTTAAATATTTTTTGAAATAAATTGATGTACATTTTTGATTATTGATTTTATTTTTATTTTTGGTATTATAAATAATAAACCTATACCTAATAATAATTAATAATTATAATTGTATTGTAATTTTTGATACAGATTACCCATCCAACAATAAACCTCTAATTATAATAATAATAATGATAATAACAAGAAAAAATTATAATAATATCGATTATAATAAGTGGGTCCCAGGGTTCCTATATAATAATAATGTAAAAAGTACTATTATAAGTCATAGTCTTTTTAACACACCATTATGGTCGATGTAATAATAATTTATAATTTGTTTGAAGTGTTATTGTAATGTATCTTGAATACTAATTTCTAATCAACTACCCCTCAATTTCAAGCTAAACGACGAGGGTTACATTTTTTATTACTAAAATAATTCGATGAATTGTAAATATGGCTTATTGTATATAAAACCCGTACAAATGTATCACCTATTTTATTTGTATTAAATATAGTTATCAAATATATAAGTCAAGCAATTTGGTTTGATTTACTAAATAATATTATATTATATTAGACCTGTAAAAATATAATACTATTATGTTATGATTACTTTTTAGTTTTTACCCAATAATACGAATTATGTAATTGACTGCATGTCTATAAGTTACAACATTATTTCTGTATGTCTACCTATTTTCCAATCATATCTATTATTCCCCACTCGGTATGGGCTATCTTCCACATTGATTACGATGGAAAGTTTTTCAAAACACATCAGAAATTCAGCAGGGTTCATGCGGGTTTCTTCACAATAATATGGTTACCTAGGTATTAGGTAGGTATATGATAATGACCAATGAAGTGGAAATTACTGCTTATGTGAGTAAATCCCTACTACTTCAGACTATAGTAAGGATTATAGAATATAACGCAAAGGGTTCTTCAATATTATAATCCTACTTAACAATAGATACCCATACCCGCCGGCCAGATGTAAAAGACGGCGGATGTTTATTCGTACCCAGATCCCATGATCTTGTGAAACAATGTTATTCGGTATTGAAAAATTATAGTTGCATTATGTTATATTTTGTTAAATGTCTAGTATTTATCGACTAAAAATAGACAGAAAAAGTATGTTTTAAGATAATATGTTTAATAAATGTATATATATTAAAGTATATTTTGGAATTATTATTTTATCTAGTTACTAGGTACTAGGCTTTAGTACCTACAAACATATTTAAAACGTATACAATGTATGTACAACAAATTTCAACAAATATCAATATAAACCTAATAATAACTCAAGTGTAGGTATTTATATAATATACATTATACATATTTAAATTGTCAGTGTTAAAAAGTAAAGAAGTTACTCACTAGCCACTAGTAAGTCGAAGCGAATAATAAATTGAAATAAAATGTTTTTACTTTTCAATCAGAAAATTAACAACGTTATTTACATATTACAAAAAAAAAATGAAATAAAAACATTTCATTGATATTGCTCTAATTTCTTCACAATCATCATTCGTCCAGTAAATTATGAAAAAATGAGCATAAGCATTTTTTTGAAACAAATCAAAAAACAATCATAAAATTGGACTAATTTTTGACCTTTTAAAAGTATCAACTAGTTTCAATTTGATACCAGAAACCAACCCCAAAGTTGAAGATCGAAGCAATTATTTGACTACATTTCGTATTTACAGACAAAAAAATAAAAAAAATACTTACATCATTGTAAAATCAATGTATTAATCACTCATTGCTGAGAATGTAAAATCAAAAATAGTTTGTGCATAACAACAGTTATTTTTAACCATTAAAATATATTAATGTATACTAATTAATACTAAAAAACAGAAGAAGATTGGTCCACGTGACCTATTCACAAGATATTTTCTAGAAAAGTTAATTAAATATTTTAATTAACTAACTTTTCTTGTAATTTACAGAATAAAAAAAAATCTACACTATAAAAAAATACTAACCACTAACGTTCAAATAAATGTATTGTTACTATTCAATATATATTATCAATATGAAGTATGAACTTTAGGTAAATATATTATATCAGTATTCATTCCAACAAAGAACTTATCTAATTAATAGATATAGGTTATCTATGATAGTTTATGATTATAATTTATAACTTATCATAATAGTATAATTAGGGTTCCTTTAAAATTTTATAGACTTATAGTAATGGTGTTAAGAATTAACCTAATACTGAAATAATACAATTTGTCTGCACTGTTTGTCTATTTGTTAGTTGTTACTTGTTTCAAAACATTATTAAACAAATCCAGAATAGAATGGAATATATTATTAGATAATGTAAAAAAAGTTTGAAATTCTAAGAAAATAAATTTGTGAATACCATATTTATTAAAATTGTGTTCAATTTAAAGAGTTTCAAATGAGAATTTGTAAAAATATAGTAGCTGCCTATTAAATATTATTTTAAAATCTATATTATAAAAGAAAAAATTACACATCGGGGAATATACAGACATCTACAGTTCATTTAGTATATTTCGTTTTTACGTATCTATCTAGGTACTTAAATAAACGTGACCGAGGATACTTTATAATGCATATCTACCAGGTAATATCTGTAGTACATATTTATCATTTTTACACACTTCAGCACAAATCAGAAATTTATTATTATTTTTAATTTGAAAACGATGACTGATGCAAGAATCAATACTGAGTGGACCTCAGTTAACCATATAGTATTTATTAAAGCTATCAGTAAAAGTAACTAATTATAATTTACATTCAATAGGTATTGAATGTACTCAATAAAGTTTAAAAAATGTATGATATATAGTGATTAACATTGAATTCTAATTTATAGTTTTAATATTAAATAACTACAGGTCCTGAAAAAATTATTTAGTGGGATGTCTTAACTAAAACATACATTTCTGGTTAAGACAACTCGTATAGTTCCTGAATCGTCCAATATATAAATTATTAATAATCATTATAATTATTAAGTATATAAGTATCTTATCATTACCAATATGTCTAATTTATTAATACTATCTTATCACTGCTTAACATTCATCTTTAAAAGTTTTAAATACTTCTTGTAAATGCAAGTCGACTAATGATTTTCAAATTGCATGCATTACATCAGACGTGTACAACTGTGGTATCCACAAATACCCAGTAATCCTTCTTGAAAAAAAACATTACCAGGACCCAATATAGGAAGAGAGAAAATTACATAAAAGACAATTAATAACGAATTTCGTTAGTATAAGTTACTAATAAATGATAATGCAATTTTCGGTGTACTTTCTATGATCAAATTAATATATTACCCTAACAGAAGAATTCTTAAGAATTGTGATAAAAACTATACATAGCAGCATGCAAGTATACAGTGTTATACACACTGTCCGTTTCTGTTTATAATAAAGTTATTTATATACTGCTAAATTGCTTCGATTAATAATTACCGGCGATAATACCTATTATTAACCTAATATTATACTTATTTTATTTCAATAATTTGAATTTCAACTGTTATTATAGTTATTACTTATTACTATTACTGTTCATTATTAGTTTCCTATACAATTTTGACAGTTTTGCAATGATTTGACCTGACTACCGAACAGCCCAAACAAAAAAGTTCCAGATGTTTTTTTTTATCTTTAGTATAATGAATTTCTCAAGTAATAGGTACAAACTACTAAAATAATAGTATCAATAAACTGAAAATAAGTTTATGATGTTAAAAACATTTTAGATTTGGTGTGTTGAACCTAATCGCTGTTATATTGATAACCAATAAAATAATAATATTAAGGTAGGACTTTTAGATTAGAACATGGAAAAGTCAATGTAAAAATTCCAACTAAAGACACAATGAGAATATGAGATATTATAACTACTGTTTTACATTTTCAATAATTATTGGTCGTGTTTTAATGAGAGCTGGTTAACTATTATGAATTTTGTTTATGTACAATAATTTATTAAAAACTATTACTAATAGTATATTATCTAATATATTCTATTTATTTAGCATTGATCATAATTCATAAATAATTTAAGCCGTTCGTGGCTGGATAGGATAGTAAGCGCAACATTTGGCGTTTGTTCCGTCGTTTTAATATCAATTAAAAAACAATATGTCTAAAGATATCACCTACAAAAAATCTGCCACAGTCGGGGGAGTGCGGCTGATACTGTTTACTCATATAAATAATACTATAATGAATTTCATTTTCATATAAAAACTAGGACGACTATATAGTATATTATTACTATATTTAGTTTAACTAGTCCAAATTAATTCTCAAGAATAACATATGTTTTCCTCAATTTTAATTTTTAATAATTCCATTCCGTCAGATCGAAACATATTATTGTCACCAGTGAATCAGAATGTTGTTTTACAAAGAAAAGTATTCTATTATTATTATTATTTTTTTTTTTTTATAGAACTTATTAAATCAAAATGTAGATTTCTATAATTTTTACTTTAACAGAAATTCACTTAGAGTTTACTGTTTTAACAGGTAAACAGTGTTTTTTAATAGCATAAAAATGGCTATTTTATAGTTTTGTCTTAGTGTGAGAATTAGGTAGATAACTTATTGGTTGATGTTGTAGGTAAATATGGTAAACATGCGGCTCTTTTTAATTTGTAAGTAGTTAGTGGCCTTCCCATTTTATTATATAGTTTTCCGGTAGGGAAAATGTACCCAATACGTGCCTGCATTACATGCATACTATTGTCTATTATATATTACATATTTAGATAGGTTTTCATACTGCAACTAAAATATCTGACTTTCAAAATTGTATACATAAATCGTATAAGCAAAAAAAGTCAAAATTATTACATTCACGTCTATAACATACCTACTCAAAATAAAAATATACAATATTTTAACGTTCTAAGATCTAAATATTTTGCTATTTTAATACTTTTAGTGTTAACTGTTGAGTAACAGAAATCTGTAGGTCAGCCTGGCATTTTATTGTATTTCAAATAAACAAACGACATCATATTATGAAGCTTACAGTATTTAACACACTAATACGGCGTTTCCCAGGGTGAAAAATTAAATGTCTTTGGATGATTGGATGTACTAATTAATTTCGTTAAATATTTTAATTTTCTTAACATTTATCAGAATATATACAATCAGTAACATTTTTATAATATGCACGTAAGAAATTATTGGCTTGATCTATGGCTTATTATATGCTTGAGGGGAATAGCTACCCAGTAGTAACACTCGACTCATTTAATATAAACTGCACACATTTTCAACATAGTTATATGTATTGTTTTGACCAAATATAAATTAATATAGATCTAAAATTATATACAGTCATAATAACTATACTATTTTCTGTAACCTATGCGACAATATACATAAATAATAAAACAATAGTTTTTTGGGAGTCAACCATATTAAACATTTATATTTTGAAAAGTAAAAAGTGATAAAAGTAACCTATGACATTATACTGATCTTTCTGAACCTATTGGCGTATATTTTATGAATATCGATAAAAAAACTGTGGATTTGAATTAGGCTCAGCCATTTTAGGCCTTTGATTTTATACAGTAGATATATTTATTAATAGTAGCTGATTCAGTGTGGCCCACGGCGTCGCCAGTGACAGATTAAGTGATGCCAGTGGATTTACCGCTTCTCAAACTCCGTTAATTGTAAGCTGTCTATATTTTGAACACAGTTATTCGGGTTGATTTGACCAATTTCCAAACATGGGTCTAAAATTAAATGCAATTATAATAACTATTTCATTTTATGTATCCAATGGTAACCATATATAAACAAAAAAAATATTGGTTTTCATGAACTTTCAAATGTGTGCGCCTTCCATGTGTGAGCCCATCTTTAAAATGCAAAACTTAAAAATTTGTACTTAAGGGTTACATCCTTGGGTATAGCCGGTATAGGAGACTTTTACTAATATATATCAAGTATTTGGTGTAGTGTATTTTAATATAAAATGATGTGCATACCTATTTATTATTTAATTGTTAAGCGTACACGATAGTCTCACCTGGATATATCGATTTGGATCGATGTATAATAATGTAAAAATGGAGTACTTATAGTTCGAATATTTAGCAGTGAATTAGCACGTATCGTAATAGGATTGCATTTGGGCATAAGGACCTTTTTGTACGTTTTAAACGTATTTCCTTCCGGTAGCGGTGCGTTTCATATACATATAAAAGAATTTCAGTAACAATAACTAAAGTGTTTTTAGGGGTAAAAAAGTGTGCAAAAAATCTAGTCTCGTGAATAAAAAAAATGCTTTGGGGGTAGCTCGATCCGCTTCAACGCTAAACCACAAAACATTTGAGAATTTTTTTTTTATGATTTCACGGCTGTTAATGTATCGAAATGTGTTAGCCTTACGGTTTGCCATTCTTTCGTTATTATCCTGTAACATAATGTAGTCATTCGAGTATGAAATGTACCCAACGCATACTCCCTTTAGGAGGGTTAAAGGATCACTGTCAACATTGAGCACATCAAACCATAAAATCTACAATCAAAATGATTATTTCTAATAATATAAAGAAAGACATCAGTACCTACTTAAAAAGAATTTTTGTTAATATTCCTTAATATTAATAATTATCTAATAATTCGTTTATCATCAGTTAATGCTAGCCTCCGTACAGGAATGTATTCACTGTGGTCCTATGAACTATAGATTCAAAAATAAATGATAACCAATATAGGTTATATAGGTGTATAAATATAATATGGAAACATACTCTTAAAATATGCATAGAAAAAATCATATTAATGTGAGTTAGAAAATAATAATTTAACACGTACCTACAAGTTAATGTAAATAAGAATCATATTTTATAATGTTATATTTGAATTTCAAATATGATTATAAAAACACAATTTTTGAATTGGATTCAATCGATTGGTTAGATTAGGTAAGGTTTATTTCAATATTACTCTAAATTATTTATTTATTTCATAATTTGTAATTACAAAATTTTGTAGCAGTAAAATGGGCTGCTCGGCCATTTTTTATATTTTATTTTATTGTACCTAAATCAATTTTATAAGAATGGAATAATATTCACCTGTTTGTTATTCAAATTTTAAAATATAAATCTCATTGTGTCTTAGTACCGATTATTTATTAGGATCATAAATGAACGAGGTAGTTTCTGTAATTTTCCAATCATAAAAGCTACAAAAATACAAAACAAATTTATGTACACAAGACATGATGTTTTTGTTGGCTCATTGATTTTTGTCGAAACAGTTAATACATGCAATTGGCGACGATATTGTCCCTAGGGTGCGTTAAAAAAAGACAAATTACCGATATTTTCATCATTTCAAAATAAGTGATTTCACGGGTAATTCGTTCGAATTTTGCATATGTCAAACAGACATGTACATATATTATTTTGTGCGTATGGGGATGATAAACAGGAAACAAGAATATCCGCAATTCAATATATTTCTTCATTTTGCCCATGGTCTGGGGTTTCCTTGTGCATCTGTGGATGTACAGTCTGATCTTATCCCTTTGCCGTTCAGAAGGGGACTACTAATGATGAAATAAAGACTGTGTGAAGGACAGTTACAAAATTACGTACGTATTATTATTTTTAATAAAAAACCTAAAAAAACAACATACACACACTGGCCGGCATGAGTGAAATGATTAATGAGCAACTATACGAGGGCTCTGGTGACGACACAGGTGAAATATAAATCGCCAGAGGGTCGTTCGTTATATGTTATATGAGAAATAACTGGCAAAATATGGTCCATCGAGGATCGTCCGTGACGTGCTGCAGCCATCGCTATAGTTTTCCGAACTTGTAAAAACGTAACACATGTTTCATATATAACTTTAATGGAACATTTATTGTTAAAAAAGAACTACGTATTTTTTTCGCTTAGATGTTTTAACGTTATGTATCAATGCACAAAAATACTGTAATTTACTAATATCTAAAACTCAAATATAGAAATTACATTAGTTATAAAAAATAACTTATGGCTTCACTTTCACTAATTACCTACATTTATAAATTCATATAATTTAATATTCATAATATTGACTGAAAAGCTCCTTATATTGGTTTTATTACAATTCAGTAGATATTTGATTTTTTTATTAGGATAAACCTTTTTTTGAAACAATAAAGTAATAAATATATTAGCATATTTCATACGATTCAAATAGCCTATAATTATGATTATTGAAGATCAAACTCATGGTATTTTAAAACTTCGATAAATCGTTTTGAAAAAATATAGAATAGATTTATGTACAGATAGGTTAGTACATTAGTACATATTATACCAATAATTAGAAATATTCGTATATTTTTTTTTAAAAAAGTTCAACACTTACATTCCAAATGGAAGAAAAACGCTGCCAACTAATTTGTGCTATCGTTTGTTGGGCAGTTAAGCATTACAAAAACTGTACAAATAATGCGTTTGAATGTACCAATAAAGGTTTATATTTTATCGAATAAATCCACTTAATTATTTTCTAGTATAAGACCTATTGGCGTAATGTATTGATTTTTTACTTGAGTTGTTATAATTTTACATCAATTAATCAATGTAGTACAAGACGTATTTCAAATGTGTGACAAAAGTTTCAAATAGAACTGGTAAATGTTCGAAGTACAGAAAAACGTTTTATTATGAGTTATAACGTATCAATCTGTGATGCTGGTCCGTTTTTACTTCATTTAGCGGACGCAATCGTGTGTGAAAATTCAGCGGCTGCTCAGCGCCCCTATACAATATTCTGTTATGAACACACCATAATTTCAAAAGACACCTTATTATATTATATTATACTATAATATGCCTATGTAGTGTGTACCTAATGATAAAAGTAAAACACCCCTCGACCCGACTGTAATATTATATTTAGACGTACCGAACTCGTGTTGTTGTGTGTACAAATAATTGTACTAACATAATATTTTAGACGTCTTATTAAAAAACTGCAGCATCAATTAAAATAAGTTGCTGCGTTCCACATGGAAATTATAAATTTATTGTCTAGTACATATTCGTGTGTGTGTTTGCTTATGTATAACTGTCGTTTTAATGATACCATAAAGAACAAAAAATACTGAATGTTCTGTTGTGTTTTTTTTTATGCACCATTATTATGACGGTACAAAAGTGAGTGTTGTCGAGGTGGTTCCAGCAGAAGGGCTGAGAGCGTATACCTCCCGCTATCAGATTGAACGGGTTTTTCTTCTTCCAACATCGTCGTTATCATCACAGTGTGGTAAGATTTATAGTGTTTCCGTTTTTATTTTTTGATCTTTTTGAACTCTGACCGACATCGGTGTGTATAAGACCGGAGATGAAGATAGATGAAAAATCATAATAGAGCCACGATACGCACACAATATTATTATATACCAAGTATTAAAACACAGCTGATATACCTATCTAACTTCGTAAAAGAAAGATAACAAGATAATTTGTTTACCCGTGTTATTTTGTGTAAAAGCTGTTATATACAATTAATTTAATAATGCTTTCTATTTTTATCATTACGAATGAGAGTATATACGTACGTATATAATATATGTATGTATGTATCAATGTATCTATGGCTAAATGAGTGACAAGTCAATAAATCATTCATTACTACTACAGCAGGGGGTAACTTTGGTCGGTTTATTGGTATGTACCTATATCACATCTATTATATTGTTTTTGTACATGCTTTTTATTTTGAACCATGTATAATATTAAACACTACGTGAGATAAACAAACATATTATGTAATTATAAGCATTCAAAGATGTATTACTGTATTAGTGTATTACACATGCTAATTTTGTATATTAAAATTCTTAGTTTTAATCAATTTTATATTTATTTTATCCTTTGAAAATGTTCATAAGATACTATGCTGGGTATAATATGCAGTTTGTGTTATTATTTAATAATTTAATTAGAAAAAAGTATTTATGTAATTTTATTAATATTCTTATTAGGTAGGTATTGTTTCAACATTTATATGTGAATTTGTTATGAAATAAAAAGTTAATAGGTACTTCTGCAAATCAGTTGAATATAATATAATTATATTGGACATAAAAACAATTATATATTAAACTCAATATTATAGTTTTTAAATTATTATCTTAATATTGTGAATAATTTTTTAATGTTAGATCCTCAGCAGACTGATAAATGTAATAAAATTATGAGTTTTTTTATGTCTGACGTCATGCCTTAAGGAGCATTAAAAATGATTCAATCTTCAATATTGAGGGGTCAAAAATAATAATTATAATGAAAGTTAAATTCCAATTTCAATTTTAAACATACAGTGTAATACTAATACCTAAGTACCAAAGTATAAAGTGTAGGTACGTAACATAAAATAATGGATAATGACAAACAACAAGTTATCAAACATCGTAAAAATTTTCAAAACAACTAGAAAAAACTAAAAATCAATTAATTAACAGTTAGAATATTTTACACAACAGCTACAGTTCTCAAACTTTACTTTTTTTTTGTACATAATTAACTCAAAAATTAATATTCGTAGATAGTTAATTGACATTTTTACATGTAAAAATGTCAATAGTAGGGGGGGAAATTAGGATAAGATGAGAATTTGTACACGGAGCAAAAGTTAAAAAAAAATTCTTACTGTGTTGAAATTCAAAAACAAATAACTGTAGATACTTGACATTTTTACTAAATGTTTGTATTAGTATTTTCTATACAAAGTATAATTTACAAATATTTTAACGATTTTGAGCCAGTTATAGATATTTTAGACGGATTTTTGGTTTTTTTAGTCTTAAAATGTGGACAAAATTGTATGTATAGGAAGAACGATTTTTAGTTATTTTGTTGTATTTTAAATATTGTTTATGGGAACTTCAAACATTTACGTATTTTATCGTATTTTTTAATTTTATGCTGATATTTTCTAATGCTACGTATGTGTTGTACTTTTATAAGACGAAGTAAAAACATATTGGTACTGCATCCTCTTAAATTATGTAATAATATTATTAGTGATTTACATATTTTATAGATTTCTAATTAATATGTTGGGCGATGGAATATGTAATTGTAGACCTACAACTTTTGAAACCTATTTGAAACTTGTTAAAATTGGCAAATCGGACTAAACAAAACATGTATGTATGTACAGTGTATTTAAATCCTTGTATTACTTACCAGCTCCAATCGCCATTTGTTCATGATTCGATGTCTGTGTATTATTATTCAAGATTAAGTATTATTTTAAATATATAAGTATACAATAAACTGAATTGTTTTTCAATTGCAAAATGCATCAAACATGATAACTGTAAGTCTGTAACACTGAAGTTTGTAGGTTATAGGTATAGTGTAAACATTAGTTCAATTATTAGAAATTATTATAATTTCTATTTTTGTGAAATAAAAAATGAAAGAGCTATGAAATATTTTGATTTTTCAATATGATACATACGGCGCTCTCTAGTGACCCGTCATCTATCATGTATGGTTATACAATGAATATTGTTTGAATTACATAGTCCAGCCGTTTTTAAGGGGTTAGGCAATTTTATATACGTTGATGCCAATATGGATGCAGTAAATGATTATTATAGTGTGACAATCGACTGTGTGTAATAAAAAAAAATTTAGAGTAGCGCTTTTACACGTGTGCACACATTATATGTCAGTAACTACACGAACATCAATTATTTTGTTTTTTTGTCTAAAATATCAATATTTTTTCAATTCCAATTTTATTATATTAACCAACCCACAAAATAGTAAAAAACATATTTGAATTAAGTACTTAGCCTTGCAATTGACCTACTTGGAAACGGCATTTTTACATTTTTAAATTAATTTTAGCAGTTCAATATATATTATGGCGAGATAAATTGTGGTTCTCGCTCACATAGAACCTTAAAAGCGATAAATAAATTAATACAAGAGAAAAAAGAGATGTATCGATGGCAACACCGCAAGGTTAACATTGGTATCAGTATTATGTGTCACCTTACAGACTTTTATTTTTCGCATCCTTAAGTTTCATTTCAATACATAGTATGCACAATACACCACGAATATCATGAGAGGGGGGATGCTTGATTCATTCATTTGCTAATTGTAAAAAAAATGTTTTACCCCCGCTCCTGTTATTTTTAACGTTAACAAATTGTTTTCTTCTAATGCCATTATATGATTTAAATATTCTTTCAGAGTTTCAAGTACCCACGAATAAAATTTTCAAATTAAAAAAAAAACTAAAATCGTTATTCTTCGTATAAATATCAAGTTTCATTAAAATTTCAAAGATCCACAAAAAAAACTGGGCTTATAATTTTTAGATTTTTGACTCCAGTATGAAATACATTATGATGATACATTTTCACTTTCAATACTTAGGTATAAAAATTGAAAATTTTCAACTACAAAATTATTTTCGTTAATTATTTTCGTGTTTTTTTTATGAATTTTTTATGAATTTTTTCAAAATGAAAACTTTAGGGAGAACCAGAAAGGATAGTTGGCAAATATCAATTACCCCCCCCCCCCCCCCCCAAAGTGTTTGTGCTCCTGGACTAGATAAAATTGTGAGATATTTCAAAGAACAATCATTAGATGGCGTTTATATTCGAATAGTTTCCACCAAGAATCCTCCATTTGTTTTTTCTTCGACATTTCAGGTCCGCTAAAAACGTTTCGAAGCTAATTTATTATACATTCATTTAAATTCTAGTCCATGGTATACACACAGCCAAATAGTACAACCATCGAACCACGGTTACTTAACTTCACAGTGGGTACCTACGGTATAAGTTACAATGGTACATAACTCATAACATGCAATATTCTGTCATGTTTCCGGTTTCGTATTTTCAATATTTAAATCACCTTGAAATAATTTAATACATATATTAGCAAGTAATCAACTAGTTGAATATATTTAACTCAATACGACACTGTAGTTTGGGAGTTATAATAGATGGTTTTATTATAATAGATAGTCTTATACTTTTATAGATACCTTCTTTTACTCATTTACTGATTGCTTAAATACTTAATGCCTTAGAATAGACTGTTGGATGACAGTAAAACTAGGTACCTATTAAATAAAGAGTAAGTAGTTACCGACTTAGTGACTACAACTGACTACTGAGTTGTGTAAGTATGGCTTATCCGTTCATAAGTTATAAATTAAGTATAATACAAATTATATACAATTATAGTACAAACTATAATAATATGAAACGTGAAGAATGATATTTTATTAGAATAGGTATTACATATTGACCTATGATAGAAATTCATCAACTCAAAACTGGTGTGAAAAATTTCATTCGACTTGTAAGCAATTTTTTTTTTTTGATTTATTGCTTATTCAAAATGTATAGTTGCGTAATTCTTTTGATATTGCATTTTAGTTTTTTTGTTTCAAGTAATGTTTTAAAAAATATATTTTATAGTGAGGAGGTTTATATGTAACGGATAACAACGGATGTGTGACACCGTTATACAAACCACAAACATACCTAATACTAATTAATAGACAATAACTAATAATGCTTACGGGACATATTATTATTTAGAGAAAATTGATTTTTTAATACACCCTTGACAATGTTTTCAGTTCAGGTTTCATTATCACTAGGGGCTAGGGCTGTGAATTTAATGCACTAAAAAACCTTAAAAAATGCATTAAAAATTTCAAAAATTTGCAATTAAATATGCACTTAAAATGCAAAATATGCACTTAAAACGCAAAAAAAAGGAATATAAAATGCCAAAAATTATAGTATAAAATTTATTAAAAATGGTTTTTAATTTAATTTTTATATTTATATTAATATTATTGGATACAGGATATTAAACATTAGTACAAAAAAGTGTTAAAAAAGTATTTAAAAAAATAAAAATAAATAATAAAAATGTTGATTGAATTTGATTTGACGATATGCCACAATAACTTATCTAAGTTATCTAGTTGTCTAACAATTGCCTTATTTTATCTAATCGTTATCTTTACCTAACCCGTATATAGCGTGTGACTCGTGTAAAATATTATTTAATAAAATATAAATTTGACATAATATATATAGCCCGTGTAAAGTAAAAAAAAAAGTTTTCGAACAAGTCAATTGATGGAATTTGATTAAAAATACTAGAAAATGAACTAAAAAAGTAAAATATGACTTAAAAATGCGAAAAAATGACCTAAAAATTCAAAAACGTCAAAAAATGTAAAAATATGCAAAATAAAAGTTTCATAGATGGATTCGTTATTACATAATTCAAATTATGTACTCACAAAGCTATGTTTTACAATCACCAAAAAAAAATGCACTTTCCTATGAATTCACAGCCCTAATTATCACATATATAGTTATTTGAAATAATAAGAAATAATTAATATGTCAATAGGGAAATAAAAATAAATGATGAAAGTTTTTTTTTTTAGTTTTTACTTTGTATTTTTGTATTTATTTCAATTGTTAAATACGATATAGTTTATAAATTATTATTTATTATAGGTATACCTATTGTATTATGAAACGTATAAAAAAAATTTAATTGGAATTTTGTTTCCCTAAACAAAAATTATTTGTATTATTATAAAGGTTAAAACATTTAATAAGAATATTACTCACAGAAAACTTTATATCTAGGTATTAAAAACTTTTTTTATTTTCGATGAACCTATAAACAATATCTTACCGTGTTGGAATAATTAGGTTTCCTTGTACAAACAATTTTAAATAATGTAATAATGTAATATTATTTATTAAATAGGACGTCATAACCTAAAAAAAATAAACTAAAATAATGTTTAATATAGAAAAATTTTACGTTCAGAAGAATCCATTTTACTTATAAATAGAATAAATTCACCTATTCTCAAATTTATAGAGGTAAAAATAAGAATATTGTCCAATGCCAACGCTCATTGCAAGTAGTTAACTATTTTTGATACTTTAATGTGAAATCAAGTTATGAGCATTTTAAAATTTACAAAAAAATTGCAATTTTAAAATGATGATACTTTCTTCGACATTATCAATCAGGGTCCTCGATAATATTCTTATCTTAAACTCGACGATAAGTCAATTATAAATAACAGAGTAAAATGGATTCTACTGAACTTAAAATGTGCTGTTATGGTGCCATGCATACTTGATGACGCAGTAAAACACATGTGCCTATGACGTCCTAACTACGACGTAAATAATTATTAAGCGATCATGTATCACCCACGCCGACTGTAAATAATAGTAATAATAATATTTTTTCATTATCATACATTATCATCACCATCATTATCTTACTATACCTAATCGACGCGATAAAAAAATCTATGGATAAGCGCTGACCGACAACCGTCGCAGTATTAACTGCAGGTGGCCCTCGATCGCGGAAGTAACTCAATATTGAGCTTGTCAAGTCTGTCCAAAAAAGGGGTTCAAAAAATAACGTATGCTCGTACCTACGGCAAATTTCCGTTTGGTAAATGCATACCCTGCAGCGTTACTACGCGTGGAAGTCACATTAACTACCTACGTATCGTTCAGCCTCGTATAATATTATAACCTCGCCGGAGAAATAAACGCGTCACTCAGGCCATTTGGCAGAAAACCTACAGCTACCGCTGTAGCGGAACACGCCGGGACTACACCCCACCACACGCATTAACGCCGGCAATAGGGTCACAGATTCATTTCGAGGCGCGCACACAGCACCACCACCACCACCACCACCACCACCGCCGCCACCACCACCATCACCACCACCCCACAACACCACACACGCACACACACGCACAAGCACGCGAGTTTTGTATTTTTTTACGTGAACATTGAACACTTTGGTCCGTGAACTGCCGCTGCACCGTCCATTTTATATTTTACTGGTCGTTCTGTACACTCGTACTGCACACTACCTACTACTCTGTCAGCTAAACCTACTAACTAGTTTTTGCCTATTAAACTTACACCTGTATACCATTCGGTTTCTACCTACACCGGTTTAGTGACCGTAGTACTACAGTAAATATAATACTTCCCATACCATCGCGAGTCCAATCGTTAGATTCGTCTCACGATATTATATATTATTACTTACACGTCGACAACGAATACACGAGCATAACCATGAGGAGCGAAGTTCTCGAAGAAATGCCCGAAGCAGTAATGGAATATTTCTGTGAAGAAGTATTGAAACGCGATTGGCCAAACTGTATTCACGTGAGTGTATAATATTTTTTAAACAATTATTATTACTTAGTGTTGTATATTTTATAAAGACTGAGTTTGAGTGAAGCCATCCATTGATGGAACTTCGTGAAACATGTAACTTTTAGAGTCAAAATCAAAATCAATCAAGTCGATTAATCTACTAATGTGCAGTTTGTAGGATTTCCATGTAGTATTCGGACTCAAACTTTTTAGGAATAACATAATATAGATTTCTAAATCCTAGTATAACTGTATAAATAGGGTCAAGCATATCCGTGTTAAATTACGAGTTACGTTTAAATAATATATAATATTATGTACGAGATATAATAAAAAGTATGACAAATAAAAGGATACATATTACGAATTTATATTCTATATTGAATTAGTTAGTTAGTTTTAGAATTAGTTTTTTTCAAAAATATGTTAGTAAGTTACAAGTATATCATATTGTAGTTAGGTAGATACCTACCTATATAATAAAATACTGATGACCAGTACACATACGTAAATGTGTATTTTTTAAACAGGTAAATTATGATGACTTAAGGGCTCATTTAATTTAATGATGTAAGTTCATCATTCAGTAGTTACTAGTTAGTATCCATAGTTGGGCACTTAGGCGTATAATATACAATTATTACCAAGTTTATATGAAAACGGTGCAACGTTTTTATCGATTAGGCAATGTGCCACACTGTCACACACACGCGGTACACGTGTACACAGGCAGCTTCAAATAAACTTCAATTATTATCAAAAAATAATAAAATCCTTTTTTTTGTTTAATAATAAAAACAATTAGTATTGTTTGTATTAAATAAAATATAAAACATGTATTATATATATAATAATATAATAAATAGTTATTAGGTAATTTATGTTTTTCTTACACTTTTACACACTGTCCTTTGACAAAGTTCAAAAGGTACCTATTTACATTTTTATTATTCAGTAATAGGTACAGTGGCACTATAAAGTCTTGGAAGAACTTCACATATAATTATATTATTTTTTTTACAAATTTATTTGAATTAGGTTATAGTTATATACCTCAAAGCCTTAAACTCTATATTTGTACTTAATATTATTTTAATATCATTATACAGTAAAATATTTCATATTTTTATTATTTTCTAATCTTCTATTCTTTTAATCTACTACAGTTGACGCAGTGTATAGTTTACAGTGTTTACACCCAGATATTTACAGATATTTATAGATCAACATTTGAGCTACTTTATTTATAACCTGAAAAAAATTTCATTTACAAATATATACTCGTATATATATATAATAATGTTAGTTGCAATTAGATTGTTAAGTTACAGGTCCAATAAATTGTATGGGCTGTCATATAGTATGCGGTCTACCGGCAAATGCGTTCTACCGGCCGCTGTAAGATGCGGTCTACCTACGGTTTTACCCGCAATCTTTTTCTATCTTTTAGATATACTTTATCTTAATTGCATTATACACAGATAACAATACTTCAACATTTTGTAAAAGTATTGGCCCAATAGCTCAGTTGCTCAGTATGTCATTTATTGCGCGACACCACATTTTAACACCATATTTTATACACCCAATATGTTGGCAAAAGACTTTTATTCAATAATTAGTAGTGACGAATCAACCACAAACTTTTTAATCAGCAAAAATCTTGTGGCAAATAATGAAAATTCCGAATGTTTAAAGTGTGGAAGTGGAATGAATTTATACCTACGTAAGGAGAGAGGTAAGGAAAGGAGAGTTTTACGTTGTAAGAGAAAGGGATGTCAAACAACACAAAGCTTAAGGTGAGAAAATTAACCACAGCGAAAATTTTGTTGATCCACTAACACAAGCGCACACTCAGAGGATCGAAAGTTTATGGAGACCATTACGCTTAAAAGTAGTTAAAAATATGTGTGGTACAAGTCCTGATCTCCTTCCAAGGTAAAAATATTATAAGTTATGTTTAATAAATTTAATGTAATAGTATACATATTATTGCAGGTATCTCATGGAAACATGGTGGCGAGGAATAAATAAATCAGATTTATTTAATGCATTTTTAAGAGATATGGCGGAAGTTTTTGTATAACGTATTATATTATATTTATTTATATTCATTGACAACAAATTTTTTGACTAACAAATTTTTAATTATTAATTTTTTACTAGACATTACTACTACTATAAATTATACTATAATATTATGGTATTTTAAATTTATTTATTCACGGTATACCGCATACTATATTCGTAAATCACCGGTAGACCGCATACTATACTCGTAAATTCACCGGTAGACCGCATACTATATGACAGCCATTGTATGTAATGCATACTATAAACAAATCGCATAGCTATATTTTATTTGGGTACTCCCTTGTGAGGTAGATGTTACAAATTCGTAAAACACGCAATTAATACTAAATAATACGCAAAATTTAAATTAACCTAAATAAATTGCAAGTAAATAAATAAATGTATAAGTTTCTATTCAAAGTAACATTGATATGCGTAAAAGCCCGTTCTAGTATGAAGCAAAGTCAAATGTTTGGCATCAGTGTTTTGTCGGTGTACTTCGGCATAATTAATTAATAATAATTATAATTTTGAAAGCAATAACAATAATAATTGGCGGTTGAGATGGAAAAATTAGATTTTGAACAGTTCTCTTGTAAAATAACACCACGGTTGCGACGATTCTAGGTATCTTTAATATTTTTAATTTTTAAACCATTGTTGCCCGTTGGTTGTTGGTAGTTTTTCCCAATCACCTTAGGCTTTGGGCCAACAAATCGAAAAATAACGACTTCGATGTACCTTTAGGTATCAACTGGACATATCAACGTACAAGATTACATAATACATACATGTATAGCTTATTATGCCTGAATAAAACATAACTATAAAATCAAAAATAAATTCTATTTCATTCTTTGGGTAACTAAGGTAACCAATCAAGAGGTTACCATTAATCTTGATAACCTATCTGTTACTGTATGACACATATTTATATTTTGAATAAATTAATTTTAGTATAAGGTGCTATTTCTATTCATAATACTATATAAGTTACAACTTACAAGTAATGTTTGAGAAATAATAGGTTTTTCTAAAAATAATGTTTAATTTTGGTATATTTAAAATTCTAAAAACAATATTCGAATCTGCAACTCCCAATTATTACATTAATATAACTACAACTATCAATAATTTGGTGTCATTTTTATAGTTTTTAAACATGACCATTTTAACGAAAAATCTTTACATATTATTTATGCACATCATTTGTATAACATACTATTAGGTATTAGGCTCGGTACTGGGCGTCTAGACATAACACGTAACAAACGTTATCTATACAGCTCATTGAACATATTGTTAATCGCTGTATTTGATAATTAATTTCCGTGTTACCTATTGAAATTATTTTAAGATTGTGAGAAAACTGTCAAGTGCATAGGTTAAACTTTTTTAATTCAGTTAAATTGTTTAAGAGTATTTACTATAAATAATAAAATTAAAATATACATCCATCTGTCCAATTAATCTACGTAGATCGTAATAGAATACACAATTGCAAAATATTTAATATACATCACATAATAAAAAGGTTATTTATTATTAAGCACTAGTTCGGCACTTGTTCATTTGTATTTTTTACTTTCCAGGCATATTATTTCATCAAAAATGCATTTCAATGGATGCGCAAAAATTCGGCATCGAGTTACAAATTATTCTATATTTCTAATGACGTTGAAAATGGAACATTTATTGGGATTTTATCACGACCTGTAAGTACGAATAATAAAGAAATTCGTTGAATAATAAGAATAATTTCAATGCGATGACCATTTTATTTTTATACAGCAAAACTTAAAAAGTACTAATTGGTTACAATTGTTTGTTTTATAAGCTGTTTAAATTGTTATGAATTTTAATGTGATCTACACTGAAGGTTCGGATGTTTTAGATAATTACGCGGCCAAACATCTGATTATTGTTGTTATTTTTAAGAATCTTTTTTTAATTCTAGGATTTTTTTCATCCACGACGCTGGAAGATACATTATACGAATTGCACAGTAATATTAATTTCAGGAAGAAGAATATCCAGATGTCGTTGTCACATACACCTGTCCGGGGAACGAAGAACAATTCCGAAGGATGCTGTTTAGCACAGAGATCATCAACTGGCAGAAGAAACCGCTGTTCCAAGCTATACCGTTCAGGATGAAGGCCATCGTGGAAACGATGATTGAAGAAAAAGGATTGAAAAGTAAACTGTACTCAAATGCTGTGCTTAAGTGGATGCCGGCCGATGTAGCCGCTAGATTAGATTATGAGTAAGATATACCTTTAGATTGAACTTCATCTACCTATTATGTATTACTATGTATTATGTATATTGTATACGTATAATCAAAATATTGAAATTATAATGGGATCTTGATCTTTGACCTCGGAACTTATTGTTAGTTACATTTTTAAATATTTTTATGAAAGACAAAGTTCAGTTTTTAACTTGTGAGTATGTACACGATATTACACACATTTACGTATTTAGAATCTATAGATACTATAATGAGTATAATATGCATAGTATAATATTTGGCTCGTGATTTTAATCTTTTGCGCACGTTTTTATTTATTTTTATATTATCTATTTTTGGACGCATACATGATAAATGTCTTATCTACGTATTATAATTATTAAGATTATAATATTATATTATAATGGTTTGCCTAAAAATGTGAACATTAATATGTATTTATGAATATTGGTACTGCGAAAGGTAGTCAATGATGTAAATTTTTATTTAAATGATAGAAAACGTTGCAACAGTTACGCTAAATAGTTAATGAGTCAATTAATGTTAAAAAAAACAAATTTCAATTTAGTGTAAACTGTAAAGTGTACATGAGATCGACCAGGATATTATTTCGAACTCCACTCCTTAATCTCAAAACATTTGATTTCAAATTGACAAAAATTTTCTAATCGATCGCATGACTCCACGCTGAATTTAAATCTGTATTTATAAATTATAATATTAATCGTACTTATAAACTAGAAATGGGTTGTTTTTACTTTATTGCTTTTAGACAGTGACAGCAAACATCGGCACCCAGTCCAAAACTGTCACGTGTAGTTATTAATTCCACCTGTATTATACTAGGATCTTGAAACTTTTAAAATATTTAGTCTAAAAATGTTCCATGATTTATAATATTAAACTACAACACATTGTTATAGTTTTTTATGTTGTTGCTAAAATTGTATACTAAACACGACTTTAATAATTATACAGCAATTTATTCAATCTGTAAATTACACTTATAAAGTATAGCTAATACATAGGTAAATAATTAATATTGTTCTTTTATTACTAAAAACCTTCAATCTACCCGGGTACACTTATTTCAATCAAGTTCGAAACAATATTTTTCATAATCTTAATATCATGTGTTTGTACCTTATATGGAATTTTGTAAACTGTTATAATGTAGGTGAATGTCGAATACTCGAATGGATAAAAATTAAACAATAAAGTATTGTTGTTGAATATTTCCAAAGTTCTGTTACCATTTATAAGACTTCCTAATCACATTTTTATAAACATGGGTTAAGATTAAATAATTCGTGATATAAATGCTAAGATCGTAATATTAATAGTCCGTGATTATAATTGAACATTAATTAGTAATAATTCCATTTTCTATAAATTATACAACCTACTTATAAATATTAACCAGTTAGAACTCGAGACTTTATGCGCTTAAAATCACTTTAGATACCTATAAGTATGTGTTTATTCTTTAATTTTCATAGTTGGAAAGATATGAAAATACCCACGAGATACGGATAATTAATTTATATTTTATACGAAGGTAAAAAGTTCAATTATATTTAATGAATTTTTAATTTAAACTGATAAATTGAAAGTATTTATTATGTACCTATAAATACCTACTTAATCCATGAGTTTTGGTTATGAATTATTATTTATAACAGTTCTAAATACCGATTGAGATTTGTGAGTATATAATGGATGCAAGGTCATTTAAATAATCCGTTAAATTATGTTTAATAGCCAACGCATTGTAATTTGTAATAATTAAAGATAAGATAAAACAGATAAGACAAACGTATACATCTCTCTTACAGAGTGTAAAACATTTTGTATAAAAAAGAGGAAACTTTTATCAGTTTTCTTAAAATAATTTGTATACCTCATTAAAATATGAATTTTAATTGGTCCGTTCAAATTTGGTTATCTATAAATTATTTTTGTTTCTAGGGTTCCAGACGACGTTTTTATTGACCAACTGAGCGTGGATCATATTGACTTTATTTATTCGCTATGGACTCACAGCGACGTTTACCCCAAGTCCGATCTTTGGGATACAGTAAGGCTCAACATTGGTTTAGGTGTGTTCAGCCGGCACAATGGCGAGCTATTGGCGTGGGCCATGTGTGGCAGTTACGGAGGTCTTAGCACTTTGATAGTTCAGCCAGATTACAGAAGACGTGGATTTGGTAAGCTGATTGTGTTGGCAGTAACAAAGGTAATGGGTGAGAATGGCGTCTCTCCCCATGCACTTATCAATGAGAAGAACAACGTTTCGTTGGGCTTGTTTAAGAACGTTGGCTATGTTAAACATTCAACGACATTACCATACGTAGTTGTCGAAGACCCGGATACTTCTGGGCCATAAATACCGAGACAATTACCTTGGCATTTACCCCAACGATTGGATTCAAAAACATATATTATTCATTTAATGAAACGTTCGAATTTCGCTAAGGAAGAAGAGACCACCATAGCGGAAACAATGACGATTTAAACAGAAACTGCTAATAATATAAAGATTAAAGAATAATGAAAATTAGATTTTTTTTTTTAATCATAATAAATTAATTTCTTATTAAATTTGTAAGTATCCTGTAATACGGAATACCTAATACATTATACTATTATGGTAACATGTACAATTGAAAAGTGTTAAATACTATCGTGGTTATTTCAAAAGAAATATTTAAAAACAAATTTATTTATAATTATTATTTATAAGATTACATAATAGAATTTATCTAAAGTATAAATTTATATTTTCAATTATTCATATACAATTGAACTACTTTATTGAAAATGTCTCCAGAGCTATAGTATTGATGACGATTCGAAGAATAAATAAAAACAAAAACATCATCATGTGTTCCTTTTTATTTCACTCTTGAACATTATCCTATAATTTTCATCATTTCACAATACTGTATTAATATTTATTGGTAACCTAAACCTAGGTTTACCACTTGCAATAAATCACGGTTTGGCCGGGACTATTCCGATTTTGAAGATAATGTCCCGATGTACTCCATGAAGTGTTTCAGGACGAACAATCGTTCTAGAATTAAACTTCAATAATTATTTATTATATTATGTTAACATTTAATTTTCTCTAAAATAGTTCTAGTAGAAAAATAATATTGTAAAAATATAGTATATTATAAATGATAATACAAACGAGTTGATTACATGGTTGACTGACAATTATTTTTATTTTTTCGACTTAAAATTGAAAAAATAAAAACCGTGCTTCTTGCTGCACCAGATTTTAATCTCCTATCTCCCATACAATTTTGTCCATAGGTGTTTTTACAATGAACCCACTCGGTAACTCATATTCTTGAAACGCCCCAAACGTGTTTTCCAAAGAAATTTTTGGCGTATATATTTCGATGAGACTTCCTAATAAAATTCCTGTATAAATTATAAACGTATAGGTAGTGCTGATTTTTGTATATTGATTAATCCAGTTACTGAAAAATAGGATGTAGTTGTCAGTTGAGCGTGCAGAAGTGATACGATTTTTCTCATAAATATATACGTTCCTCCTGGTTTAAGTAAAACAAAATATGATAACTCTACATGGCCAAATGTCCTACAAGAATAACCTTTTTATCTGAAAATTAAAGATGGTGCAATTTTCTACCTTGATTTTTTTGATGATATGAATTCGGAATATCTCTAATACCTCGGTCTAGTGGAGAAAATGCAACAGCTACATTGCTACTCGACATTTTTCCGTCGCAAAGGGAATTCCTCTCCAATACAGGAATCGTAGATACGTTTTTGGGTATTGTTCTAACCGAGAAACAATTGTTCATTAAAAAAAAAATCGGCTTGGTTATTTGGAATTGGCAAAAAAAAAACTGTATCCAGCCCTAAAAAAATCATCTAAGTTAAAAATATAACTATTATTACACGTTTACTTCGAAGAGATTTTAAAAACATTTAATTTAACAAATTTTAAATAACATTTAGTAAGCACTTGAGACTAAACATAATAATTTAAGTTATTGTTTTTATGAATAAATTACACGTAGGTATTGAACATTTTTGATATGCTGCGTATACAAATAAGGCAGCGGTGACGTCAAATTCTATTTTTATGCTTTTACCTTAAATTAGGTACTATTTAAATACATTTGGAGTATTCAAAATTTATTTGGCCCATGTTAAATGTTATTTTCTTATTCTATAGCGTAAAAATATTAAAATTGTATCAATCAAGTATCATTGAATGAATTGTAAGGAAAATTCTCACTATACTGGTTTTAAGCTTCCATTTGAAGGATTGAAAAAGGTTTTGGATTTTATGTTGTTATTAGTTTATGTATATTGTACCATGCACCTAATACATAATTTAAATTAAAATTCAATGTTTAATCACACACTCAACCTTAACGGTAACTGTTCCTAATAAAATTATAGGTATTATTAGTGATAGATATTAACTGATGACGTTATGAATACTTCTTATGAGTTATGATGAAAAAATTATTTAAAATTTAAAAAACTCTGATACCCCGACAAGTAACAAGACAATTTTCATAGTTTAATAATAAATTAGAGTATGAATATTCACAATCTATAATTGTAGTTTAATGCATTTAAATTGGTATTTTATATTTCAATAATTTTAATAAATTATTATATTATATTGTATAAATATATTTCTAATTATTTTACGTTTCAGTTGCTGACAGATATACATAATAATTCTAGTTGTAATATGGCCCGTAATTCCATTGGGATTGTAATGGAGATTTTGACCTTGAAGACCAACTTGTTTCTTGTTCTGCTTGTTCTGCTTGTGATTCCTTCGCCTCTTCAATGTCTTCTTGTTTTATATCAGGTACATTTTCTTTGTAAAAACTCCCCAAGTTTCCCGCGGGATCATAGTTGGCCACAACATTGTACATACCATTTGCAGAATTTTTTGATACACCAACACCCAATTTCGTTGATGATTTCCATAGTAATTGCGTCATATGATCTAAAATTTGAGGATAATAATACTTAAGGTCTTAACGTATCATATACGTATACTATTTGTTGAAGGTCTGAAATATTTTAACAAGGACACACACCAATCATGGTTAAATGTTTACAAAGGTCTTGTGGAGGTATGAGGTACCTTAAACTACTTTTATTGGGTAGTTATAGTAAGTATATTATATCGATCACTAGAAATATTATTATCAACTGTTTTATTGCTATCGAAATTGATTCAATAATGCTGATTTTACCTTGAATGATAAAAATATCTTGTGTAATATTTTGCTTTTTTAAAGTATTTATCCCTGTTCGATAAAATATAAAATAGGTACATTCAGACGCCTTAAGTATTATTAAACGCTTTAAATGATTAATGAAAATATTTCAAATGATTCATAAAATATGTCAAAATGATCGAATTCGTAGATAAAACCATATCTGTACGTTATTTTCAAATGAATTACTTACGTATTGGAGTATTTGTGCTCAATCCTTCTTCGTCGTCATCGATGTTGAACTGAAGTATTTCATTGTACCATGACTCGACCGCTTTTTCACCTAAATTATTTAATTCTGAACTACCGTACAGATTTTCTCCGTATGCGTTATTTTCTCTATGATCAAATTTATTATCTCTCGCCATTTTATTAGCCCAGTCTTGGGCACAATTGGTCAACTAAAAGAAAAATCATATAATAAAGAAAAGTTATGAAAAAGTACATTGTTGTTTTTATCATTTCTTTAAATTTATATTGAGTAAACAATAATGCTGTGATCGCCGCATTAATGGCAGCTGTTAAGAAGGAATTTTAAGTTAGTATAGTAGCATTTATTACTGACAATATTAAGTATCTGTAGTAATAACAATCGATAAATTATGATATTATCTGTTTTACCTACTTAATGATTTAATTTAGCAGGTAAAATTCTTAATAATCAGGTATTCGAGCACGCGTTTCATAATACGACTAAAACGTTATTAATATTTAATTGAAACTGAAATATTTCCATGAAAAATACAGGATATTATGATTAATCACATTATATTTAGTTGTTTTAAATATAGAATTCTGCAGTCATTTTCGTGAATGACTACAGTATCTTATGGAAATATTTACTTAATTACTCTCTGATTTAATATACAATGTATCTCGAGGGGTAGTTATCATACGACAGTATACTTAATGTTATGAAAAAACACATTTAAAGAAATAAATCTCAATTATTTTTTTGTTGCGTACTAGCGTTATTAATACTTTTAAAAATACCAATTTTTCTTACTTTTTTAAATTCAATAAAAATAATTTGTACAAAAACTTTATTATACTATGTAAAATACACTATATATAGTGAGAGCGGGGTTAGTTGTTACAAGGGTTAGTTGTTACAGTCAAGAAATGTTGTACTTCCAATTATGGTTACACTGTGGGGACTGAACCAATAGTTTCTATTATCATTAAGTCCACATGTTTTGTGATAATATCGAATATATTTTATCTGCGATAAGAATTAACGACATTTTTCTGTTTTTCTTATGAAAAGTAAATTTTTTTCTTCGAATGCCGTTTTGAATTACAAAAAACAAACATAAGGTAAGATTATTATTTATTTTGTCACTTAATATTAATTGTCCATTACATAGTTCTGCATCATATTCTAATAATATAATTCAATTCTAATAATCCATTTCCAATAAATAAATTATCTTAGAAAAAAAACCATATGAGGTAAGTTGTTACATTTCGACAGGGGCATATTGTTACATCTTGTTAATGTAACGACTTGGCTCAAATAAATAAAATGAAGAATTGTTTATATTTTGTTTTACCTATACCTTAATATAGTGGGGGGTTTATTATAATAATAACATGTTATAGTAAATTAAGAAAAAATAAAATATTAAAATGTTTATACTTTTCAAGTTGTAAGAAAGAACCCCCTACGTCCTAACCCCCCACCCCCCGTGACTACACCACTGCTTATAATTACTGTTACAATTAATTTTTTATTTATTTTGAGTAATAATATTTAAAAATGTAGACTGTAACAATGTGCCCCTGGAATATAACAACTTACCCCACCCAGGGGCAGGCTGTTACATTTTGACTTAGTGATTTGACTAGGGTTTTTTTAGTATTAAAAATTAAATTTTTTTCACTTTATTATCATTAAAAGGTACCTAGGAAGTTACTTTATAAAATTATTTTACAACGATTATGATCATAGTTAAAGAACAATTATAAAAATTCGATATGTCAAAAGTTTAACAACTAACCTCGCTCTCCCTACTCTGTAAGCCAGAGGTTCCCAAACTTTTTATTGTACGACCCATTTTGAAAATTTTTTAAAATATGGCGACCCACAATATCAATGAATGACCTTTTTTTTTTGTACCATACAACAGAAAATTAAACTATTTTATTAAATTTTATGTAATTACGAAAAAAAAGTATAATAAATATAATATATACCATTTGACACGGCCGCTAGTAAACTCGTAATTGTCACACTCACAGATAAGGATTGACGATAAAACTGAATTTGAACTTCGAACATCAACGAAAAGTAATAGATGATTATATTTTTGTATTATTTAAAAAAATAGCGCGATTCACCAAAAGTATAATCGCGACCCACAGTTTGGGAAAGTCTGCTGTAAGCAGTTATACATAATGACGTGATTATTTTGCTTAGGAATGAATACTATTCGTTTACAATTTGAGAGGATACTGTAACACTCGCAAGTGTCATAAGATGTAATTTCTAAAAAGTTATTCCTCTAGTTAGGTTACTCAAATTATTCTAATATCGAATGTAGAGGTATTCAAATTGTGTACAGCGACTGCCAGGGATGTCACGAGAGTTGGCGAAAGGGGGGCCACGTCAAAGCACCGGAAACAAAAATCAATGTAGGTCGTGTATAATTAATATAAATATTATTTATAGCCATTTAGTTGCCTCGGTACTGCCGTAAATTTTAGCTCAAAAACCTTGAGTTTTAACTTAATCAAAGTTAATTTACGTTGTTCAATTTTTTTTCTGAAAAAAAAATTGAAATTAAAAATAAACTATCTGTAGATCGTACAGAACACTATCTAAAAATTAAATCTTAAATAATTGTGAACTTTTTCTTATCATAATTAAAATTAAAAACGGAAAGTGTTTCTAGAAACATATTTCTGTTGAATTCAAATATTTTTTCAGAATCAAAATTAAACAACGTTAACTAACTTTTAAAACTGTAAATAATTTGTAAAACTCGTACAATGAATTTTATTATGTTATCGAGTTATTGACATGTGCAATGTGCATGCACTTACGAAAGTGATACTAGCATTGAATTTCACTCACACTAATAAAAATCATTTTTAAGTTTATAACTAACATATAGATCCTGGGAAGCTAAGACGAGATTAGAAATTGCCTAAATGTTGCCCCTTAAATAATAGTTATACGAGGCCACTTAAAGCGATTATGAAAATAATAACAATACTCATCACGCAACCATCATTTTGATGTCTTATTTTTAACACTAAAGTCACTGTTATTATCATCCCTATTGGCCAAATTGTATCCTTATTGTTTCATAATAATTTGGGAGCCGTCAAAATATTGTAAATACATAAAAGAGTGCAGGGCGAAAAAGTTTTGAATATCTTCGGTCTAATGCATAGTTAGTTGATGTTACACAAGTTGCTCTCACCGTAGTTAAGGCTAATCCACAATAATAAGTATTAATACACGTATTCTAAGTACTCCACTTATTAATGTACTAATAAACCACAATAGTTATGAGATTCCTACTTGAAAACTGAACTCACAAAAATGGTGTACCTGAATGGTCTACCTATTACGCCTTATAATTATAATTGTTTTTATATAAATTCATAAAAGAACATAAACGTCATATTAAATGATAGGTAGTGTTGTAGTAACTACTGAAAAAATTGGCCTGCTAAGATTTTTCGAAACGGGTGGGATATGAGTTGTTGACTATTGTCAGACAGTCAGACTACATTATACATACATTCATTGCTTTATCATATATTTTATATGACAAAAGTAAGTCAAAAGGGGGATATGATACCCTCATTCTCCCCCTTACACGTCCGTGGGTACTAGCTCACTGATATTATCGTTATCAACCGCATTGTACACAGATGCATTGAAGTTGTGTTATTATATTATAATTAGTTAGGTAACTTAAACATAAATATATGCATAATCTTAATTAATTAGCCAACAGTATCAAAATAAAATTTATTATGACGTGTACCTACTATTATAATTCATTATGTATTTAAAAACAATGATACATTTTTATATCACATTTCTTTTGTTTTTTAAAGTGATCCTTATTTTTATTTTATTTTTTTGGTCAACTTAGTGTAACCATACACAGTATACATTATATAATATTGTACATACAATATATTAAAAACCAGCTGTTTTTGGTTTCCGGGGATATTTTTTGTGTTATTTAAGTTGCAACCGATAACCACCTAGAAACCAGTGACTTTCTACTTTTTATATATATTTTTTCAACCAGAATTCATTAAAACGTTATTTTTAAACAAAATATCCGATTCCCGCCTGTATCTGTTAATATATTAATATTCGTTATTTCTAATACTTATTTTTAATGCATAAACCTACACAGCGGGCTATACTTAAATGTATTTATTTCAAAATAATATGACTAAGTAATACTTTTAGTCATTTACCTGATCATCCAAAACAAATGGATCGAGGTTATATTTTTCTCTATACAAATTAGATTTTTGAAGGACTTGCTCTCGGATTTCATTAGCTTCGTCTTCGGTCATATCAAAAGGTTCTGAGTGCGGGTAATTTATTGTTTTTCTTTTTTGTGGCATGCTAACGTATGAACCCATACCATTACTCGAACCAATGGAGGGAATTGTTGAAAATCTCATTGAACCCAATTGCATATTTGTCGGTTTTCTAGTTTCTTGAAAATTGTTCTTATTGCCCTCTAAGCCATTGAACGAGCTTTGACCAATTAACTTGAATTTTGACATTATATCACTCAAATCATGGTCTCCATTACTGGAAGTTGTGAGCATTGGATTATTTGGTTGTTGTTTATTTTTCTGTAATTTTATAAATTTATGAACTTTAAATATTATTATAATGGTTAATAATACCACATTGGTCACCTAGGTCAAAAAATTCTTTAATGATTAAAAGTGCTTACATTTTGTAGACTTGGGAATCATTTTTAGCAACATTTTAAACATCGATGAACATTATTCTTTAGCATATAAAAATATTATTCATTGGGTAGATGGGCAAATTCAATTTAATTTAAGAAAAAACATAATATATTATGGACCAATTGAATTTGATCGAGAAAAATAAGAAGCAGTTTACACAAGATTTAGTCGTGCTCTTTAATGAGTCTTTAATGAGTCTGAACTCTGAAGTCGTACAAATATTCATAATACTATCATAAAAAAGCAAAAACTATAGAAAATATGTTGTATTATGCTACTTTTAAACGTAATGTAACTAAAAAAAAAAACTTGTATTTGATCACATTACTTACTAAATAGTCTTCAATACTACATTCCTCCCCGTCCTTTAGCATACGACATTCATTATTTATACAACACCTTCTAAATGATTTGAATATTATATTTTGTCCATTTAATCCACCGTTATTTAATGGCTTTTGTATAGAATTCATCATACTCATCATATTTGAGTTATCATTACCAAAACTGATTCGTTGACTATCATCTTCGTTAGATGATGAAGGCAAAGTATTTTGTCGTGCTATACCCTTAGCTAATGGGTTAATTTTTGTTCTTGTTAAGTCTGGAATGTCTTGAAAATTTGAAGTTAAACTATTTTGTCTTTTTCCAATATTTAGATTTCGCGAAGTCAAATCCATTGGATTGTTTTTATTGTACAAACCACTTAAAGGTTTATTATTTGGGAAACGAGACATCATACTATTTAATATTTTGTCATTATTCAGATCGCCTGAATCCATATCATTTGGTTGTCGTCCATAATATACACCACGCGAAGATTTATTTTTTAGATCTAATCCACGATTTTTCTCATACCCTGAAGAATTGTTCAAACTAAATGATTCTAAAACAAAAAATAATAAGTATTGATAATAATACTTGTATGAAAATATGTATGATAAAATGTTTTTAAGTTTATGTTACTCCTCAAAGGCGATGACGGTGATAATGACGTTGCTGCTTCATCTGCTTCCTCTCCATTTGCTTCTGTTGCTGCTGTTGAAGCAGAATTTGTACCACGCAGAGATTTGCTTTTTGGACCTGATACACGACTACTGTCATACCCCAAATAATCGTTGAAACTTAATGATTCTAAAACAAAAAATGATAAGTATTGATAATAATATATGAAAATATGTATGTTAAAATGTTTTTAAGTTGTATGTTACTCCTCAAAGGCGATGGTGGTGATAATGATGTTGCTGCATCATCTGCTTCCGCTCCTTTTCCTTCTGCTGCTGCTGTTGATGATGAATCATATGGACCAAAATTATTAGAAAACCTATATGAAGGTATATGCCTTATATGCCTAACTGTACGATGATGATTTCCATATCTAAACATTGCATTTAAATTACCTAGTATTCCTTGATTCATATATTTTTATCAAACATAACTAATTAATACTTACGCTTCAAATGTTAAGCACAAAACTAGTAAAAGTAAACTGCAATAAATTGGCTTAGCCATTTTATAAATTATAAAGTATGAGTCAGTGAGAACAAGATATTATCATCATGCGATCATTTCCAAATACCACTAACCAAAATATTAACACTCGTTGACTTAAATGTATAGCTCCTAAACCATTTAAAATTTGTTTACCTCAAATATTGTATGTAATTATTTTTATTGACAATGAAACAATCCTGTAAAATATTTTTTATTTAACTAAACCGCAAAAAGCTTAAAATAATTAGTTAGGTACCAGTTGAATAGTAGACATTTTACCAATTATGTACGACGTACGTATTATACGTGTTACGTACTTCCAATATCTTCGATTTTTAGAGTTTTTTGTAAAATAAAATAGTTAGTAGTTTAATACAATGCTTTTGTTGAACAATAAATTGTATTATTTTTACATAACTGAAAAATGTTGTTTCCAAAAATGACTCATATAACCCAATACACTGATGCCACATGTCAACATATGGATGGAAAATTCATCTATTCGCATCTGCGTATTACTAACTGGCATAGCTTTATTTTATAATCTAATACTACTTTATCATGTTATTCGTGCACTAATAATAACATGTATAACTATGAAATCATCGTATGATATATATTCTAGATTCTGAGGGGACAGATGAATGTATTAATTTTACAATGATGTCTGTCATCACTCATTACCTACGAGGGCAGAAAAAATGATTATATTTTCAACTTTTAGGGGAAGTTTCTGATAGAAAATGAATATCTGTTTCATTTAAATAACAATAGGATTACCAGAAAAAAAATTGAGAAAAACGAGTATTTTTAAGCAAAACCATTATTGACAAAATCGATTTTGTTGTTTAGTTTACCTAACTCATAAACAAATCACCTTAGATACATTAAATTGTCACCATTTATTTATTCTATCATTTTCTACACACGCTATAATTTTAATAAAAAATTATTAATTATATTAACCAGTGGCGTATATACGAATTATTTTCACTATGGGTCGATTTATCAATTATCACTAGTCAAGCATCATAGCCATAATTATACATTTTTAAGGGAGCAGCTGTTATATAATTAAGAATTATGACGTATTATACAGTTCAAATAAAAATTGCGCAATTCAATTTTATAATTATTATGTAAAATTAATTTTTTGTTTCTTTTTTTAAAAATATTGACAGTGTCGTTTGTATATTTTAATGTTAGCTTACTATGAATTTAACATCAAAGTCAATAAGTCATTAAAGCAAGTCTCGTCAATATATCTAACATTTCCTTGTAGATTACTCAAAAATGATTTTAATCAACCGGCTAACTTAATCATGGTGAAAAACTGTTAACAGTGTAAATATACATGCAATGCTTTAATTGAACCTGCAATTTCACTATGGGCTCTGGCCTAGGGGGCCTCCCCCCTATATACGCCACTGATATTAACTATTTCTGAGCTATATAATAGGTATTTAACATCTTCAATTCAACACAAAATTCCTCACAAATTTTACCAATAGTAAAAATATCGAAAATACATAAAAACAATTTCTTTGCAAGATTTGTAAGTTAAAATTGTTACGTCAAAATATTTCTAGCTATAAAGTATTTTAATACTTTGATAACTTTGGCTTGAAAATGTAAAACAAATTTAAAATTCCTCATAATTATTATTTATTATGTTATTCTTACAGCAACTTAAACAAAAATAAATAGGTAGGTGCCTATAGGTACTATTATTTTATTTATAGGATTTCAACATTTCAACTTTCTATTTCAAATTTTGATGAACTTTAATATTCCAATGAAAAATAACAGTTTTAGTAATTTTTTTGTAATATCCAATACAATTTACGAAATATTTTTAATTAATTTTAAGCTAGGTTATAGGTACTATGAAACAATCCACACCATCCTACCAACGGCATTGACTTATAAAGTCATAAATTAATAAAAAAAAGCTAATTATACCATTATAAAAAAGCTAATTATACCATTATAAAAAATATATGATTTGTTTTTGGTAAAAATCATGGTGGTGCAAGAGTATCACCTATCAATCATTGGATGATGAAAAATTTTATATTTTTTTTAGTTACCTTTAAGTAATAAATGTATTTATTCATTTACTAATCATAAATACCTAAGGGTAAATACCATAGGTACCTATAGTATAATAGTACATGCCACATAACGTGTGGCTGTGAGATACATAATTATTTAAAAGGAGAAAATCAAACTGTTTGAGACTGAGTTTACCTACCTACTGGCTTCTGGCTACTGAAAATACTTACTCAAATAGTTGATTGCAGCAATACATCGGAAACAATTTTAAAAAATGGAAAAGAAATGAGGAACTGTTCATTACCAAAAAATAAAAAAGTAATTCTCAATTATTACATATGGAGTTAATAGTTATTAATATTATATCCGACATCAATAAATGATATGTAATGTCGCGCTTAAATAATGTCCATATGTTTATATCTTCAGTGGTGTTTCGGAGGGTATAAGGCGTATAAGGGATACCCAATTGCCATTTATTGAATTAGATACATCCTGTAAAAATGGTGCAAATTAGAACGTTTACGAACGTATACCATAACATTTAAAAAAAAAAATACACGATATGCATGTGATTTAAAATTGAGCAATCTGTTTTTATTCATCATCATATTACGACATTTATCAATTATCAATATCAGGGGTCTGCAAGTACCTACCTACTCTCCATTGGAGTACTGGAGATAAAAATAATAAATAAATCAGATCCAGAGAAAAAAATCTTTGATAAATCTTTACTCATTTATAACAGCAATATGAAGACAATACAGTTCTGAGATATTAATGATATTATGTCAACGGTCCAGTGTTTTGTCTTTGACGATCTGCGGATTTGCCTGTTGCATATCCTTAATCTTTATGTTAGAACAGCATAATAAATAGTTAAGATTAATTATCATTACTAGACACGAATTAGTTAACCATCGTTCGTGAGCAGCTAGGTCAGCGGTTCTCAAACTGTGCTCCGCAGAGCCCTTGGGGCTCCATACGTTAATACACACAAATTTCATAATTTTGAAATTGTTTAAATTATTTAAACGAATATATATTTCATAGAAATCTCTTGAACACTCATGATAATTTTTTTACTATCAAATTGCAGTTTGTTTAATGATAGGTAAACTCCACAGTCACACACAACGTCCAACAAAAACAACATAATTTAATAAAAACAAAACGATTTTTCTGATACCTACCTGATAAAATTCTTTTATATGGCCTAACTCTATAGTCTGTCCTATGGTTATATTTAATTTAACAAGGCGGTATAACGTGTACAATGTAAAATTCCGATAAGAAAATTGTGTACAATTATTTAATTTTAGAATTTACATAATACTTGAAACTAGATAATTTCTACCATTTAATTTAGGTTTGATTCTCAATTACTAAATTATTTTATCAGCTTATCGCGCGTATTGACGAACGACGGACATGTGATTATTATATTTAATTCGGTAAATTTGTTATTTTGTTGTGCGTATTTATGAACAGCAGACGTCAATTTTTTCTTTGATTCAATTTTTTCATTTTTTTATTATTTTAATTAACGTATTTACGAACGACGCAGTGTATTTCTACTGAATGGTGGTTCAAAACGGGCTCCATAAGTCCTGAAAATCGTCATTCATGCAAATGAACGTTAAATATTTCTTGAGGCTCCACGAGAAACTTCTCCTTAAAAAAAGGCTCCGAGGCAGAAAAAGTTTGGGAACCGCTGAGCTAGGTAATAAGAGTGACCGCCTTGTTAAATTAAATATAATCATGGGACAGACTATAGAGTTAGGCCATGTAAAAGAATTTTATCAGGTATCAGAAAAATTATTTTTTTTTATTAAATTATGTTGCTTTTGTTGGACGTTGTGTGTGACTGTGGAGTTTATCTACCATTTTACAAACTGCAATTTGATAGTAAAAAATTATCATGTTAAATGTGTACTATGAAATCGTTATTATAATAGGTACTTAGGTTGATACATGTAATTAAAATGCACTATACTAGGTGCATATTATCATTCCACACATTAAATAAAAGTATAAGACCCATACGCAAATACGCTGCTTTCTCAATGTATTTTTGTAAAGTTAAAGACTTTTGAATTTATCTTGTAAAATAGTTTTTATGAGTAAGGCCAACGGTTTTTTGTAAGATTTCATCTATTGGTTTGCGTTTATAACATCACAATATTCATAGATGGGGGACGGAGTGGCCAAGTGGACTAAGGCGTCGGTTGCAACCTACAAACTTACAAAACAGCTAATGGCCATAGTATCCGGGCTTGAGATCAATTTAAAAAAAATATATATTCCTAAATGAGAGTATGTACCCTGTAGTTTTTTTTACAACAGCACTGTATATCACACATTGTGCCCTGCAGTATCCTCTAGACAGTAGTATATTTGCTAGATCGTTTGACTATCTTCTTAACTCTTTTTACTATAATTGTTCATACTTAAATCAAATTATGAAGAATTAAATAAATTAATGCAAATTGATCAGGTTTACTGATATCAATCATCGACGAATTCGAATACGTTCCTTTTGTAACGAGAACTTTTCCAAACACTTACTAGTTTATAAAAGTGCTATAGAGTGATTTTTTGTTAGACATCGAAAAAGATTTAGCTAGGCATTTTCACATATTTTCTTCAGCGTTATTTTACTACTGATTGTCTCTACAATTATTGATACATTTGAAGAATATCAAATTATTTAATATCATCTGTTTTCAATTTTTATCAAATTAAAATAAAAGTGCAACTACATGGAACTTGTTTAACTTTTTACTGTCACTGTACACTTTACTGTACTTTTCGATAAAACAAAAGAATCAATAGAATTTACGTACTTACATTACCATTACTGTTATGGATTTAATCATTTTTAAATACAGCTTTTACCTATACTAGGTACATACAATTATGTTTTGTTTTAGATGTACGGTATATTGTAGTACCAATATCACTTGTTACTCATCATCTATGCATAAAAATTCTAATTTTTCTGTACGTTGTCGTATAGTCGTATACCAATATAAACGTACCTACCAAAAACTAAAATCATACGTAATCGAATATTATGCCGAATAACACGCAATACTGGCTCGTAATCCGAAGTTGAACAAGTGGCGCACACATATAGTCACTCTGTCGACTGTCCTGTCTTGTATACGGAAGTATATTTTTTTACTTTTAAGATTACATAAATAGTATATTATATAGGTATATAATATATGTCTCACTCCACACATAACATTATTAACTATTTAGATGATGATAATGATAATACGTTATTTTAAAAATAAATTTTTGCTGTGCATAATATGTAACATATAACATAACTTACATTGCATGAATAAAATATAATAAAATAAAAATAATAATAAAAGTGAGATGGCTTTTTAATATTTGCAACCCTTTCGGCAAGCCTAATGTTTGTGATGGAGGGTTTTACAGAGAGTTCACATAACACTAAATATATTATTTTAGTAGACATCCTGTTCGTCCAATTTTAATACTATTTAAGTCTATGTGTTTTAAATACAGTTTAAAATGTTCTAAGACAAATATATTAATTATGAGAATCCTTCCTACATGTATTGCTACGGGAGCAATTTTACTCAAAACTGTTTATTGTATTTAGAATTTAAAATATTACTATCGTCTTTGTATCTAGTACAGTATTTATGTGGGTCGTGGGACACTTGTTATTGTAATAATTATAATATAAAATATTATTTAATGTCTGTGTTCATATAAAGCTATTTTTTTTTATCTAGTATTCGTACTATCTGTAGAGTTACTTTTTACAATAAACACAAGTGATGTTCTGGATTTATAAGAAGTATTAGAAAAAAATAGAATAAATAATCTATTAACATATTTTTTATACATGGCTATGATATCTTTATTTTTCATGTGTGATATACATAATCATTATTGGTATATTTTATCTTCTTTAACAAAAATGTTATCAGGCTCTTTACAGATGATTTTAATGAAAGTCATATAGATCTGACCCTATACAATTATCCCGTTATCATTCAGAACTGATTGGACGAGCGATGTCTAAATAAGTTTTTTTATTCTTATATTAAATATATATTTTAGGTTCATTATTAAAGATGTAAAAGAATATTTACGTATTGTATTGGTTACTGCATTTATATATGATGGTCCAATTTAAATTGATTATCCTATGTTATACCTTGGGTATTTAGGTTTATTTGCAGATTGCAAATCCATACAATTTGTATTGGCTGTATTATAATTGCTTGATGAAATAACGAGTATTTTATACACCGGATTAATTTTTTCAGACTTTATGTGGAAATAAATATATTTTGATTCGTCTAAACTTAGAATGAATATTAAACTTAAACAATTTTTTATCCAGAACTTTGTATGGAACATTTCATATATTATGGTATGTGGTGACTAGTGGCATTGTACTTAGTAAATAACAATAAATTTATTAAATTAAAGATTGGTTAATTAGGATTTGTTTTAATTAATTGTCTGTAATTCAAATAATAAATTTGAGGTTAAACTTAATATACATTCCGAAGTTAAACAGCTAATTATTCTATTATACTATATTTTATACTATACCTACCTAGGTAGTGTTAATTATAAATAAATGGTCGTGATAAATATAAAATATAAGTAGTTCAGTTACCTATGGACTGTAATATATTTTATATATTTCCATTTAATTTTATCATGCACACGTATATGTATATTATATCTTTATAATTTTGTATGCATAATAATAATAAGGATATCCTTGATACTTATAAACACTTAATAGTATTTAGATTTTATATAATCAATGGTTATGTAAATATGAGTATACTGTTATGATCCTACAAAAAAAAAAAATAATAATAATAAAACACAGACCACGTTTTTTTTCACTGTGTCAATTTATTAAAATGTTTAGAAAATATTATTAAGTGGAAGATTTATAAGATAATTAAGTTCAATTTGTAATAAACATAAAAATTTACTTAATAATTAAATCTTATTATTTGCAGAAAAATGAGGTACAAACAATTAATTACGAAATCATTAATAAAATAAAAAATATTTTCAACATATTGCAATCAATGAAAAACATTCATTTAATTTCTTTAAAATAATAGAGCCAGTTAGGTAGCTACCCATAGGTAGTCTCTGCCTTTGGAGTTTGGAAACTGGATCCACTCAAATATGAGATAGAAATACATCGCATATAAATAATATTATATACATAGGTATTTTAATATAATCATTATGAAAATACTGAAGAGCACAATGGGATAATAAGGGCATAAAGATCAACTTATCGCATGGTGATCTTCAAGTCATTCTATTAATTTAATCGTCTATGAGTCTATGACACTATAAGAAAATAATAGTTTTAAGTACCTATAGATAGTAATGTGATAAAATATACGGTTTTTTAAATAGGTCTATATTAATCATAACCTTTAAGTGATTTTCTAATCGTTATATAAACAAATATACGATCCACCAGATAGGTACCTACTTGAATATCAATAGTCGATGTAAATATATTTTACTTATTCAAAGGCATACAAAGTATTTTGTAGAAGCGTTGTTACACAATTCGTAATGAAAGCTCTGGTTATTTAACAGTACACCAGGGTCAAAAACATAATTTGGGGTAGGAGTTTGTTTGCATGGTATTGCATAAAAATATTTTTAAAAGGAGTATTATTTCCCCCCCATCTGCATTGGTTAACGTGATGACATGCGCGTCTTACTTAGAACCATTCACAAAACTACATATAACATATCGATGATATACGGTGGGGCCGAGTATAAAATCAGTGTGTCGGAAGTGAGTGAAAGTGAAATCTCTTCCACAGCTCTTCGTTAGCAAGTGAACTCCAAGTACCAGGTAATTTTGTATTTATTAATAATATGGACTTAAATATAAGTCTTTGTGTACATTTAAAACTATTTTTATTTTATCTTATAGTATAGGTATTTAATATAAATTTATTTAAATGAACCTTGAAACTATTTGAACCATTAAAAATATATAAATATCAAGTTGCATCTTAAAGTTTACAAAAATTCAAATAAGATGTAGAAATTCTAAGTATGACTATTAAATTATTTTATATTTATAAAGTAGGTAATAATATAATAATAATATAAAAATTACTTTTAAAATATAAATATTTTTGTAGTATTAAGTTTAAAGTAGTAAAGTAGTTATATACCAACAAAAAAATTTAGTTTTGGGGAAAGATTTTAATTTAACCCATAGCTAAGTAAACATTGAACTATCACATAATATTAGGTATTAGTAATATACAGGTATACTACCTATACACTAGTAATTAGTGGATATTATTTTAATAGATCATAAAATAGCAACAAACTAGATTTACATATTTGTAGATTGTAAATATCTAATTATTTTATAACTACATAACTACACATTTTGGTGAATAATATTTATTAAATTTAATTAAGCTGATTTTATTATATTGTTATAAACGACAAAAAAAACATAATATCTAGGTTACATTTTAAAAACATTTTTTTGGTAGGTTACCTACTTTATTACATTTATTTTAATTATTTATATGTCTGTATAATTTTTTATATTGATATATACTGATGGATAAAAAACAATGGCTAAAATACTCTTAAGATTAAAATAATTATTTTTCAATTTCCATAATTTTACTATAGGTTCTATTATAATTATTAAATTGTTCAAAATTTAAAATATAATGTATTTAAAATAATTTAAATACAACAATCCAATATTGACCTCAAATTTATATTTTTCATTTAATTTTAATGGCATATTAAATATATACATATTTATAAAATATTCGAAAGAATTCCAAACGAACAAAAAAGTAATTTGTGTTTTTATGAGATAACTTTTTTGACAAATTGAATTTAAATCGGGAAGTCAAAAGGTATATTACATTATTGAAGTAGGAGATGTTAACTGAGCATGATGTAATGTTGGTATTACACAATGTTTACGGACAGACCAGTTTTAAATCTTGTAAGAGAATAATATAGGAAAAGGAAAGTGAATGACCGGTTTTGTCCGCTTCCGACGAGCGAAAGTACTAGGCAATTTAAATTCCACCTCACATATAGCTTACTTATATAACACACTAATTGACACTCATAATCGTCAAATATAGGTATATAATATTATCAAATATTGAGGTCATCACATATTTTACTTCTCGGTATTTTTTCACGGTCAAACTTTACACGTGCATTTATTAAATAATAAAGTAACTGCTATTACACATAGAATAAAGAATATTACATCATTGATAATAGGTATAATATTTATGTTTACAGAATGTGGATACTCGTACTAGTACTATTCAGCGTCGTAGTAGCGCTTCTGTCATATTTGGACATGAGAAAACCAAAAAACTATCCACCAGGTAATTATTACAATGATCATAACAGCACCAACATATATTATTGTAATGTATTTAACTGATTAAAAACATGTTTTATTTAGGTCCAAAATGGTTGCCAGTTTTGGGAAGTGCTCTTACCGTAAATTCGCTTAGGAAACAAACCGGGTATTTGTATCGTGCCACTATTTGTCTAGCGGAATCGTATGGACCAATTGTTGGTTTGAAAGTCGGAAAAGATAGACAAGTAGTTTGCTGTGGATATAATGCAATTAAAGAAATGTTGACAAAAGAAGAATTTGATGGACGACCACAAGGACCATTTTATGAGACTAGAACATGGGGTACACGAAGAGGTATAACCATAAACAATAGTATCACACCCTGGTCAAAAAATCGTTTTAATTATAAGATCAACACTTTCTAAACTATTCTATTTCTTAACACTGACAGTTTGACATCGATGTTTAGTGTTTATGCTTCACCATCTTCACCTTTTATTCGTATGAACGTTTTTTTATATGGGAAAAACATGTATTTCGTATTTTAGTTTTCGAGACTATATATTAAATGAGCTACAAAAATAAGGACAATACCTTTTGATGATTGATTTTACTATATAAATTAGTAATGTTCCTACTTTTTATATTTCATATTACTTGACTTCACCCAAGAACAATTTTTTTAAATATTAAAAATTAATATTATTGGACAAATGGCGCTATTTTAGTATTTTCATATTTTATCTGACTTAACGTAAAAATAATATTATTATCATTATTATTTTTTAAAAATTTTTTTTGCAACCACTACAATATTTTTCCAATGATATATCTATTTTCTTCTTACTATGTATATAGTCGATTACGGTGAAAAATGTGTTTGAGTAATATATATAAAGATTACTATTTTGGTGTTTTAAAAAATTATCACTTGCAAAATCACTATTTTAGGTCTTCTACTAACAGACGAAGAATTTTGGGTAGAACAACGAAGATTTGTATTGCGTCATTTGCGAGAATTTGGTTTTGGAAAAAGAACAATGGCTGAACTTGTACAAGAAGAAGCCGTTCAGTTGGTTGAAGATTTTAAAGAAAAAATTGCAAAGTCTAAAAATGGGAATGGTGAAGTGTTTGAAATGAGAGATGCTTTCAGTGTAGGAGTCTTGAACACATTGTGGTCAATGATGGCCAGCAAAAGATACAATGCAGAGGACATCGAACTAAAAAATCTACAAGCTTTGTTAACTGAACTTTTTGCTAACATCGATATGGTAGGAGCTTTGTTTAGTCAATTTCCGTTTTTAAGATTTATTGCTCCTGAAGCATCTGGATATAAATCTTTTGTCAATATTCATCAACAAGTTTGGAGATTCCTCAAAGCAGAACTTGATGGTCATAAAGAAACGTTTATTTTAAATCAACCAAGAGATTTGATGGACGTGTATTTACAAATGTTACATTCAGAAGACAAAAAAGAAAGTTATTCAGGTACTTACATTGTATATACTGGTGTTATTATTTTGTACTTATGTATTATCAAATAATTGTTTGTTATTCGATATTTTCAGAATCTCAGCTGTTAGCAATCTGTATGGATATGTTTATGGCTGGATCTGAGACTACCAGCAAATCTTTAGGATTCGGTTTCCTGTACCTACTTCTAAATCCAGAAGTTCAGAAGAAGGCTCAAGAAGAAATCGATAGAGTGGTTGGTCGAGACCGACTTCCCACCTTAAATGATAGGCCTAAGTACATACAATGCTATTATTGTTAGATTATAACTTATTTAAAAAAACTATAATATTGTGTTTGTTATAATTTGTTATTCATAAACATTAATATATTATTAACACTCATGATGTCTCTATTTTAGTATGCCCTATCTAGAAGCTCTCGTATTGGAGTCAGTTAGAGTATTTATGGGACGAACTTTCAGCATCCCACATAGAGCTCTAAAGGATACCACATTACAGGGTTATCATATTCCTAAAGTATGATAATCGTATATTTAAAAAAAAACGAATTAGATATAATAGGTATACGTTTACTTTTTTTATTAGGATACAATGGTGATCGCTAATTTTGCAGCATTACTTAATGACGATGACGTATGGGATAACCCAGAAAGATTTTGGCCAGAAAGATTCATTGGTTGCGATGGAAAATTAATTGTTCCAGATGAATACTTGCCATTCGGATACGGTAATAGTTGCAATCATTAAACTCAAAGAAAAATGTGTTCTAATTAAATTAAATGTGGTTTTTTTTTAGGTAAACACCGTTGTATGGGACAAACTCTCGCTAGATCAAATATATTTTTATTCTCTGCTTGTTTATTACAAAACTTTAATTTCTCAGTGCCCGATGGTCAAGCACCGCCAAGCACTTTAGGCGTTGACGGAGTAACTCCTTCACCTGGAGAATTCAATGCTTACGTCAGTCTTCGATCGTGATAATTCATTTAAGTTTCTACTTAGAATTTACGAATTTAAGTCTTCATTCTTTGACCTTAAATCGTGAAATTTTTAATTAAATTTCAAATATCCTTATTTTTATACTTTTTTAAAATAATAGATTATAACACTTGTGTAGTTTAAATATTAACGAATACTATTGTATGGTTAAATGACTGAATGATTTTACAACCAAACAGTATAATATTTGTATGGTCTACTACGATTTCTGAATCCAAAAATTTATTATAGAATTTTAATTTTAATATATTGTGTAGTAATAATTGCATTATTTTCTACTATATTATATGTTATGTGTATTTTTTTTATGTGATTAATTTATATTCATACGTATATAATCAAGTATATTAAGCTGTATGTATAGGTACTCAATAACTATTTCTTTATCACAGTGTATTAAATGTTTATAAATATACAATACAATATATATATAATATTGTACCATATATGTATTCAATATTTAATCAATGGTAGTATCCTAGTAGGTAGTAGGTAATAGATACCTATCTTCAAAATGTTTAAGAAACAAATATATAATATGACAAACCAAACACATATAGTTCACGTTATGCTTAACTAGGGATGGAGGTTTCTAGGCTCTGAGTTTCTGACTCCCAACTCCACTTCAAACTAAGCGATAGCATTTAATCTGCGGTGTTAATGGAAATTGTAAAAATAACATTTAACATTAATATATAATATATATATCTACGAAATACAGTATTATTATAAAATATATATTATAAACTTTTCACTCCATCACAAAATTTATGATTGTGATACTGATAGAGTTATACAGTAACCTATATGCTTTATAATATTGTATGGTAACAATCAGGGGCGGACTGGGCCGGCGGGAAACCGGGAACTTTCCCGGTGGGCCGCTGTTCAAAAATAATTTGTTATTATTACATTACTTATTACTTAAAATAAAATAGCCAATAGGTATAAATTCAAAGGATGAATATTTTATATTTTCATATTATCATTACGCGCGTGTATGAAAAATTGTTTACATTTGGTGTTTAAAAATAGATTTTAGGTTTTGGTTCGGCTGATACTCCATCAGGAGTTTGCGTATAATCAATAATTTGAATAATATATTATTTTAGTAATGCAAGAAAATCTTTGCAATCAACCGCAAATAAGCATTAAAAATGTAAATATCTATCTATTACCTAAAATTATTATTTTTCCCCAGTATTTTATTTAAATAATAGGTATGCAATATGAATTGAATTTATTTCCAAAGGAAAAATGAGTTAAATCTAGTTATAACTAGAGTTAGGATGTTGATGACCTAAAAAACACACAAAAATGTCCTAAAAAAAATGCAAAAAAACCCTAAAAAAAGTGCAAAAATGCTCTGAAAACTTCAAAAAATGACCTTAAAAATTATCTAAAATACTAATTAAGTAAGTGAAAAAACTTATTTATAAATAATAATTTTTATTAGAGATATGGGTATAATAATGGGTGTAATAGTAATTTAAAATATAAATTATAAATATATTAAGCATTTAAATAATTCAATATATAACATTCAAAGAGTAAATCTTATCTGAACGCGATAAATGTAATCACAACAAAAACTCCACAATAATAATTTAAAAATTATTTTTTTCTAATAGTCCAAAACCAAAGTTAGATTTTAAATAAATTAAATTTGTTTCCAAACTTGGGTGTAACATTTGCCCTAAAATCTATAATTTGTAAAAAATGACTTAAAAATGTTGAAAAATGACGTTAAAAAACAAAAAAAATGCAAAATAAAATTAAAATATTCTGCATCAAGGGAGCATGAAACAAATTTTTAGCTAGGATAGCATACAGAATAAAAGGAAAAAAAATGCAACAGTCATCAACATCCTAACTCTAGTTATAACTAATAAAAGTTAATATACTACAATATAAGTGTCATAATATTTTATATTTTTACATAAGGTATTAAATAATATTATGTTATAATTAAATGACTTTTACCAATATATTATTTATTTGTGAAGTACTTCATTAATATTAAACAAAATTAAAATTACATATTGAAACTATTTGGTAAGTTTAGTTTAACAAATCTTAAGTTTCACACGAGTTCCGAACCCAACAGTCCCAAAAACCCCTGGCTAATAACCTCTTCCTTGATGACATAAACAATTAATAAAAAAAAAAAATCTTAAGTTGTTTTCTGGGAAAATTGAAAATGTATAGAGGCTGCATTCCTCATTGAATAAAACGTTGGTATATTTAAGTTTTTACATTTTTGTGATGACGAAAAATGGCAAGGGCCGGGTCAAAATATAGATTTCCCGGGCCAAAATGTTGCCCCAGTCCGCCCCTGGTAATAATAGTAAGCGCTTACAATGTTCGTCGATAAACAATTTAATCACATAATATGTTTCTCCTCATTCTGGGATTTAGTTTTAATTTATGAGAATAAACAATAAATTGTAATTTGTAGGTATAACTGCATTAAGACCTTTTAAACTGTATGAAAACTCTTTAAGCAAGAAAGTAAAATGTGTATATTCAATATTCATTCCTATGCTGTACGTACATAATTACTTAGGTATTTGATTATTAGTTATCCACTTATCCCAATAAGACTTATATTACAGCTTTAAGTCTGGTTTTCACTACCTAAATCATTTCGTGTCGTATTTCTTATATTTAATGTTATAATAAATAAATATATATCCAACATGTTATCCAGTGTCGCAAAACAACTTGACTGTCCTACAGGCTACTTCTGCTAGTACCTAGTTCAATAAAATATCAACTTTACGTTTTTACATGACGTCATGGCTCATGACACGGCATTATAGTGGAAACCTAGGTTTAACTTATGTAATATTACACTGATTTCGGAGTCTGTGGTGTAGTTTACTCTAAACAGCCACAAAAGTAACCACAAATCACAATGATAATATATTTTTACAATCCGATCATTGTGACCACACTTCAAAACACTTATAGCGTATAATAACTTGGTATGCAGCTATATCTACTTAATTTCTAATTTATTCGCCATTGCTTCAGTACATCAGTTAAAGTGTTTATAACGAAAATGTTACAAGGAGCGACAATTATACAACACCTACATAGCAATATTGTTATAGAAAGTAGTGTAGCAAAAAAATTGACGTTAGGTACTTCGATATAGATATACCATTATATTTTATACCTACCTAGTATAAATTATTACTCATGCCTATGGTTTAAGGTAGCAGGTAGGTTTATTCAAATAATAACTAGAGCATGCAATATATTAGGGAAGGGGGGATTTAAAAGAATAATATTTATAATTTTTCCGCACACCAATTCTATTAGCTTCAATGTTTTATACAATTATGGTGTATTATTTTAATTTTTTTACTATTTTTATACATTCTGGCCTCTGGGTTGGTTAGACACAAATACACAATGTACATGTGCAACCCTACCAATATTAGGCATATTGATTAGAAATCGTGCACTTATTGGTGGTATTTTTTTTTTTAATTTTCTCATTACTTTCTCTAAGCTTAAGAAAAACTATTGACAGCCGTCAAAAACGTTCGGACAAATAACAGTGATGATTATCAAAACATGATGATATTCTAAAAAGTACTCACCCGTGTATTTTATTTTATACATTATAGATACCTACTGTTACCTATTTTTAAATGAACAACTCGATTCTTTAATGTGTTGATTTATCATTGTCTTTACTCTTTTGATTTCAAATTTTTATATATAGGTAGTATAGACGTAATATGACACACGACTACAACTGCGCATCACTTGTGACACTGAGTTAGTCAGTTTCATCAATCAGTAATATCAGACAACGATTCATGAATGGTTATCATTGTAGTTATCTGAAGAAAATATACAAAATATTTATTTTATTTTTTAAAGTTTTAACTTTTTAGATTATGAGTGGAGTATTGATTATACAATATGGTTTTTTTTGTGTCTGTCATCACCTTTTGGGGCAGTAAAAGTGCTTTGATTTTCTTCAACAACATATTTTCTGGTAGGAGAGTGAATTTTGTTAGTAGTTAAGAGGTAAAAACTAAAAAGTAAAAAGAACAATTGTTTTCAAAAGTAGCAGGAGAAACAAACAAATAACTAAGGAAAAATTGGAATTTTTACGAAAAACCTATTTTTGACAAAATTGATTTGGGTTTTTAGTGTAACTAAAGAAAAATACCGTAGATACATAACATTTTCACTGAATGTTAATACCCGTAATTTCTATACACTATACATTTCTCAAAATATGTTGGCTTATGTTGAACTATTTATAGCCATATGAGATTTTCGATAATTATTAGTTTTTTTTTTAAAACTAATTTCGATAAAATAAATTTTTACTCTTTCAGAAGACTTTAAAATGTAATACAAGGTTTCTCGTAAGTTGTTGTTATAGTGGAAATTAAGAAAAAATTGAGCTAAATCTACAATAATTTTTTATGACGAGCTTTTAAATTTAGAATTTTGACAACATTCGTAAAAATCACTAAAATTTGTAAATTATTTTGAGTTAGAAATTCATAGAAATTTTTCTTTTTATATCTAAAATTTTAAAATTTAACAGATTCCTATAATAGGATCAAAAAAAAAAGTGTCTACTAGAAAGTCAATTAAAATGTTTATGAGCGTTTGAAGTTTAAATTTTTACAACATTAGATATTCACTCGATTTCTCATGTATGTAATGATTTTCTTATTTTGTTGTAATTCAAAAATAAATAACTGTAGATACTTGAAATTTACACCATATGTTAAATGTATCAATTCATGTACTTGATACAATTTTCAAAATATTTTGGACTGTTTTTATAGCTGTTTATTGACATTTTCAATTTTCAAATTTTTTTTTATAAATGTCAATTGAATTTTATTTGTTGTGTCAAAAAGTTTAAAAATGTAATACAAAGCTTCTGATATATTGATAGAATATCAGTTTAAAAATTATTAAAAATACATAGGCACATTGTTTTATAACCATTTAAAGTTCAAATTTGGACAACATTTATCAAATTGAAAATGAACAAATAATTGTTTAGTTAAATATTTATAAAATGTTCAATTTTTAAAGTTAAGGATCAAACATTTAAAGTGAAATTGCACCTAACGAGTTATTTCTGTAACCAAAAAATCTAAAAAATATATAAGCACGGTTTTTTTTTATAGTTATTCTGTGTTTAAATTTGGACGAAATTACATATTGTATTTAACCTAATCTTAGTTTAAATAATCTAAGTTATTCTGTTAAAATTTAAAAATTTAATATTAATTCGTGGGTTGGTGCTTAAAATTGTTAGAGTTTATTATTATATTTTATACACACAATGACTTTTCTAATGTAATTTTTTTGGCAAAAATGATGCTTTGTAGTGAAATAAATTACTTTAAACACAATTATATCATCAAATAAACTATATACATTACTAAGTAGTGTAATTGGTTGACAGATCGTCTTTGTTTAGAACTGTTTTTGTATTTAATGATTTTATATCAGTGGATTCAAATTTAATTCATCCATTACAGCTACTCTCTAGAAACCGAATGTACTGTTGAGCGTTACCCACTTTTTTATTTCTAGAAACTGAAAATAAAAATTAAAAAATTTGCTTCCAATTTTTTTGAAAATTTTCAAATATGATAAGAAGAATTTTCATGGCGAAAATATTTATCTATTTCAAGTAGTTTACTTTTTGGAATTATTTTAAATTTTTTTGGAGTAAATTAAGGTAAAACGTAGTAAAATTATAATTTTTGGTAATTTCCTGACTCCTGGATGAGTATATTTCTTAAATTATTTTTACTATCCATATAAATTTCACATCTTCTGTCATATGTTTAACTAGAATTATTTTTTTTTAACTTAAAAATCAGTACAGTTATAAACAAATTGCATGTAGGTATACATGACTTAATGTTTCTGCGCCTGTAATTGTACCATTCTTCTTCTAAATAAACAAGGGAAACAATATTTTGTATTTTTAATCTTAAAAAAAATTAATACTCAGGCATTTAAGAGTTTGACAAAGTGAAGTAAAACAAGTGAGAAAATAGATACTACTCTGCTGTATAGGTGTCTAGATGAGTAATTTTAATGAATGGGTACAATTTTAAGCCTGCAATGATATAAAATCTTAGTATATGAAAAACTATTCTGAGCAAAGACGGATTGTCAGCCTAAATATGTTTGATGATATTATGAGTATCATAGTAATTTTATCATTAGACATTTAGATATTATCACATTAGTACCTAATGCAGCAGTCTGAATACATTTTTGGCTAACAAATTTCATTTGAAAACGTGATTGTTCGATACAGTAAAATAGGATACTTTAAATGTTTCAAGTACTTACTCAACGAATAATATTTTTGAATTACAACAAAAAACCAAAAAAAACCTTAAAAACACCACCATCTGGATCTCTGGTAGATCGCAAGCAACAATATCTATACGATAGTAAAATTTAATTTCGAGTCTTTTTTTTTTGATATCGGGTGACGTCGTTCTGTGGTAGTAATGCGCAGTAAACAGTTGCTATCATACCATGTTATTTGGCCATGATACAGACAACGGACTATCTGAGAATGAATAAAATTATTGAGTCGCGCTGACCGCCTGACGGCCGCCGTCGTTCTCACCACCGTTGACAGCCGTCAATGTTCATTTTACATTTTCACTAAGCTGAGCGATACATCCAACTACAGATGTAGATAATAATAATGATAATTAACTCAGAACCAACTAAGACAAAATAGATTTATTTAGAAATGGGTTAAACCATAAGTTAAGCTAAAAGGTCTATGGGTTACACCCACTGAACAATTTAGTTGTTACTATCGAGGTAGGTATACAAACTTCATAATTGTATCATATTGTATCTATTCTGTGGTTGTATACCTCGATGGTTATAAGTTATTACTTAAAAGTACATATTATATATATGCCTATATTTATAATCTTTTAATAATTATCAGACAGTGCTGCCCCTGTCGCAACATAAAAATTGTCCATCCGTTGGCTGCACTGTAACCTTTGTGCGCCGTCCACGCTCCGTCCTCTTTTGTTTCCTAGTCGCTACTCACGACGACCCGTCGACCGTCGACCACTCGAGTACTCGACCGAGTCCCGTTCGTCGTCGTCCATCTCGTCGCCAAACGTTTTGTGTGCTCGTCGTCTCCACAGTTCGTACGTGTGATAATACCGACGAAACGCTACGGTAGCACGGCAATTACTATCATCGCGACGACAACAACAGTAATCGTCATAGGTATCTAAAGGCTGTACGGGTTAAGACGAGTACGACGCTAGTGCCTGGTTAAATCTCGGCGGTGCTATTGTTGTTGTTGTTGTTGTTGTTGTTATGCCCCACTGCCACGCACAGCTTCGACTTGCCATCGTCTGACACAAATCCGCCGTGCACGTAAGTGTTGTCTTTCTTAGCCAGTGTGGTCTTCACACGTTTGACATTACTTAACTTAGTATTTAATTGGCCCACTACTCGACTACTACCTAAAACTGCTAAAAAATAGTACTTTTTATTATGCCACTACTATCAGTACTGCCTGCGTCGAGTCTAAAACGATCATTATTACATCTTTCTCTCGATGCGAACATTCGACACGTTACTACGCGCTATGTCCCCAGTTTACGATGACAACAGTGACACAACATTATTGTTGTTGTTATTGTTGTTGACCGTGGTACTGTTATCGTTGGCGTGCATTGCATTCCGGTATCGGGTATCTGCGCATGTGCCGCCCGCTGGTCCGGTTCGCCTCGCCGACTGATCGAGCGGGTTAGACAATTTAGAAATCAACAATTAGGTATAATCGTACGGCGTAATGGCGACGTGATTGCAATTGATACAACAGTGGAAGCGTGAATTGCCAAATCGTGTGATGGATATGACCTTGGGTTTGGAATTTTAGACGTTTTGTTTTTGGTATTCGCACGTTACGCGCGTTCTGACTTCGGTCCGACTGCGTCGGAAAGGAGGTAGGGGAAACATCTACTCTTGGCACGACCGTATTCGGTTTTCTTTTTCGCCGTTTTTCCTTCGGTCATCCGATTGCATTGTTTCATAGCGGGTCGGGAGGAGGCTGTCCGTCCGTCGACGTCGTCGAAACACGATACCTCCGAACGGCGCTGTTTTTGTAATCAGAAATCGCTCCGAACCAGTCGGCCGACGAGATTGCCGCGCGAGCCACCTGCGTCCGCCGCTGTTGGCCGTGGTTAAATCACAATCGTCTCTGTACTTTGTTTAGACGTGTTGCCGTAGCGCAATCGTTCGACGGTGTACGGCGACAGAACAATAACATAATGACACGTTGTAAACGATTTTAATTTACATTGTCTGCTGCTACTTCCATTACGCCGTACTGGTCTGTTAGGCCATTGTGCGCACACGTCATAATGATCATGATAATATGATGACTATATTCCAAACGGGCACAATTGCTGTGTTGTCGATCACCACCGTCATTATTATTACTACTGCGACGCTATTGCCATTACAACAATATTATAATAACACTCGATCCCCGTGAGGGCCTCGCATGGCTGTTTAAAAAAGAAATTATGTTTTTCCGTCTCCCAAATCGGTCATGTCGTTTTCATTTTTCCCGTCGACCGACTGTGCGCTTATCGACACCTTGATAACGACGGTTCGCCGAATGAAAATAATTTTGTTGTCTGCTTGTCTCGTGTTTCTGCGTTTTTATAATATCATAATATACCTACTTGTCCATGATTTTTGCTCTCGAGCTAGATTAAGAAACACGGATTTTAGTTTCAAAGTTTCGTTTACTCCTGTTTACTGTGTTGCAACGTAGACCTTAATACTCGGTTTAATGCTTACAATAAATAGTAAGTCGTAACCGATACAAGTTGTAGCAGATAAACAATGGTTTCGACAGATCTCATTCGGTGAAAACCATCGCGCTCGACACTGTGTTTTAAAATCGTATTTTTAACATGTCTGATTTTTGTTTATTTTTTATCTACTCGACTACACTGACACTTGAACTTTTATCAACCACGTACTCCGAACACTTTAAATTAAATTAGGTTTAAAAATAAAGCATTCTGCATATTGTTTTGTTGAATCATGGTACAGGAATGTCAAGGTATTTCCGATCAAGGCAGATTTGTCTCAAACCCATCCCCGTGTTCCATGATTGTTGTGTCTCCAGTAGTTTTCTGATAATACTGTGTATCATTTAATGGCAATTATTTTTCTCACTATCATTTCAATACAATCAGTAATAATAATACTCATATATTTATAAGTTATCTATTAATAAATATATTATTACCTTGAAAAGTAGGAAGTCTTCAAACTTGATCTTCTTTAAGCTTGTTAAGTTCTTAATCCATTCAAGTCTTATATAAATATAAACTCAAAAAGTAAGAATTGAGCTGAGAAATAAGTAATAAAATATTTTAAACTATAATACAGCTATAGTTAACCTAATTGTATCTTTTAAAAACAGCCTTACTTTACCAAATTATCTATCACAGAATTACATGGATAAAATCCTATTTTCAAATTCTCTGAATAAAATAGTTACCATTAAATAATATTTCTGATATTCTAGGTACTTAAGTTAAAATGATAAGAATGTTTGTACTAAAATTATGATTACCTACATAGGTAATTCAGAAATTAATAGTAACTTAACAATTTGAGACGATAAAAATTTTGAATTTTGATGAAAGCTATAAAAATAAAGATACCTATTTAATACTTACATAGGTTTTGAGTCGTGTACTAACTTGCTTAAAAATGAAATCGGTATAATTCTCTCATAACTTATTACACAATGCCTATTTATAACTTAAAATGTTTGTTGATTTTTTATATAATTTGCTTTTTTAATGTTAGGTACTTGGTATCTACATCATATTTTAACTCGTCTATTTTTTAAACTAATTGATAATACTACATTCAATAAATGTTTTCATTTATATTATTAACCTTTGTTAGTTCCCTATTGGTACATTTAATATCTGTCTACAGTATTCATCTTCAAATTAATGATTGATGATGTGGTTTACCAACTAATGAGTAATAAATATGTAACCATGCATAAGTAATTTATCGAGGTAAATATTTAGTTGGTTCAGTCAAAGGTTATCTGATATTAGAATATATACTACCTAGTACCTACTGTCTACTTTGATAGAAATCTTGAAGTTTTGTTATTAAATATCCTATTGAATTAAAAACTTTTGCAGTTTTATTTACCTTACCATTAGTTTTATTTGCAATAACTACTTATTTAATATAACCTACTAAGTATGTAAGAGAGGCTTCTTTTGTTTGCATTTTGCATCTATTGCTTGATTTTTTCAACCTTTTGGTTTTATTTATTTTATTATATATTTTTATCATTAGATATATTCTTATTATTATTATTATTATTATTATTATTTTTGTTGTATTTATATGTTGATATTCATTTGTTATATAATATGTGTCATTATTTTATTAAATAGCCATCAGGCTATCACCATTAATCAGTGAAAGTATGTGTGCACATTTTTTTTTAACTCAACACACAAATTCAGAAACACAAATCCTGTGGACCCCGTCATTTTAGGTTAGTACGGATCTTATTTTATAAATTAATGTTAAAATTTGAGTCATCTGTGTTACATAGCATACTAGGTAGGTATACTCAATATGATTAAAATCCATAAATTTGCTTGCCAATATTTATATTTTTTATAGTTAATTTACTTGAGTTAAAATATTTATTAAATACAATTCAAATAACTAGGTAGGTAGGTTGATGGCCACATTGATGTGGATTATGTTGGGTGATATAGGTACCTACTCTATTTATAATAGCTCCTAATATTTTCATATGCAAATAATCATACCTTTATCGTACCACTTAACAATTCATACATTTTTTATACTAGAACACTAGGTACCTAAAAAAAACCACATAAAATTATCTATCGTAGTAATTATTTTTCTTGTGTTTTGTGTGTTAGAAAATAGCCTTATGTGATTAAACCTCCGATTAACTATGTAAGTTGGTTAGTATTTATCTTAAAATTAAATAAAATAATGATAATATTTTCCTACCTGTGTAAATGTATTTATTAATAAAAACTAAAAAATTAGGTAATACCTATGGCTTATAAATTTAAATTTAAGAATTTAAAAGATATTCTTAAAAATATGGAGATATAATAAAATATTTATACTCTTTACTACCTAGGTTCTTAAATACACAATTAAACTCTGTAGGTACTTAACACTAGTTGTTATTTTTGTTTAATACGTGTTCTAACCAGTTGCATAATGATTGTTATGATCATTTATGTAGGTTATTATAGATATATTATTATACATAGAGTTATGCCTTATAACATGTTATATTTTATAACTGTATTTAAAAAGTAACTATAAGTATAACTTAAGTGTTTCTATAATTAGTTTATTTTACAAGTATGCTAATACCTATGAGTTACATTAATGAAAATCTTTTGGACAAATTATGAATAATTCAGTAATGAGTGACAAATTACTGTTTTTGCATGACAAGAAACATACCACAATTAATAATTATTTCTCAAATGTAGTACTTAATTGTGGTATCAAAATTGTATAATATCAATCACTCATCAATATTATAATACATGTAAATTTAAAAAAAAAGTACCTTAAGTATACAAAAAATGTATTTAATTATCTTAAAATAACCACCCATTTTTAAACACTTGATTTTACATTTAGGAACATTGTGAGTCCTTTATACTTATTGTTTAAAATAAATAATAACGTGTCAATCATTTATATAATTTTTCCAAATATGTACTTAATAAAAATAAATTATTTATTTCGAGTAAATTAAGAATTTAAAAAAAATTATATTTTATAAAAGGGTAAATGTAAACTGGGCTCATGATTATCTCTTTTGTTGCAAACCCAGCCCTATATTTTCCACAGATAAAATTAAATAATTACAACACAATTTTCATCTGAAAATAATAAATAGGCAACATACCTATATACATTTATATAATTTAATTCTGCTGTAACAAATTTGCATACTTTTTAATGAAAATTAAATTAAATAATTTTTGGAGGATAGTGAAAATTGTTTCCTCTGAGTAATGTTAAATTTGTCTCAAAAATATTTTAAGATAGGTAATTATTAATTAGGTATGAAAAGATTTACCTTAGTTATCGATCTATTAATTATAATTTGTAAATAAAATACGAATAGGAGGAGGTACCTATATACATTTTTTGTCTGTGTATTGAATTAGATTTAGGTTTGGAAAATATAAATTACATATTTATGTTATTATTTCAAATTTTTTTGCATGAACATTTTAGTTAGATTAAAAGTAAAAAAATCCATGTTTTTTGTATTTAATATTTATGCTTGCTGTCTTTATGTTTGATTGGTATGCACTAATAGCAAACATGTTTTGCTTATCATATTCTTAGATAATGTTGTATTATAAATTATTTTCATTCAAGAATAAGTTCGAGTATACATAATATGATATAAATGTGTACAAACAAATTTTATACTGGTTATTAAGTTTTAATTATGGTTTTCACGTTCAAATTAATTTAGAAAATAGAAGGTGTTAGGTACCTACAAAATTCTCTATTTTTTTTATTTTTTTACTATAGGGCATATTCTTAACCTTCCAGTGTGGGTGCACTGTTATAAAAATTACAGTTTTGTACTTATGAATGGTTTTTTTACTTAATTCTATTTTAATTTTCTTGGTGGTTATAGGTACCTATTTATTATTTTAGAATATTATTATATATGTTTTGGTTTAATCTTGAAATGTTTCAATAATCATTTTTGTTGAAGTTGTCATTTTATCACAGACAAGTTTGATGTGTTATCGTTAAATACTACACTCTCTGTTCCTTGAATTTACCTAATTTATTATTTTATAAACAATAGTTTGTGTGGTTATAATAATAAAACATATAAGCATTATTCTATATTGTTCTGATAATATTTTACATACTGTACATTTGCTTATTATTACATTTTTTAAAAATATTTAATTTGAATACCTATTTGTAGGTATTATTTATGTATTTTTGTACATTATTATTTTATATTTAACTTTAGGTTAAATTTTATTACAGTTGAACTATTTAAAATTTTGTTTTATTATGTCCTATATAGTCAATATAGTATTTTATATTTATTTGATTGATATACAATTACTACCTACTACATGTTAGAAATGTTGTAGATTTTAGAATACAAGATGCAGTGACTACTCTTGTTGTATTATAATGAATAGCGCACCCGCTGGCAGGTTAAATTTGGTACATAATTGATATCCATTTTAAGTCATTAATTTCCCACATAGGTACTAGTACTATTTGATTTGGTTTGTTGATAAATTGTATAATATTTTTGGTTAAGATTTAAAATCAGGTTTATTTTCTTATACAAAGTAATTTCATCTGTTTTTTAATTGTGATGATCACATCACATTTATTGTATTTTTATAAATGCAATCAATGAAACTATTAGAATAATAATATTTATAATATGTATTGTTACAGTTTTGTATGCAGTGTGTATGCTGCTTTTCTTCAATCTTTGCACAAAAGAAATGATCACATCGCTTCTTCAAAATGAATGCACGTTCCCACTGCCTTGAGTTAAGCGTTGAAGGCTTCCAAGTAGATGAAGCTGTCTCCTGTCTTTTTCATACTGTACTTCTACATCGATCACTTGGAAAATTTTGTTTCGCCCCTGACGGCACTTACACCATGGGCACTGTAGGCTTACAAGATGTTGACTGTGATTTCATTGACTTTACATACATATGTTGTTCATCACCACATTTAGATCGCAAACTTCGAAATGACATTTCAGAATTTTCTGAATGTCTCAGGCGTGATAATCACACTTTTGGACAAATCACATTGGAGTTTTTTCAAAAAAAAAAAGCTAGGTGGCCATTTCAACCAGAGTGTACACCTTGGGAAGTGTGGAACGTGCGTGTTGATTTGTTGAAAATTTGTAATGAAACTAATAGACAAATATCGAAAGAAAAAATCAGTGACTCTTTGAGTGACAAAATAATTTATATAGCGGAAATAATGAACAGGCATGAGTATTTGCCAAGTATACCACCACAGTCTGAATTGGATTTAGTGTTTGACACATCATTTGCTGATATCCAACCATACTTATTTAAGACAAATTATCTAACCAGTGGTGCAAGTAGCCCATCAGTCGGATCAGCTGTTCAAAAACTTATACGAGATACATTGTCATTATCGTAACCATAATTTCTTATATTCGTTATTTTTCTGTATCTACCAATCACCTATTAGTGGTAACTTAAAATTAGTACAAAGTAGAATTTATGCAAAAGGTTAGAATTGTGACATTTAATATTATTAACAAGTTGAAGTTTACTTTAGCTTTTATTATTTTAATTTTTAATAAATACATTTAATTTTTATTGATAAATAAAAGTTATATTTAAATGACACAGATAACGCTTAAAAGGTAGAAACGCATTAATAGTTGTTTTATTTACAATTCTTTCTTATTAAAGAAGTACTGCAAATGTGTTATTCTTTTGTTTAAGTGTAATAACATACCACAATATACATTTTTTTTTAATAATATTGATGTTATTCAATTTAGTTTTGCCTTCTTTAACTTTCATAATATCCACTTCGTATTTTCAATATTATGCATTATAAATTCTAATAATCCACTAACTAACATTTAAATGTTATGACCAAGACTGCAATTTAATTTAATTTTAATACTATTTTGGTAGTCAACACAAAATATATTAGTGATTGTCTATCATTGAATTAATGGGTAATATTTCAGTAATTTTTTTGGACAGCTACTTTTACTGTTATTCCATGTGTACATTTTTTTCTTGTTAAATTTGTTTTATTGTCCAAAAAATATAACTGAGTGTCAATTTTTCATTTTATTTTTATGTTGTATAAACTGACAATTATCAGCAATAATTTTATGCGCTTTGTCATAAAGAAATTGTAATTTAAAAGTAATTCAAAATATAATTGTGTGAATACTTCATTTTTTTTTGTATGGAAATCGGTTATTTTATATAGAAATACCTAATTATATAATTTGTAAGTTTCCATTTTACTTAAATAGATGTATATATATTTTTTAATTGGTGATCATTTTTATTATAATTACTGTTTTTTATTATTATATCATGATTATTATTAATAATTAATTTTACTGTTAATATTAGGTTTACCAACAATTCAAAAATTATTTTAGATACTTATAGACATTTGCTATGTTTATTATATATATATATTTTTTTTTTTCATAAATGATCAATTTGTTTAATTTGTATGCTATGAATTTTCATTGTAAATAAACAATGTAGAAACTTGAACCACTGTATTATAATTTTCATATTGATTTTGATGTTCAATAAAAAAAAAAAAATTATAATAACAATAATTATTGTACCTATTTTTTTGATGGTTAAACCTACCTAATATTAGGTTATTTTCTATATATTATTGCAGTTAAATGGTTTAAAGTTCTATTTATTATAAAAAAACCTGTTAACATAATGATATGCAACTAAGGTAAAATACAAATAAGCAAATTTATCTTATACTTGTTTGGGATTAATAAGACTGATAAATCTTTAAAAATTAAAATGTATATAATATTATACCTATACTAAGCACTTGAGTTGATCAGTTTTTTGTATAGATCCTAGAGTGTAATCTGAATGTATGTATAATGTAGTTAAAAAATAATGATTATTATAACACTTATTTTAAACTAAATGATTGGTTTGAATCAATTATATAAAATTATCAAGTCTTGCAAATTTAAAGTAACCCATTATAATACAGAATCGACTCATTATTTTAATTAGAATCCAAATTTAAACATAAATAACTCAGATTGTAATTCTATAGCCATATCTTTGCAAAATAATAAAGTGTGTGTATTTTTAATAAAATACATTTAACTGTACACCCTAACCTTTTTACCAAATGTAGAAGGTGAAGTTCAATATCAGAAATATCTGGAGGGTTAGGAGCATGATCTCCTCTATCAAAGCGATGATACTTCAAGCACAAATATTTTGCTTAAATTTTAAAAACGAACCTCACAGCAGATTGTATGAAATTGTGTAACATTATAACTTTTTTTTCGCTTAGGGGATGCCAGTGCTATATTTGGTTTCTCTCAAATAAAACGCTTTTGCCTAAAATTGTTATAGGTATATGATTTTTAAGTAAACCTATTGCAGTAATTAGGTATAGAGAATAATATTTTTGAGTGTTTGACATATCGGCATATTTTAGAAAATTTACAATCTGTATTAAAAAACCACAATAAGTAAATGTGATGTATGTACAACAAACAATATAATATTTTGAGAATGGCAGGATAAGGGAGGCTATCCAATGATAGAACCCTTCAGATTTAAATTTAACATTATTTATTTATTTTTATTAATTCTACTTAAATTATTTAGACAAATCGACATTTCATACCCTCTAAAAAATCATTCCCTACCATTTTTGTCATTGGTGATTTTACTTTTGAGATAAATCAAAAACATAAAAAAAAATGATTTTTCGTAAATGCGTTTTTTGCCTATGTTGCGCGCGGTCCAGAGCGATAAAAACAATGCGCTGACATCCTTCAACAATTGTATTATTTCTATTGACGACCAACTTGTCCCTCCGTGTGCAGTAGACCACGATATCGTCGTAATTTACTACGAAATCCGTATATTAGGTATTTAGGCGTGTTTTACATTGTTCGATTAGAATAGATCTAAATGACGGAATATAATTATAATAATAGTACACTCATCTATGCGTGTACTGCATCAGTCGGTGGTTTGTTCCTACGACCACGACAGCGTGGCGTCTGGTGCTATTTTAAATTTATTTCCATATTACATTTATTAGATAAGTGATTAACAATATTAATATTAGCTAAGTGCATTTACACATTTTAGGCTTTGAATTTAGTGGATGAAATAAGCTAGATGCTACGTGCCATCTTATAACAATAAACCCGATTTCTGCATCCAATTAATTGCCAATCGCATCGAACGTGATATTGTTGTTTTGATTTTCACCGATTTGTTTCTTCCGATTTTACAGGGTTTTGTACGCGTGTGATGTGCCATAATGAGTTCGCCGAGAAGTAAGCCAATTGCATACCGTTCATACTCGACCAAAACACAGTCAACAAAAGGTAATCGAAGAATCACTATTTCGTCTAAAGTTTGGCGTAATTTTGAAAATGCAAACATTAAGGTGTATTATAAAAATGTGTAATCGTTTTGCAATAATAATTAATATTCTTCTACAACGTTAGACCGATGTTCGATGTTTCCAATGCGTTACATTATTATCTCTAGTTGACTTGACCTCTGTGCGTTTAACAATTTTGTTAATATCGATGTATAAACATATGTAATTTGTTTTAATAAGTGATTGGAAAATTAAACATCGAAATGATAACAAATGGATCACTAGAAACAATAAATTAATTACCTACAATATATAAAAATATTTAATTGATAAAAAATTAGATGATTTGATATTTTTCAATTTTCCATCAGCTTTATTATATTTGTGGTCAAATGGTTTATTTAATAATGTAGACAATCTTTAAACAATACTTTTCAAAAGTAATTTTGAATACTTGTTATAGGTATATAAATATATTATACTATAATAAAAAAGGGGGGAGTAGGTATTAGGTAACCGCTCTGCTGTACAGTGTGGGTTTCGATTCTACTATTGAGCAAGTCACTGTAATATATGCGCTAAATTTGTATTTAATGATAAACCGTTTCATACAAAAAAACGATTCTGGGAGAAAAAGCCTATGTTACTAAGTATATTTTATGATGTATTTATATTGCAATTAGGTATAGTAATTTATTTTACTAATTCCATGGAATTTATAATAATGTATAAATTATAAAATCAATGGTACCTAATACAGTAGATTGAATACATTTTGGGAAAAAAATTTTTTTTTCAAGAATAAAAGATTCACGATAATATAGTAGTAAATGCTTCCTTCTAATATGTATACACTATATACATATCAGTGGCGTAATTTCAGTTTTTTCTGGGTGTGCAAACTTTTAGGCAGGCCAATTTTGACATTTCACCAAGCCATTAAAAAAATATATATTTATATATATAAATGTTGGTAACCTATGCAAATCTATGTAAATATTCTTTCCTTCCCTTTTTTAATTCTAATTGAAACTCATATAACGACTAATGCAACGACTAATGCAACTTTTAAATTGCTAGCAATTCAAAGAATTGAACGCTTATAAGCAATTAAAGCAACTATCTAAAGCCATTTCACTATTATTTGAAAAAAAGGCAAATAAGGTATAATAAATAAACCCGATAAACTAAAAATATACAAAAACTTGAAAAAAAAAATATTTTATTTACATTACCTATGTATGAAATCATAATTTATATGTTAATTATGACGGCCCATTGGAGTATTAATGGCGGGCCAACTGTTAACATTTTTAAGTTAGTGGTGCCGTTGCAAACCCTGCCCCCCCCCCCCAAATTACGCCCAAGATTTATACTTTACTTTCCCGTGTGTCGTTTTCTTTTTGTGTCAAATCTTAGAACATAGTATTTACCTACGCTATATAGCCAAAAAAGGCGTATCTCAGTTTCACTTTTAGTTTTAGCTTTGATTATATTATAACCAATAGTTTTAGTAACAAATCGGAGTCAATGTACCTAGCTTTAAGAAATAATTCGACCTAGATGGGCAACCGCAAGTCACTCAATGATATTTCAAATGCAATTTTTATCGAATAAATGAATTCGATCTACTTTATTACTAATGTCTTCTAAGTTTTTAGAAAAGTAACTTTTATAACAATAATATCATGAAATATATCTACTTAGTACGTATACTGTAGGCTGACAAACCGACCTTTACTCTAAATTGTTTTTCTTTTAAGTACAATGGTTTATATCATTTATGAATTAAAATTTAACACATTCATTACAGTGACCTCTCTAGACACCTACTGTACAGATCAGTATCCACTTACCCGCTTTTTTTGAAAATTGATTATTTTTTCCTTTTTAATTATTTAATATTAATTATGTGCTGAATTTTAGTCATTAATTAACACCTTTGTTTTATATTTTATTATTACAAAAATATTTTTATTTTAGTGTTGAGTGGTGAATATAGCGGTAGCGAGAGTGAATCATTTGATGACACCAACGATGGACGCAGAACAGCAATTAGACAAGAACCGCAGGGACAAGAAACACATAAAGACTTCAGCATGTCATCACCTACTGCTTATGATACACTAATTATTCATAATGATGATGGGACTAGGTTCAGTTCTGGCATACCTAAATATCGTTATGGAAATAGGGAAGAAATAAAAAATCAAGGACATAAAAATGGTGGACGACAGATCGTTGACATGGGTGTTAGGGAAATAACCAATATACCTGATGATTATCTCAGTCAATCTCATGTATGGCTTAATTTTATATCATAATTATTTCTTAAAATAGTTAATACTCAGTATTTATGTTTTAGGTATTAAAACACCTTGCTAAAGAGGTTAAGGTGGATCCATCAAAGCGCGACACTAACTTATCTCGGTGGCATGATAATGATAAGAATATATGGTTACCAGAGTATCGACCAATTCCTATTAGAAATCTGGTTAAATCAAAATCTCAACCAAATTTGGGTACAGGTTTGTTAAAAATTGAGCGTTCTGATACAGATCCCATGAGACACACACTAGGAAATACTAGGTACTATTGATGCATTTTAAATTAAAATTATTATAATATTAATTCCATATCTTAAATGGTTCTAGAAAAGATCAAAAAATGTTGTCCATAGTAGACTGTTTGATGATGGAAAACAAAAGTCTGAAAATAGAACTGGAATCGTGCCATCAAAAAGTTGCCAAATCGTACAGGGTAAACATTATTTACTTGTTTATATTTAATTACTCACGTGTTTGTAATTGTTATGACAACTAAATGATCCTAAAATTGATCAATTGGTTCTCAACATTTTTATATTTATTTAAAAACATTTTTAATATCATATTATTTATTAGCTTGAACAAGAAGTTTCCAAGGTGTATCGTTCTCATCAAGAACTTGTAGAATCAAGTGAACGGCGGGAAAGACTTGAACGAACTGCTCGATTAAAACTTCAAGCAGAAGTTCGGCGTTTACAAGAAGCAAATCGTTCTTTACATCAATCGTCTTCCTCAAACATAGTAGATTCTAATCAAATGGTAAAACGTGAGAACATGATTGCTCAATTGATAACACAGAGTACGTCGCTTATTATCTTAATACAATAAATATTTAATTATCATTTATTTTTAGATAAAGACTTGTTAGCAGCTAAAGATCGCCAAGAAATTGAATTAGCTGCACAACGTGCTACACTTGAAGAGCAACGCACTCATATTGATATTTTAGATACTGCATTAACTAATGCTCAGTCTAATGTTGTTCGTCTAGAAGAAGAATGTCGTAAAAAGCAAGTTCATGTGGAAAGAGTTGCCCAGCTTCAAAGGGCATTGTCTTCTCTTCAACTGGCAAGCGACCGTCGTGAGCAGACTGAGCGTAAACTTCGACTTCAGCTGGAGCGAGAACTGCGGAATGAACGTGCGCGCAATAATAATGCTTCTCAAGATGGTTCAGCTGGTGAGTTAAAATCAAATGATATATTCTTATATAAATTGTATATTTTATTATAAATAATGCTAACAATTATATTAAACATTTGATAGAAAATGAACCGGGTGAAAGCTTACCTGATTTAAAACGTATGCTACGTGAAAAAGATGAAAAAATAATGCGACTAGAAGGTGAAGTTGCAAAATGGGAACAACGATATCTAGAAGAAAGTGAACTACGTCAAGCTGCTATAGATGCAGCAAGTGTTCCAAAGTAATATGCCTCTAAAATCTACTTTTATATTACTTAATAAAATAAACTATTTTAGGGATGCAAAAATAGCAGCTTTGGAAAAGACAGGTCAAGAAAGTGAAAAAATGATTGCAGAAGCACGATCAGACAAGCTAAAACAAATGGAAGAAGTTCACGCAGCACAGAAAAAAGTCAGCGAATTGGAATCGCGGTATTTAAATTTAAAATTCCACTATAATATATTATATTTATTGTATTGCGATGGTTGAATTTTTTGTTTTATTAATAATTGGTTTCAGAATGAAAGAATTGGAATCTAGATTGGCAGAACGTGATGCAATGATAAGGGTGTTGCAAAAAAAACATAGTTTTGAAAAGGATGTGTCCGGGTCATATCCAAGCATATGCCTTAGTCATCATACTCCACATTCAAGTCTTAATACTACAGACCTAACTTCTGATGACCTCGGTAAATATATTTTAATGTCATGATAATATTGTCAAAATTCAAAGATAATATTGTGTAAATTGATCTGTTTGTGATTATTGTTATTTGTTTACTTAGTATCTCTGTTCATTAATCTTCACACTGCGCTGTATTCTTATAAAATGTATAACAAATGTATTATAATTTTTATTTGGTACTTACGTTCTACCTGCTCTGTATGAACATTTACTGGAATATCTAATCATGCCATATATACTATAAAGTCTTGACTACAAGTTTTTAAATTTAATTGTATTACTTACAGTGGTATAATATTAATGGCATATAATACTTATTTTTAAATAATTGTTAACTGTACACAATATAGGGTAACTGCCTATAGATTATATTTAGAATACATGACAGTAAAACTTGACCACTCTGGAAAATATTCAATCTTATTTTATTTATAATTAAAATATTATTAATATTTACTACTGATTATAGAATAATCTTGTATAGTTTAATAGAATACATTTTTCCTGTTTGTGGTTTTCTCGATTGACATAACACAAACTTCTCTTAAATAACTATTCATACCTTTTACTTTTTGTTTTATCACATAATATGTAGATCTAAAAACAATTTTTGGCCACTTAATTGATGATTGTTTTTGAAGTGAAAACTAAAATGGTAAATGTATGCTTTTTAAAACAATTTTACTGAATCTTGTTTATATGTTTTCAAGAATCACAAATCGATATTAATTAATTAAATTAACACAATTTGAATAAATTACTGACTTTCATGTACAAGTATAAAGTTGGTAAATTTACAGTATGGAGGTAGACAGCAAATTTAAGTACTAATTATAAATAAAAAATTTGATTCCCTGAGTATATGCTAAGTTACTTCGTATATTCTATAGGTTGATACTATATATTGTGTACAAGTTAATATCATAAAATCAGACAATACATATGTGGCATAACCTGGTAGTCAGCTTAATTTTTGTATAGATTAGATAGTCACACATTATGTGTAAGTACCTTTAATAAATATTGTGCACTCCATTTCTTTTAAATACAATTTCTTTTGTACAAGTTTTTCAATATTATTTACCAAGTCCTGTTTATTTTAAGTTAAATATGGTCTGATGGCTTTTTAAAATATGACATTGGCATTGTAACTTTTGAGTGTATTGCGAAGTGGGTTGTTCATATTTTATATAAAATGTATGTATATTACTAAATGTTTTCTTAACAATGTATGGCAAATTACATATGCCTGTTAAATAGTGTTGTTTTATTCATTCAATTAAAAGTACCAATGAAAATGAAAAAATGGTAATTTATAGAATTTTAACTTAAGAATGTGCTATACGTATGCATATTGTCTCAAGTCTTTGTTGATTCTATCCTTGACATTATGAAACTCATGTTGATAATTCAGCCAATATCATCCAATTAAGTTTTGGACAATATAATAGGTCTAAGTTTACAACTATAAAAAAAGTATTAGCATTAGAAAAAATGTAGAAATATAATTATAATCTGTTATAATTTAGGTTTTGGCTCAAACAATTCATATACAAGTAGTGTGGACAGTACTTATCATCACCACCATGGTAATAAGTATTCATCTACAAACCAGAGTTTTGACCATAAATCATTAGATGACCAACTAAAAGAATTGGACTCACAGCTATTGAACAAGGTAAACAATACTGTTGCAGAATCATCTTACACTGATTCAGTTTCTGATGTTGTCTATTTGTTTTGATTGTTGAACACTGTCTTGTTTGTCTTAATATATATAACAAACGTTTTTCGTTTTGTCTATTTAGTTTGCACTCACTCTACTATATATTGTGTATCTGTGTGGGTGTTAATTTTATAAATGACCAGCATTTAAATGCTGTTAATTGGCATAACCTGAGACAGGTAACGTAACTAACACGTTCTCCCCTACTTGAGTGTTTGGTTTTCAACTAAATTGTATGTTTATAATATTTGAAAAAGTGTAACCAAAAAGAAAACAAAATCATTAATAACTTCCATTTGTGATGGAAAAAAAAAATATAATTATGTATAGTTTCTAATTTTTAAAGTATCTTTCTAAATGTATTTGAACATTTTCAATTTCTTTTTAGTTGTAACATTTTTTTTTTCGAGTGAATTAATCAGGCATGAGTTTTATTTCATTTGAATTTCGGTTTGATTAAACAAAATAAAAATATGCAAGAGAATTGGACGTTTACTGGGTGCCTGGATGGGGGGACGTGTTTGTTTTTGTTTTCAGAGAGGTCTTTGCTGTTTTCCAGGCTTCTCTCATACGGGCTCTTTGTCGCGAAAAGCGAAAACACCCCAACCACTACTGGAGGGTGTAACTGGAAATTTCCTTGGCCACCGGGCTGATGACATCATGCTTTTGGAGAAACAAGGGTTGTGTTCACAAGCACAACGCCAAACACAAGAAAGCCGTTGTGGAAGTTTACCTCCTAGTTCACTTCCTCGACCAAAACGACACAGGAAATCTAGCAGCAAAGTCGGAGAGTATGGTCGACTCAGCGATTCGGACGTCAAGTCTAAAGATGTGAAAAAGTTAGGTGAATACAGTCATTTCAACGATAGCCGTAAGAATTCCTTGAATTCCCTGGATACGTCTAGTGATGCTAGCACAGCTCCAAATACACCTACTGAATGTCCCTCTTCTGTAAAGTTTGAACCATTAGAACGATCACTCAGGCAATCGCCTTTACCACCAGATGGACGTTACCGTAGATCTAGCCGTGAATCAGATGTAATTACCTCTAGAGAATCATCTTGGACTGGTCCTAGGGAGTCTTCTAGAAATAGTGTCAACCGAGAATCAAGATCTAGTATTAACAGAGAATCTCCAACTAGAGCAATAATGGTTGGTCCTAGAGACTCGCCAGGAAAGAGTATACTTGATCCACCTAGAGTAATGGCTAGAGAATCTCCAGGCCGTTCGTTTTACAAAGATACACAACGAAGCTTTATCCCACCACCTAGAAAAATTGATTTTGGAAGTTTGGGTACTCCGGATTCCAGTAAGATATCAAACATTGAATCCAAATTGAGAATATTCTCTCCGGGGGGGATTCAAGGAAGAAGAGGATCATTGCAAAGAGATGGCATTTACAAGGGAGACTCAAATAATAAGAATGGTGTCCGGTCACTGCCTACTCCGAACAAATATAGAATTCAGTTTTAATTTAATGTGCTATTAAAGTCAAATAATAGATCATTAAATTATATTTAATACATTCTTAGCGAATTCAGATCTAACACTACTTATATTATATAAAACCTAGTCATGTTGTTTGTCAGTAAAATAGCTGCAGTCTTTTGGCGTTACAAGTTTAACGTACATTGAAAACGATCTGCTGTATTTTGCACTATTTACAGTATATTTAATATGTAAACACACATTAAACAATGCAAAATAAATTGTACTTTTTTAGTTTAATCTGATAACAATTCAACAAATTATTAAACCATCAAAATGTGTAACCAAAATTTTTAATCTAGTCCTGCTTATTATTTTTTTAAGCTAATAAAAAATAAATGTATTACTATTTGGTTTAACTATATTTTTGGATTCTTCATTTTCCTTAAACTTGGGTTATGGCCTTTATCTTATGCGATTGTCTTTTTTTAATATTTTATATTCTATTTAAAATTTGATGAAAAATAATAGTTCTTACAGTGTTAGGGCATATAGGTAGAAATATCGATATAAATTACATCTAACTCTCTACCTACTATTAGATACTATGTCTACCGAATAATTATAAACGTAGGTTGTGTTTGTGTTGGTTGATTTAGATCACTGGTTCTCAACGAGGGCTATAACGTCCCCTGTGGAGGGGGTGGTAGAGGAGAACTGGGGCAGTGAACTTGATTCGGGTGATGAATATGTTTTGGGCAAAAGACGGGCCCCGAGGTTAGTTAAGGTTAAGTCGTGTTAACATAAAAACGTTGTACTTGTGCGACCTAAAAATAATACATAGGTACTTGCATGATGATCTATGTAAATAATAACCGTTAGTCACTAATAGGTACTATATTTTGAGCAATGCATGATCTTTGATTGTTTTCGATTTATAATTTTGGCGATTGTGCGTACCCATTATATTTTATTGTACTTAATAATTTTAATCAATCTTTTAAGTACACTGCGCCGTTTGACCAGATCCTGTTGTATTGGTGGTTTTCGTTAACGTTGTTACTATTTTCAATTTAATTAAAGAATATTCAGTCGGGAAAATCGGGAAAAACCCATACCAAAGGCGAAGAGTTAATACTATTATTTTTTTGTTCAACTATCAAAAATCAAGTTTACAAAAACAAATAAACGAGCGGCACTTCTTTCCGGGCAGTCACGGTGTCTGGGGAGAGAGGCCGCCATCCCCCACATGGGCATGGCAGAAACCCACGGGTGCCCACTAGAGATGCTGCCAAACGAACACACGTGTTCCATAACCTTAAGGTCCCAAAACCCTACAGTACCACAACCTACAGCTAATGGCCTCAGGTGCCGAAGCTTTAAAAAAAAAAAAATAAACAAAACAAAAAACAAATAAACCTAGCAATATAATTTTTTAAATAAAATAATAATAAATTGATAACATCATTAAGTTTTTCTTTCAAATGTATAATTCAATTGATTTACTACCACTATGTATAAATAAAAAAAGTATGAAGTATAAAATATAAAATATGAATGAAAACATGAGTTATTAGATCAAATAAAATAATTTTACAAATCATCAACTTCTTTCCTATCTTTCTTCTCATACCCTTAATTATAAAACTCTCACATAGTGGCTCGTTAAAAGTTGATTGCTACACGAGAAGGCGGTAACTGAAAAAAAAGGTTGAGAAACATTCATTTAGATTATGAAAACCATGTTGCTCAATAGGTAAGTACCTACCATTAGTTGTTTAAGCTCTCTATAAAACATTGTGTCTAATATTCTAATAACTTTTCCAAAAACCCCATCAATAGGTACACTTGATTTTACTATAGGACATTTAGTCGGTAATTTGTGAATGATCAGTGATCACTGAAGTTTTGTCACCTGAGATTATGACTTTGTCTGTTAAGTTAGGTTTCACTGTACAAGGAAAAATTCCATTAGATTGCCACTTAAAACATGCTTAATATTGGGTACAATAATAAAATATGAATACAAAAATACAATGTCGGTGCTGAGGTTGATCATCATTAAAACGAGTATTCAAAATCAAAACCGATCTGGCTGTAACCCTCAAAGATCAAGACATCAAAACATTGAAAATTGGTAATTATAAAAAAAATATATTTCTATAAATATTGGCAATATTATTAGTTAAGTATTGGTTATTACTGATAGACACTGACACATACGGTTTTTAAGGTAACTTAAACTATGTAGATAGGTAAGTTACTAACACAGTTTATTTTCAAAAACGAATAAGAAATGGCGCGATGTCAGGTTTAGCCAAAATAATATTGACCATTTCCGCCACACTCAGACTAAATAAATTCTGGACTTTAGAAACCAATGGTTTTAATTTGTATGCAATATTGTATAGGTAGGTATATGTAACTACAAAGTAATAGTGCTTACAATGTTTACATATGACTGCTTTGAAATTTGAAAATAATCACGAAAACCGTATAATAGCCGTCAATAATGACAATAAGTTTCCTTAAATTATATGATTATTTAAAAATGATCTATAATAATTTACTTGATTTAAATGATGTAATACTATTTTAAATTTCACAAAAAAATTGACAGTTATAAAATGCTCATAACTATTTAAATTAAAATATCAAAAAGAATTCTACCCGTGTCCCTGGATTATTATTAGTATTTTTGCCTTTAAATGTTATAATAGGTAAATTCACTCAAAAATTACAAAAACAGAGTAAAATGGATTAGGTATTCCAAACGTAACACTTGTTATGTTGTGCGTTAGTAAGAGGGAGACAACACATGAGGGTACGACGTTCAATTAAAATATGCTTATTTATTTTGTTATAAACTGCAGTTTAAAAATATACTCAAATACTAAGTTTAAACCTTTAGTTTTTGCCCTCCCTCACTACGAAGAAGTCGTACGAGGGATGTAATCTATTATTGTGTTTTTTTATATTACAATAAAATATGTAGATATTTGTACATACGTAGGTACTACGTATAATTATATATAACATAATTCTTAAGTCGTATTAAAAATTAAAATATTTGTAAAAGTGAAACATTTTCCATTTTATATTGTCATAAATATTGATAATAGGTATTAAAAATGAAATGTTATTATAAATGTAAACTGAATTAAAAACATGATGTAGCCTGTAGGTATTGGTATCCTATGTAAAGATTATAAGCTGCTCTATTAATCCTTGCAGTGGAAGCTTATGTTACGACCTACGTTCAAAACATTGCAGAACATATTATAATTTTTACTTTTTAAGGACTTATAGCTCATAATCATGTACACATAATATATTACGTATACTTAACATTTATATGTATTTCGTCCTGTATTATCATAGACTCTAACCATATAGGTATACCGTATACGTGTATTTAACTATATTTGATTACTTTACAAAATGTATACCTAATCTTTAATCCCTCGTCCTGCACTCCTACTACATATACGTGTGCCGATGTATAGTCTCGTTTCATCACTTGCCCCGTGTATTGGTAGTTGCTACTGGGTCATCGGTAAAGTAATAGTAAAATATATTATACTAACATTTTATTTAAATATATAGGCAGATAGGTACTTTAAATTGTACTGGGTCCTATCTAAAATCCTATCCAAATTCTTTTTGTTATTAATATGTCACTGATACACAGTAACAGTGGCGTAAACTGGGGGTCGCACGGGGTCGAAAACAAAAAATACCAGCTAAACTTGGCGGTGGATTGAAGGAGGTTGAAAATACTACCATAAATAAACATTATAAAATAAATATTTATTTTGCTGTACTGGATAATATTATAAACGATATGGGTGAAAGGTTTGAAGAAAATAATTTATATGTTTTAAACTGTATGCAAGACATACTCTTAAATGATATGCCAAATAATAATTCTTTTAAAGAAATAAATAAAATGTATGGTTTTGATGAGGATAATCTCAAAGCAGAAACAACAATTTTAAATAGAATGTATAAAACTGTACTTAAACAAAATAATGTGCAATCAAAAATCAATTTCATTGCATCAGAAAATTATAAAGCTGGATTCCCAGCATTAACAAGTTTGATACAATTATTTATTACTATACCAACTAACTCCGCATCATGCGAAAGAAGTTTCTCATGTTTACGTAGGTTAAAAACATATTTAAGAACCACAATGGGACAGTCAAGATTAAACAGTCTTGGAATCTTGCAAATTGAACGTGAAAGATCATATTTAATAGATAAAGATGAAGTAATAGACAAATTCAGTGCTGCCTCAGAATGTAGAGGCCGCCGATTACTACTGCAGTAGGTAAATGAAAAAAAACTAAGTAATATTTTAAATCTGTACCTTTAATATATATATAGGAATTATATATTATATATTATTATTATATATTCATTTTTTTAATCGGTTTTGCCCCGTATTCCCCTATATATATATTTATTATACCTATAGGTATTAGGTATTATATTATAAAAAAAATCTAAATGATAGCTGTTATTTAAAATATAAATTTTATAAAATAATATAATTGTTTTTTTTTTATGTATTCATTTATTGTTTAAGAAAATTATACATATTTTATTGACAGTAAGTAATTATATACCCTATTTATAGGTGTATAATGTATATACATAATATATACCAATTACCAATAGATCCAATATGTGTTAAAATAGTTTGTTGAATTCATGTACTGATTGTAATGTTAAATTTAGAATAAAATAAAACATTTTAGGGGGGTGTGTGGGGCTAATCCCCCCACAGTCTGTCCAACCTAGAAACTGATTGCAACCCTAACAATTTAGCCCAATTTACGCCACTGCACAGTAATAAAGATGGACATCGTTTTTATAGTTACACTACCACGTAACCGTCAGAAAATGTGAATATTTTTTAATGAATTATGTATAATAATTATTCGGGTGCGAATTTTAATGCCCTATGGGTACAACTTGGTTTTTTGCTATTGCCAACACTTTTTTCTTTGTATACATTTTTGTACTAATAGAAAAAATTGACAAAGTTAGGGTTCCTAAATTCTATTTTATAAATAGTCGCTGATAAGCGATACCTATTTTAACCATGTTCATTTTAAACTCAAGATGTTTCCGATATTTTTTACTATTTTTTTAAGTATCTAAATATTAACGCCTCAAGGGTATAAGTATAGTACAGATTCTGATAATGCATTAAAACACAAGGTAAAAAAAGTTTCTCACAAAACTAACAAGGATAAGTTATGATAAATATTAACTAGTACAATTTTTAATTATAGATGGCAAAGAATCGCAAACAATATCAATATTTGAAAATTTTTAAGATTGCGACAATATAGCGTATTCGTTGTTAGTTAGTTTCATACAATTTCGTTTTAAAAGTTAAGGATTTCTTGAATAAAAAGAGGGAACGGCTAATGATAATTTAGAAAGTAAATCTGGAGCATGAATATAGATAATTAATAATTTATAAATAAAGGTAATATCAAACTCAACTCGTCTTTCAGTTAAGGATTTTAATTTATATGGGTTCGCACTGCAACGAAATGAGCTCATTTTTAAAAATTTGTTTAGTACTTTATTTAATCGATTAATATAAGATATTTTATGGAGCTTATTGTTAATTTACTATTTGGACTATTTGCTATAGGCTACTTATGACTCATATAGATGACAGATCGTAGATAAGATATAAATAAACACTAATGTTTACTAAATAAGAAATTTAAATAAATACATTTTTCGTCAAATTGAAATAAAATATGATAACGAAGTTTTAAAAACGGATAATTACCTTTATTACTCATACATTTTAACTTACTCTAACTTTGTCAATTTTGGAATCACGCAAAAACTTCTACACCAATAGTCACCAAATATGTTTAAAACAAAAATAGTGTATCAAATCCCTGGCAAAAAATTGGCGTTCCCATTTAAACAATGTAAGTTATGTTGCGCATGCGCGTGCCTAAATTATAGTCTATTATCTCCCAAAAACAAAATTTCGATCTGAGGTCTTTCATCTAAAATATTTAGTGTTAACACTTGCCCGAACATACTAATTACTATAATACTGTATTCTGTATACATTTTAATATAATCTATCTGGACATGATGATTTTTTTTTTTAATAAGACATTCCTAGCCTAAGGCTATCTAAATCTAGGGATATTAGTTTATAATAATAGTTTTAACATTATAACGTGATAATTAATGATATTTATAAGTACTAAGGATAAGTTACATAGGTAATAAAATATACATAATAACTAGCTTACAATAAAAGATATTTACATATTTACAATAGTATAACTATAAGTAACAGAAGTCGTAGAGTGATCCGGAAGAAGTGCATGTGTAGGGTTAAGATTTGAGTGTTGGGAGGTGGCTTAGTGTAGAAGGTCGTGGGGACGACCTCGTTTTAATCGACGATGAGTTGGGTGGGTGAGGAGGTTATAGTGAATTGCACCTGATGAGTTTGGAAGAGAGCCGTGGAAATTATTTGCTAATGTTTTAATATGAGCTTTGATATCTTGAATTTGAAAGTCTTTGTGGAGATTTGCATTTCTGTCAAACCACGGAGCATTTGCAATTATTCTGAGGACTTTATTTTGAACAATTTGCATTTTTTTTTATGTGTGAGGATGCACAAATACCCCATACCGGGCAAGCGTAGGTAAGAATTGGGCGTATAATTTGTTTAAAAATTAGAAGAGAGCTTTTTTTTGAATAGTTGAATTTTTGTTCAGGATGGGATAAAGCATTGAGATGCGCTGGTATGCTTGGACATGATGATAAAATGTTTGTTTTAAAGACCGTTGTAATAATGGTATGTTAGGTAAAGCATAGGTATGAAAACATACGTAATAAAAATAATATTATGACGAAGCAATATAAATAATAACTGTTTAATTTTTATAATTTTTATTAGTGTTCTTAATTACACCAATAATTTACTGTCGGTTAATTTTTGTAACATTTTATCTATCCTTATGAAATGTATTAAAAAAATATTTTAAAAACAATAAAAGTTTAATTTTTAAGTTTTTTTTAAATATGAAACGAACTTTTGGTTTGGAAATCAATATTTAGGGACATTAAAAAAAATTCCATTTCCATTTAAATCTGCTCCTTAATAATTATTATTTTGGTTTTAAATAAATATATTGTATATTTTAATGCTAAAATGCTAAAATGCCTATATACTTTTACCTTATGCAGTGCTGCTGTGGGTACGCATACATGAAGCGTAATTTTGGATTATATAAATAAATTTACATCACATTTGTGGTAGAGAATTGTTGAATACTAATTTCATTCGATATTCTCACTTTCAATATTCTTTTTTAAAATTCTGTGTAACCCATATATATATATAATATAAATCGGATTTGTATTTTTGAATGATTAAATTACCGCACTGAATGTCTATTGGTATAATGTGCTCATTGCGATAATGCCAATATAATCATTGGTATGGCCCACGACATGTACCAATAATACAATTATACGAGCAATACGTATAAAAAGTCACTTAAATAATATTTATTAACAATCCTAAACGAAAAACCGTGGTTATCGATATCTTACAAATCGATATAGGTGACTTAGTTCATAGTAGTACTAGTATTATAATAAAGTATACCTATATTACTTATCAGCTATGATTATTTATTTAAGTAATATTAAGAAATAATTAACTCTAGAAGGCTTTGAGCAACATAACTGTCAACTGTAAGTAATCTTATAACTAGTAATTTATAATATATGTATACCAAAACTAAAGCTGGACAAGCTAACTAATTTTTTAATTTGTTGAGTTAAGTTAATACGGAAAAATGTAAATTAGGTTTAAAGTTTAAAGTAACTTTTAATTTTTAACATTTTAAACAAGAAGAAACTTAACAAATGTAGTTAAAGATCAGTTAAATCTTTTTTACCGAATTCTTACAATTTAAGCTACAGACCATAGCACTATAAGGCAATTCGATGAAAGTATATCCTATAAATACAAAAAAAAACAAAAATATGTAGGTAGGTAATAAAAATAATTCATGATATAGGTACCTATACGTATGTTATAAGATAAGTTGCCAGTAAAAATAATACATATAAGAGCAATTAACAGAAAAAACAGAAAGGGAGGCAATCCAATGATAAAACCGTAGCCCCTAGTTTACCATCTTTGGTCAGTTAATTTTTAAGAAATCATCTCTTTAAGCTCGTCAGACTGTTATTTAGTTCCTAGTGTTATTATTGTGAGGTTAAAAATGTATTTGTTTAAATGAGTGAGATTGTAATTTTCTATAGTAATGTATATCATATAATATGTATATTGTATTTAGATTGAACGTCATTTTGATTCCTATTGAAATAAATTCAGAAAAAGTCTATAAAGACCTGTGGGTATAAGCAATTTGATTTGAATACACATATTTTTTTCGAGGGCTTGGATTACCCAGGTATTTTATGTTTGATGGATTTCAATAAGAATCTTAGTTGTATTATCTTTATTAGATCATTTTAGGAAAGTTATTTTTAGCCTGTAGTTTAGGATATTTACTTCTTATATACTCTGCAGCTACTACGATATCAATAATGAACTAACAAACTGCAATATTATAGTTCTATAGGTAACAGGTAGGCACGGTGCGTTATAATAATAACACTATAATCTACCCTGCTGGTAGGTACTCGTGTCTGCATGTTAGTTGTTTTTTAACTCATATTTTAATTATGTTATTGCAAAACCATAGAATAGTAAGTATAATTTGTAGTTTAAAGGTTGTTAATTTGAAAGCTTATTTTAAATAGGTATTTATATGAGTGAACATTTATTTAAAATATATTTTAAAATAAGTATTAAAAGACTTAAGTATTATTTTAGATAGATACTTCTAAATACTTACTTGCCTTCTGCAGATCTCGGTATCCTGTTGAGTAAGTTTTTTTGTGTTTAATTATTTATTCCATTAATCAAGTGGACATACCATTTAAAATCACAAAGACGTACCATTCTGAATATATTCTTATATAATTTTTGCTTTAATTATTCCCTAAACGCATTTAAAATGTATTTGATGTACAAACAATGTAGGTACTTATTTATACATACATTTTTATGTTTTCACAAAATCGGTTGAGAAGTGTTTAAGTTTGACTGAAATGTCCATCGTAAATTTCAAAATCCTTTCTTGAATGTTCATTAAAAAAAATCGAGAGCCACTATTATTGAGATCTCAACTATCCTTTATTTTGAGTTGGACCAAATCACACACATTGAACATGATCTTATCGGAATCTGTCGAGTAGTTTTGGAGTGATAAACTCGTTGTATGCGTGATTTTTATACGTTAAGACGTATATTATACAAATGGTATGTAGGTATAGCCCACCTAAGGTAGGTATCGGGTAGAGTCATCATCGAGTCGCCGCCGACACTTATTTTCAGGCGCAACACGTAATACTATATATTATTTTATAACGTTTATCAAGAACATAAACAGGCCGATACGCGGTTGCCGGGGCGACGGCGCGCGATGTACCGCAGCCCAGGGCCTTATTTATTTGGCGCGCCGCCGCCACCAGTGGCATCGGGACCGGCGACACGCGCGCATACAACTGCACTGGCTCCGCACGGAATAGCACACAGTTCCGTCGCTGACCGGCGGCGTTGGGCATCGTGCGATCCACCCGCGGGCCGCGACGTCGGGGTGTGGGGGGTGGGGGCAACAGGTGCGCGGGATGCGGCGCCGAGACTACACCGACGGCGGCGAACCGCCGGACGCCTTGGACTGGGACCTGGACCTGAACCTGGAGCTGGAGCTCAAGGACGACCAGCAGTCCAGGCTGTACCGGTACCTGTCCGAAGGGCACAGGCCCAGGTACAGAAACGAACCGCCGAGGAGGGCGGCCACGGTCACGTTAGCCAACAGGTCAGTCGGGGTCTTGACGACTAAACAGAATATTTTATAATAATAATATTAAGTGTAGTAAAAATAAATCGTGATGATATTGTGCGGTTTTACTATGACATTATATGTTATCGTTGGGGTTGGGGTGCGCTTTGATAACTTTTCCTATTTTTTTCATTCTGACCATACCTAAGTCACAACAATAATGTTACAGCAATTCACACCTAATTGCATACATACATTCGTATCATTATTTCATGTAGATTGGCCATTGATACTTTATTTACTTCTTTACGTACATTTTATTTTTCATATTTTGGAATTTTTGTAGGTTTTGGGAATATAGGTACATAATTCAATGAAAATTAATAAAAAAAAAGGGTTTATTTTTATTAGACATGTATACTTAATATATTAAGTGAATTAATAGAATATTTAATAATAATAAATTCTCATATTTTGTTATATTTAATAAAATAATCACTGTATTAGTAAAACTAGTAAATAAATTTGGTTTGGTCAAGTACTCAAATGGTATCGCCATTCAATAGGCAATAGCAAGAGTTTATAAGGATTCTCATTTGTTTGAGTTTGAAAATAATTATTTTTTATTAATATTGAAAAAAGAAATATCAAATTAAAATTGTATTTTTTCATACTTTTAATGTTAAATATAATTTTATTTTTATTTTTAACTGCAGTTTTTGAAATGTTTAAGGTATATTTGCTTGAATTTCTTACAATTTTTATAATATTTCATGTCATGAAAATATAAAAATATCCTAACACTATACGTATCTATCATATTAATTGATATTATATGAACTCGAGTAGGTATATTATTATTTATTTATTTTATCGTTGAACACACATGAATTTCCTCACATAATAATCTTTTTTTTTTAAAAAGAAGATTACACTAACTGGCTCTTGATTTTAATAAGACTATTTGATTAATATGGCAGGTAATTAATTGAACATTTTTTCTTAGATTATTGTTCCTTTTATTTTTAATGTCGATATAGGTACTAATGAAAGTTGTTTTTTTTTAAACACACGTTTATTGTTCCTATTTGGGATATTTTTGCGAACTCCTATCCAAGGCTGTACACCAACCCCCCGAATATGTATTTTAATTACGGCTTTGCTTCAAATATACTATAGTATTGGCGAATGTATAAATTTTGTTTAGATAATTTAGATGTCTAATGTGCAATAAATAGTGATGCCTCGTGCTTGTTGCTTGATAATGAAAGAAAAAACAATCATAAATATTAAATACAATTTCATAAATTTGGATAATAATAATATGTGATTGATTCTCAGTCGGATTTTTATTATTTCCGTTTTTTCTTCTTTAAACTGTTGCCAGAGTGCCAGACCCGACCAGGGATTTATATTTTGTTTTATTTCTTGTAATTTCGTGTTTTGGTTTTAGCAGTGATTTTTCCAGATATTGTTTGTAGTTGATGTTGTATGTTATTTGTATGTCTATTATTGTACCGTATTTTTGTTTGAGAACATCAGATACTGCTGTACTTTTTATTGTTGGCCGGCTAAATAGTTTCCGTGTATTTTGCAATGGTCAAAATTCCGCAGAAGTTGGTCGTTCTTGTTTTTATTTTATTATGTTTTATAGTACCCACTTAAGTATAAAAATAATATAAGCACCCAATTATTTGATTATTTTGTGCAATTTTTTATAACTGTTAAGTTATTGAAATAATTAATTATACCAAGTATTTAATATCAATTCAATTTGACTCGATTAAATCAAACATATTATAGATATTAAACAAACAGTTAACGTTTAAATGGCATTTAAACATAAAAATATAATATATATTTATTTAGACAGTAGTCGCCTCTTATTCGGGACAAATTGAGTAGAAATCTGGATAAGCAATGTGTTTTTAGCGATAATGTTTGATTCAGTAGTATATTCTTTATAAAGTACTCTCCCGTCCCCCTAGTTTCGTTTAAAACCATACACAATATTTATTAGAAACGAATCGCAATCATCGCATATTATACATGAGTATTGAGTACAGTAAAATATTATGATTTAATTTAATATAAAGATATTTTTAATTTCTCAAATAATATTTATAAAAAAAATTGCAAAATATTAGTCAATCAATTCAAATTGAAAAATATGTATTATTTTTTGCTTCCGGAAAAAATATAATATAACTCATTTGCCTCATAAACTGCGTATAAATGTGTAGACACTAAGTAGTATAAAATATAGTATATGGTAATTGTTCAAACTATTTATGTCGACATTGTAAATTTTCATTAAGTATAACTGTACCTGTTTGGCTAGAATATAATATAATTATTCTATATGCCCTACTGTCCTTACTATTATAACTAATATTTACTCATGCGTATATGCTATATAACTATTATACGTTCAGACGTTCTTGTTTAGTAATAATTTTTATATTGGTACTTTATTTTAAATTGATATTTCATGTTATTTTATTTGCTTGTGAAATATTATACTTATTTTCAGTTGTTTTTCCAGAAAGCATTGCAAATATGTTTATGTTATTCTTATTTCTATGTTAGTGTACCTACTTAAGCTAGTTAATTCTAAATTTTAATGCCTGGTGAATTTTCAATTTGCATTTTAAGGTGTATTTTTGCTAACGGGGGGAACGCAAGAGATATGATGATTGAACTTTTCTTCCTCGGACGATGTCGGCGATAGGAAATACTGTTATAACTCAAAACAGTACTCCTATCGTCGTAGTATCTAAACGGAAATAAAAAAAGATACCTACATTTGACATAAATTATACTAATATTTATCAGTGAAAAGTGTCATATTAGGTTTGATATGTTTAGAATATACATTCAATATTAATAGATAATGATTTTTTGGTTAATATTACCACCAACATCACATCTTTTATGGTTATTAACGAATTTGTAAATTTGTTATTTTGAATAAATCGAACTTTTTTTTTTTGATCTTTTATTTTTCATGACAGTGCTAAATTGATTATGTCTTATGTCTAAGAAAAGAAAATCTAAAATGCATTGAGACTTTGTTAAACTGGTGTTAGGTCAGGCTTAGAGAGTATCATATTGTATTGAGAAAATTTAGATTTGTTAAAATGCATTTATTATTATTATTGAAATTAGTAAATATTTACAATTAGAAAATTTACTATAATATATTACTATTAAAACTGTTTTTTTACATTTTGTTGATATTTGTTAAAGTTTGGATCATTTCTATGATAAATATTACTAATACTATAATATTTATGTTGTCTGAACTTCTTTTTTTTACAAATACCAAGCTACTAAATTATTTTTGTAATGATTATATATTATTAAAAATATGTTTATCTTAAGTAACAAACTAAATACAAAAACTTATGAAGAACCTTGTATTAAATTATCTAATTTTTGACAGGGTAAAAATTATTTATCGGCAATAACTGAAAAAAAACTATACTAGCGTGTAGGCTATAACGCCTTCGAATGAATCAAAGAATCAAACAGATTCCCTGCTAGAAAAAATGTTGAAGTAGAAAATCGAAGCATTTTTACTGCCCCAAAAGGTAGTGATAAATTCAGAATCTAAAATTGATGACATTCATTTATGTTGCAAAAATAATTTTTACCTAAATAATTTGTTATTATTGTAATCAAGATTTTAAAATTCAGAGAGCCGTATTTATAAATATTGTTGTAAATTGCAATACAGTAGTATGTACTTACAATGCTTTAATGCATTAAACTAACTATATATGTTTAATGCATCCCACCGAGTTATTAAGTTATATTTACGTAGTAAATTCAGTTAATTTGAAAAATATTTTATGTAAATACATTTTATGTAAGAGTAAATATGCACATATTTATATAAAATTCATATTTTATAATATTATATACCAATACGTTTCTTCATTTCATATACATATGTAATAGTTATTCAACATATTTTATATTTTCTTAAATAAGATTTTCTTCAATATAGCCTTAGTATAGGATTTATCATATATTATAAATACATATAAAATAATGGAACTTGCATTTCAATGATACATTTTATAATCTTTTAAATAGTAATTTAACATTGTAAAAAAATATTTCCAGTTAATATAATGTATGGTGTCAACTCATTTTAATATGAAATTAATTTTAAAAAATTACAAAGTTTTAGTATTACTATACATTTTTAATTTAAATAATACATGTTATAATATATATAATATATTATACTGTATAGACATGATCTATTGTAAATATTTTGTATTTATTATCTTTACACTGTTACAAGCATTGTTGCATATCTGCAAGTTACAACCGTGATAATAACTTGTTGTTTGTATACTTTTAAATCTAAATTACTCTAATGTAATAGGATCGGGACTTTCAAGAAACGTCACCATACTACCTCTGTCTATAACCAACAGACACAAAGATGAATTTGAGTGATGCTTATATTATTGATTAATTATATTTAATCAATGCTTATATAATACGTATATATAGTATAATAGTATATGCAGTATATACATGAAATCAAGTTATCATTTTTGCAATCTATATATCGGCCTAATCGGTTCGCTGCATTGCACAATACTTTATCATATGGGGTAACACAATGATGATACTATTAGATACTTGTAAATGTACAATTGTCATTTATTGTTATTATATTAATAATAGGTACCCACCCAAGTGTCCGTTATTGTATATGTTTTTATTATATTATTCAAGTGAACTGTGAAGTAGGACGTAGGTACCTACTAAAGTTGAATACTGAATGGCAATATTGATTAGTTGCTAAGTAATTTATTGTTCGAATAATCACGGGAAATTGCATAAATACGATGAACGATAATACATAATCTCATAAATAATTGTAACAAACTTATAACTGGCTAAAACAGTTTAACGACTTAAGAATAGTTAAAATAGAGACAAATTATTGAAGTATGTATATATATATATTATAGAAAGTATTACGAAGTTAATCCTATAGTCTACAAGTGTTAAATTGTTCAAACAATTTCCCCAATCACTAAAAAATTATTGATATAACTACATAATGCAATATTATACAAAGGGTAATAAAAAAATCATCATTCATTTGTGTATGTTCATCAATTCCACAAAATTCACTGACTTTATAAAAATGTTTTACCCGCAAATCGATATCGTCTAAATGATTGTTGTCTATTTTTCCTGACGTACCTAATATCTGACCTTGGATTTTGTGTAATTAATGTGTATTTAAAGTCAGGCATATCCCGAGGAAGAATTTCCCGCAAAGTACCTATATATATTTTGATATTGGATTCCCTCAGTAGTTCCGATTACAAACATTAAAATTTAAAACAAGGTTACAAGTAGGTATTGACACTATAGATCTATTTTTACTACAAAAATTGGTTAGAACTATAAACTTTATAGACTCAGAAATTTTGTTAAATATATTATTATAGTGAAAGCAAACTATGTTTTCCGATTTCAACATAGCAACATTGATATAAACTTATTTAGTATAAATCGCTTGTAACATTAACATTTAACATAATATATAAGATACATATATACCTATATATTAGTTACAACGCACAATACTGGAAATAATAAAAACAACAATATCTTGTCTTTTTTCCTTGTATCCCCATCATCATCATAATGTGAATATGATAAGATAAGAATAATATTATTAATAATTATCTATTATGTATTCATTGCAAATTATATTTTAACCAATGAACAAAAACTCAAATATTGTTTATGATATATTTAAATATTTAATTGTTAATGCGTGATTTGTTTTTTTTTATTTGTATTAACCGTTAAAATTCAAAAAATCCTCTTATTATTTTCGAACCACACACGCGTTTCATGTCACAATAATATAATAGAGGTCAACTGATGCGCGACCGAAAACCACTCCAGAGTGTTGATTCTTTGTTGCAATATTTTTGCTTCCCCTAAAAAAGGGGTTTACACATTTTTTTATTCACATTATTCAAAATATTCCCCCGGCAGCTACTATAACAATAGAACATTTCTTTGGTCGACTGGATTGGTAGTGGTGAGTGGACAACAATAAAAATCTCCCTCATATTCGTTCACGAATACAACTTTTTTTTCTCTTGAATTGGATATCGAATATTAAAATTATTTCGGGAAGTTCATTTTTTGTTTATTAATTTTTTCAATTTAAGTTGTAGTTATTGGAAAAAAAAACAAGAAGAATATTGAATACAAATTATCTAAACAAAACTCATATAATGTAAGAACGTGACATGGTAAATCACGTTTTTAATTTAGACGATGAAACGTGGTTTTATTTGACGAAACGCGAATTGAGGAGTGAAACCCTTGAGGGCTTACTTCTTTTGTAAAGCCAATGCCAATCAGAGGAAGTTTTCATTTTCAAGGAGATGTTTGTACACGCAGCAGCAAGTAATCAAATATAGACAGGAGAAACCAAACAATTGAGTACTCGACAAAGATTTAAGATAATGTCTGTAAAATAGTTATTTGTAATAGTTGTATTATACAGGTATCTAGTCGTGCACCATAATGGAGGTTTTCTACCTTTTTTAAGAAATATAAGCTATTATCGATAAAAAAAAATTGTCCATATGTCAGTAGGTACTAGTTTTGTGATTAGCTTTATCTTATTATGCAATCAAAGATAATAAATTAAAATGTATCATTAGTATTGTCGTATTGATAATAACTATATTAAATATTTTAATTTATCGTCTCTGCTATCACTATCCTGTAATATAATTATAATCCTTCATGTCTATACCATCGCGATCGAATTTTAATGATTGAAAATTTGATGTCAGTTTTTCACAGTTCCATGTACAAATTCTATTCAACAATACAACTCTTATTGTAATAGTCTATACTCTATACCTATAGATACTAACTCAGTGTAACAATTTATACTATGCTAATTTAAAAATTGAATTTTTTTTTATTTCACTATTCTGTGTTTGTTTTAAGCAAAGTATAAAAATTAATAAAAAATTATGGCTACACATTTGTGTTATAATACTACGCTGAAAAAATGTAAGTTATTATGGTAGACTATGATAATATATGATAATTAATAACTCAGGTAGATACAACAGATATTTTTATGCTATTATGAATTTTCAAAACTATTATATTATGATGGTGATTTCATTATAGTTCAATAGAATGAATAATCAAATAATATACCCTTGCAGTATATATAGCCACGTGCTAAAACTGAATTAATTCAAAATCCATTAGGGTACTCTACGTCTCTATGTTACCGGAGGGTCCAGTTTTGTAGTATTTTTGAAGGGTCAGATCAAAAGAAAAAAATGTATAAATAATAACAATAATAATGATAGTGAAAAACTAACCGAGTTTTAATTCATATTAAACTGTAACGACAATTTAGGACAATCGATCACTACTACAAAAAATGTAAAACCATACAATTAAGCGATTACCCTTCTCTTATATAAAAAGTTTAGTTTTGTCATTGCATTTTTTTTTATATTTCATCATCGCTGATTCAGAAGCCATTTATCAAAATCAGTATTTTACATTTGATTCGGATGTGAAAATTAACAAAGAAGTTGAGTAAAAAAAATTGTGCAAATAATTGTATCCCCCTTCCGCCACCAATGTATTGATGCCAGGTGACAATGATAGACGACATGCAAAATTGTAATTTTTTTTTGCTAACGAACTATTTCTATTGTTAATATAAGCTATATGTAGATGATAAACATTTGAAGAACTTATTAAATATTAAATAAAATGTTGAAAACATTTTTTGAAATTTTAAACTGAATAGTTAATTCTGAAAAGAATCATAATAATTAATTGTGAAACAATTATACTTATTCTCAAATTATATTGAATTGAAAAATAAATAGGTAAATGTAATATTATATAGTTACCTATATTAAGTATAAGTATGTCGATTCGTCTATTTTTTTATTTTTGTAATATAAAGTATCACCATTATTTCCACAAAAAAATTTTCAGTAGGTAGCATGGGTAAAATGGTTTAATGGTTTAATTTTAATAGATTTTTAAATTGTATAAAGTTTGTATATAGTTTCGAACAAAAACCTTAAATTGTAAGACTTAAATTGAGTTCAATCATTTTTAATAAATAAGTCCATAGGCTATGGCATTTGTGTTATGCGCAGATATGGTTTGTCAGTCTCTATTCATAAAGATATCTGATATTATAAAATTTAACTATATTGCTTTAAATAGGGAACTTATTACTACTGTGGTTGAACTAAATTTCTATAAAAAAAATTTAGTATCTATTATATAAAATAAAATCCAATCTAATGTTACTTAATCCTAATGCAAAATGCAAATCCACAGTTTTTGACCAATTGTTACCAAACATTGCACACAATATATTATTTGGGCTCTTGGACGGGTCGTAGGATACTTTTCATCCCGGAATTCAACCCCTAAAGGTTACCTCACACGTGGATTTTGTTTCGGCTTACTCGGCCATTGCAGGTTATATACTTGATATAAATATATATCTAATTTAAATGTTAATTTGTACATTTACACACCTTTTTTGTACATCCCTTTCGGGAAAATCTCTAAAGGTGGTATAGATTGATTTGGGAAAAACTTACATTTCTATACATGGTTTCAATCAAGTACTTATATGTCGCCTCTTCTAGGGTAGGCAAGCTTAAACATTTGTACATAAATTCTACTAACAACTTTACAAAAATATCGTTTGCAGCTTTGGAAAATTGACTCTTTTGCAATTAAATACGATCTAATTATAATTAATTTATGTCGAGTATCACAAATGAAAATTGTTCAAATTTTATACTCGTGATTTTTAAACGTATATGATTAAATGTAATGTTGCTGCACACTCACAGATACATTTGACTATATCCGTATGTGTGTTGTTCCGTTCGTTCAGTTATGGATTCAAAACGAGTGCACCTACTTTGATGGGGTTCCCACTTTTATTGAATTACATATTTCATTATAGCAAAACAAAAAACGATGGATCGAACACAGACAGATTAATTTCGAGTTTCCGAATAGAGTCGGGTAATTCAGCTAGTAAATTTTTATAGTAGGTACATATAATTACTGTTATAATATTATTATATCATATATTATTATTATTAACTTATAGGTCAATACCATTATAGAACGATGTAATTGGGACAGTTTCAGCTTAAAATTATGTCCTGAATATGAAATGCCAATGAAAAAATTTGGTGGAAATTTCAAGTATGTTCATGTGCAAAAGTTAGTTCTGTGTAAAAGTTCTAATTTTTTTGTCAACAAAAGTTCTTGGATTCATTTAGTTTTTACTCCCAGAGTTACTACTAAGTACCAACTAAATTTACATACTCACCAGATAATATGCTTAAGTAGAAAATCGAAAGTGAAAATCGAAGCATTTTTCTACTATAGTAAGAAGTACAGCCATATACAGGCATTAAAAAAATCACACACTACATCAATCATAGAAATCATCATCGCTCCGCTTAGAATCTAAAATTGTACGGTTTTTTGAGACGAAATTGAAATACTAAGTTACAAACTTTTATAAAATAAATAGTAAGCTTATATTTTTGATATTTTTTAGTATTGGTAAGACAACTTCTAAGAGGAATAATCTAATTGTAAGGTTTTAGAAAAATAAAGAAACAAAGTTGAAAACTTCAAGTAACTATAAATAGCACAAATTAGCCAAAATATTTTGAAAATTATGTCATAATAAGAATATTAATCTGTACTGCTATTATTTTTGAATTTATAAAAGAAAAAAAAGAAATACGATTATGTCAAAAACTGGTGTCTTGTAAATATTCCCGTCTTCGGTAATACTATTTTGTTTAGTTATTCCTGATTATTTAATACGAGTCTATTTTTGTCTCCCTTATACGTATTGATCAAATTTTCTTTCCAAAACTCCCTCAAAGTTTAAGATTAAAGCTTTTTGCTCCTCTTAGAGACTGAAAGTAACGCAAAAAATAAATAAATAAAAACAAGATCCCACATAGCTCCGCTCAGAATGTAAAATAGAATAACTTTTTATTAGAATATATTTGGGAATTCAAGAAGTTAGAATTATTTTCAGTAGGTACTTATTTATACTTAAATATATTGGTATTTAAAATAATAATTGTGCGTTTATTATCTGTAACGCCTTTAATGTCTTAAAGTAACTATATGTTAGTTACCTACCATTTATCTATTGACTTAAAGTCAGCCAGATTGATTAAATATTTATTTTACTATAAACACAAATCAATCAATCTTCAGTAATTTTAATAAATCATAATTTTGAATCTGAATAGCAAACATCGGCTAATATTTCTGATAATATGGTGTAGGTAGGCGATAGTTAAAAAGTTGTATGGAAAAATATATATTAGGACGTAGTGTTTGTTGCATAATATCTTTCGATGAAAAAGTGAGATAGAAAAAAGTACCACAAAGCACAGGTGCTTTAACATGATTAATGAACAACCCATATTATAATATCGTAGGCAGATATATTATACGAGTAAATAGAAAAAAATATGATTTTTAATGTATAAACCAAAAAATAAAATAGTGATTATATTTTTTCATCCGTGTGATTTTTAATTTCTTTAAAATTAAATACAAATCATTGATACATCAGCCGATTTTAATGAAATGTGATAAAATGAATAAACTTAATTAAATTATATATTATTATGTATACCTATGTATGCATTATACCTACACGAATTAAGGGTAGTAAAACATATTGTGAGATAAGATGAGCGGGGTATACAATGCTCGGGAAAGTGTTAATACAAATCTAAGTAAAAATTGTCGTACAGTAAAATTATATACTCCATAGGGCAACTTCCCTTATGCCCACACTAAGTTTTACGTGAGTTATGAGGATTACCATGGTCCGAATTTTAATGAGGTTAAAACAGGAACCGGAATGTGCACAGAATATACCCTTGCTTATGTTTGGACTGTCACAAAACAAACAGCCCGCCCCACTTCGCATTAAAAATACATAAATAAAAAATTTCTCCCCGGTATTTATACTATTATTACAGTGTATTTGTAATTAAACCCCCACTGGATTGCTCACGACACTTATGATTATTATTTTTCGGGCATAAATCATAAACCTTAACAATAGTAACAGCTTGGACGCACCCTCGGTTTGTTGACAATGAAAGGGCGAAACTAGAATTTTATTCTAGTCACTTTGAATATCATATTAACGGATTTTATGCAAACAATAAGCAAAAGGAGTGGTCACGGGTATTTATGGTCATATCATTACAGTTCAGTGTCCATACGTTTAGACTATAAAATATTATTATTATTATTATTATACATTATACATTATAATATTTACTATACAAGTTTATTAGACTGTTTTGACAATAATATAATGCCTTCCTATAAACTATATTATTTCTTAATTCTCGCAAATATATTTTGTGAAGTATCTTCCAGAAAGACACATTTCCACCGATAATATAATATATATATATATTATCTACTGCTATATTTTATCCGTTTTGTGCTAATTATTGTTGAATCCCTGAATCACTGACTATTTATGAGGTTAATTTCAGAATTATTTTACTGTTCTCATTAATAATTAAAATGTATTTATGAAGGTACCTTATTGTTTTCTTATTGATATATTTTTATAAGAAATTACGCTATTGGGCTTGCATAGAAATAGTTTATGGGAAAGGTTTAAAAAGTAATGCTTATTTGTATCTTCATGTTTAATTAAATTTGAAAAAATGCATCTATCCAATATCTCCTGTACCAATTTATTTTATCATTCTGAAAAAATACATTGAATTTTAATTGGTAACTAAATTAAAAAAATATAATAAAGATTTATTCAGGTTGAATATATCCTTCTCCACCAAAATCAATTTCAATATTTGCAGGGTTATAATATCGGTAACATTTTAGAAGTCCATATTTTTCAATTAACTTTTCTAATTAACTATCTAAAACTATAAGTATTTGATTTAAGTGTCTTAAACATATTTTTATATAGGTAATTTCAAATTTTAATATTTTTGAACTTTTACAATTATTTATGAAGGAAATTGTATATAATTGTTTTTACTAAACATCGTATCCAATCATTTGTTTGAACATATGAAACTTATTGGTGTTTATTTTAGTTTACATTTATGGATAACCGCTAACCAACAAATTATACTCAAATTGTATATTAATTGTATTCAATATGACTTGAATAATATAAAATAATTAACTAATAATTCGGAAAATTAATACCGCCTATGTTAATATTATTCATTAATAAATACATATTACGTAAGTAATTATTTCTGTTAAGTAAATTAAAATATAGACATAACTTCTCATGAACGCTAAAACAAATTAAGAACAAACTATTTTTTAATGTTTGTCCTTATACATAGACACCTAGTCCAATGCTCTTATATAATTATAATACATGGCATTAAATATTATAGGTGTCTTATAATATAGGTCTTTTCATCAGATTTGTACTCGTCATTTCAAGATGCAATTTCCATTAAATCTTTGTACGAACAAGTTAAATATTTATAAATTTGTATGAATAGAAAGAATAAGATAAATACAGTATAAATTGTTGATAAGAAACAAAATAAACAATACACTCGTGAAAAGGATTATATGTATAAAAAAAAATAATATAAAAAATAATGAAAAAGCAGCCTGAGTACAGAGGTCGTGCACTTGTCTTACATCGTTCAATTCTGCGCAGTATACAGTGTACTCTTAATTCTTGTTGTATATTTTAAAAAGCAATGATAAATTATCACAGTGTTGATATCGCAAAAATATTTTCCCAGGGATTCTGAGCAAGCACATAAATAATGTATGAATGATGAATTTCAAAATTTGTTACATATTTTAGTGCATTCTATATGTTTGGTTGAAATAATTTTAGTAAAAAATATCCATAGTATTTATTATTGCCATATTATATAGTTATTATAATAATATTTTATGATACATTATTGTTATTAATTTTAAGTCAATGTCGATATACAGTAGAACAGTGTACCTAAAGAGTCTACAATGGCCAGTGGTATAAATAGTTTAAATATTTTGAAAATTACATTATGTAAATAAAAACTAATATTATATATATATGTAATGGAAAAAGTTTCAAGTCCCAACAGATTAATTATTTTTTAATTACAACAAAATATTTAAAACTACAATTGTTATTATTTTTCGTGTAACTATCAAATGTTGAACTTCAAATGTCTGTAAAAAAAATGTTCTATGTGTATTTTTGAAATTTTTGAAAAAACGTTAGAAAAACTTACGAGGAACAATGTCTCTTAAATTGTCAAGCATTTTTACAAACACCTTAAAAATGTGTTAATGCATAATTCCGAAAAAAATTTTTAAGTAGAAAATTTAAAATATTTTCAAATAACACAAAATAATCTAAAATATTTTTATAGTCAAATATCATGTCTAGAAAATGTCAATAAAAAATGTTTGATAGACAATTACAAGTCCATACGTTTATTCAATTTTTCAATTACAATAAATTTGATTTTGTCCAAAACTTGATTTCGAGTATCTCATTATTCTGTATATAAATACTTTTTATTTTTCTCAATTATATTGAAAAGTAGGTACTACGAATTTTTTTATTTCATCCCTTTTTTTATTGTCTCATTGCCACATACGGGCTGACCGTTTTCACATTACTGAGCCCCTTATTTTTTATCCCTCACATCATTTACGTGAATACTGAACACATCATTGTAAAACCAATATAAATACATCGCTCCATTCGTTCGAATCTAAAATTATATTGCTATAAAGTTGATAAACCTATTCTTATTGCATTTGAGATTTTATAAAGTAGGTATAAATAGTTTTAACGTATTATTGCATTAAAAAATATATCTATTCCAAAAATCATTAAACTAATCAATATTTGTTTTTTATTATCGTGTGCTCATTTTTTATTAAGACATCAAGTTATAGTTGTGTCTATTTATAAGCATTACACGTATAAGTACATTAGGTACTGTACACAATAATTATTTCATAGTATAAGTAACTAAGTAAATAGTAGGTATCTACTTAATACATTGTTTTTTTGAATCTCTCCTGCCCCCCCTCCAAAAAAAAAAAAATCCCGAATTAGAATTGCTTTGCACAGATATCAAGTGTAGATAAGTTGGCTTGAAAATATATTTCAACTAATATTTAATATAATTTTGTATCGAACCTTACATCTTAAAATGTATTAAAAAAAAAATGAATACTTAATGTTTCTATGTTGGATTTGCTTGAATTAAGATAACAAAAACTAAAAATCAAACAACAAAATATTTTGTAGATATGCTGTCTATCACTATAAGTAGCATGATTTCTAGTTAAAAATAGGAAATATTTTAACTCTTGTGGAGGATTTTATCTCATGAATTCATTTTAGGTCATTTTGGACAGTTAAAATTAATTTTATTATTGCAATACGGGTTCCAATAAGTGTGGTTCTATGAATATCTACTGCACTATAGAAGTAGACATTTAGTGTTATTTTTCCTGCTTTTAAAAAATATATATGGGTTATTACGCATTCAAGCTCACTTTCTAATAAATTGATTTAGATATGTTGCAATTTTACAAAACAATATACTTTGACATCTAACAAATTGTCAACAAATGTATTTTCAGTATAATAATGTAATTAGCATATTAGACAGCAGGTATAAACTATACTAAAATGGCAGGATTCATGAATCTTATTTTTCTAGAATCTAGATTCAATAAAGAACATACTTATACTTTAATATAACTCTATATAGTTATTAAACATGAAAATTAAAAAAAATATCTTGATTTAATTATAATAACTATGATAACCTATATGTTTAGTATAGGTACTTATTTAAGGTAATGGCTTAATTAGAACTCAACAGATTTTATAAGATTTAAAAAAATAATAATATGTTTAGATTGTAGGTAATTAAACATTGATAAACAATAAGCAATACTTATAAAAATGATTTTTGCTTAAAAAATATGTGCAAATATATTAAGTTTACTAATAATATAAGGGTACGTATGCCGTACATTAAGGTTATATAACCTATTATATTTAACAGACTTTAATGAAATTCCTATAGATATACATTATACATGTCTTAATAATTTTACAAAACAAATTCATTAAAACTTTACACATTCATTCCAATTTTTAAAATATTTGTTATACCGAGCTACTTTGTGATTATGTAATAACACTAAAAGGAAGTAGAATATATATGAACCTAGATCAAATTGTAAAAGAATTTTCTTGGAAATTCTCCAATCAAGCATTCATTGTGCGTTCAACACTGTGTTCACTAAAATTAAAAACAAGAGAGAAATACATTTATGCAAGAGTCTTGATTAATAAATTTGTTCAATGTTCCGTAAAACGCAGCAGTGTACCTGGATGAGAGAATAAGCAAATAACCAATATTCGATTGAGTTCTGTTTAGCTTAGATATTCTTAAGAAAAATGTTAAAAACATACTATTGTATATGTATACAAATATTTTTTTCAATTACTATTTTTGTTATCTAAACACTATTTTTGGCAAATTTTAGCTCTATTCAAAATTAATATTTGATTTTTAATCATCATTCATTAACATTATAAGATTATTTTTAATAATTTTTCCATATTTGTTCCATTTTATATCTTACATTTTTACGTAGTATGTTTTAACTGATAAAATCTGTTTAACATCTGTACCTATAAGTTATAGAATAATTAATAAACATAATATTTTGATACTTAGATCAGTTTTATAAAACTATTATTTAAAGAATAATTTATTTTTCATTTCTAAAACGAAAAAAGTATACATTTTAAATGACCTATTAAGTATTTTTACACTAAACATACTTTACAGCAGTAATACTCTTTATACAACAGCACAACAAAACATATTTTACAATGAATGTACCTTTAGGTATTGTCGTGTTGAAAGAGTTAAATATCTCCCGACCGTTTTAACAAAAGGAAGGGGAATATAAATGGCAATACATAAAAATATATAGGTACCTTTGAATTATTTGAAACGCAACTCAACATTTTGGAATAGGTATTAATTCAAACATTTCAAACATTACATTACACTATTTGTGTAATTTAAAACATTATTTAAATTATTTGTAATATTTATATGACAATAAATAATTGTATTGATTTTTGAACATAATTGCAAATTACTTAAGTATCTAAATTAGTAATGTTTAAGCTGATGTCTTAGTTTAAATGCTATTAAAAAATATTTAATTTAATTAATATTCCGGAAAGATCTTAGTACAGTCTTTGTTTTACCTCTAATGGTTTTAATACATTCGAATAATTGTAAAAAACTCCATGAAAATTATAAAACTTAAAAAGTATTTAAATACATTTTCTAAGTATTTGTATTTATGCATTAATACTTTTCTTTAGGTGTCTATAATTTAAGGTACATAAAAAGTGTATTTTTATATGCCAATTGTGTGTATCAATTCTTAACGGAGTATTGAAAACTATTTTTATCAAAATTACAATATTACATTAAATTTTGTTTTGAATAAGATCACCGCTAATAATTTAAAAAAGTTTATTTTACCAACACTTTTTACATTGTCACAATTTGTAAAGTATAAGTATAGAATTGTATAAAAACTAAAAATCCGTGGATAATATATATGATGGCGATCATTGTTACACGTACGTACCTATTATATACATACATAAACGTCACATGGTGGTGTGACATTTGCAATTTAACCGTAAACCGGACATCTGTTGTAATACAAATAGGGTAAGATAATAATATATATAAGCTATATGGACGAATCGCAATAAATTGCAATTTTAAATTAAATTTAATTGATTTCCATATAAAAGCAGAACTATTAAAACTCTCGAAGCCGTTAAATGGGTTAGAAATTATATATTTTTTTTTTTCACTCTGTTGATATTTGAAGTCGGGCGGTCTCGAACGGCCACGTCGGGCATAAATGTTTTTCAGAACAAATACAATGCAACGTTGATTGACTGAATTGTTCACCGGGCAACCGGAACACGCACGAACCGGTGTGCTGTTCAAAAATTGATGACTGATGTCTTTCTTTTCACTGGGTGCACCCTGTATAGGTTGTATATCTGTTGGCCTATTATACCTACTCGCTCTACTCTCTCTTTTATTTTTATGACACCGCACCATACAATGGTCCCCCATCCGATTGAACTCGATACCGACGGGGCAACGCTTCCGCAGAGACATAAAGATGTCATGGTCAAGGATGCTAAATCCAATAAAAGTCATTGAAAATATAAAAGCGTAAGTTATTGTCGTATATTGCTCGGCAGGGGGTTTTTATAGGGCCTAAAAAAAATAAACTTGTATATATTTTTTAAATGTGTTCAACCCTCCAATATTTTGTACGAGATTTCAGAAAATTATTTATCTCTTAGTGACCTATTCCAAATAATGCATATATATATAGGTTAAAGTACGCTGTACGCACGCATAATAAAACATCTCACATAATATTATTGAGTACATTAAAATTTTTTTTTACTAAGTATTATTATTATTATTTTTTTGTCATTAAAGAAAAAGCCTCGATGGCGTGACTATTGATTTATTGTTTTACATAATATGGTCTTAATAAAATATATTTTAAATAACATTAAGCACGTTTATATTACCAATAATAACTACTTACTGATAAATAAGTACAATGTGCATGGATATTACTGATTTTCATATTGTATAGGGTGATCCAACAAGTATGCTCAACCTCTTTTTTTAATAATGAAGTTTTTCAAAATCTGATTTTTGGAATCTTTAAATATACTCAAAGACCATATTTTCATATTCTTGAGATTTTTTGTGCCACTTAAAGAGTGTCCTGTGGTGATACCAACCTTTGTTTTTCAAATGAGAACCCCACTTTTTTTCTTTAAATTATTTAGCGGGTAATTTTTTTGAGAATTTTACTAAGGATAATAGTCCATAATAGGGATATGCTTATACAGTTCTACACATGGAATAAGAAAAATAACTAAATAAATCAAGAAGGATTTTACTTGCTATTTACCTAAGTGTTTGACTAAATAAATATAAAATCACGTATTATTTTATATTATGTGTATGGACTATAGATAACAACTATACTGTGTAAGCATATCCTTCCTCCCTATATTATAAACTTTATTATCCTTAGCACAAAATGTGTAGTGATTAGAAAACTTCGAATGTTCGAATTTTGATTTCAATACATCCAAATTCTCAAAAAAATTATCCGCTAAATAATTTACAGTAAAAAAGTGGGGTTCCCATTTGAAAAACAAAAGTTAACAGGACACTCCTTAAGTGGTACAACAAATCTCAAGAATATGAAAATATGGTCTTTGAGTATATTTAAAGATTCCAAAAATCAGATTTTGAAAAACTTCATTATTAAAGAAAACACATTTGTGACACCTCTTAGATAAATTATTTTATTAATAATAAAAATATTGAGTGAATATTGATGAAACATATTATTACGACGTTATAGTCAACCATTCAACTACTATTATTAACAGGAAAGTAGGTACTTGTCGAGATATAACATAAATACTAAATAGGCATATTCTAATTTATTGAAATGTTCTTCCGACATTTTTTTAAGCCTTGTTGTGTTATTTTTTTGGTAAAAATATTCAAGTAACTATTGCGTAATATTAGTCCATTATAATTATTTGTTGGTTTTAGTCTGGTTGCAAACAATTTGTTTTAAAAGTTTTAATTGGAGTTATTTTTATTATTAATTTTTCTTTTCACTTATAAGTTATAACTTTATGGAAAAATACATCGATCAATAAATTTACATAAACAGTTAATAATAATTAATAAAGATAGTCAATTCATGAATATATTTATTATTAAATAACACGTTCGTTAAAAGTAACATAAAACAGTAATTATTTACATTGCCGTCAAGTTCTTTTCTTTAAATTATTAACTATTTTAATATATTTATAAAAATATATTATAGAAAATCGATATTCAATCGAGTATAATTAGTATTGCTATAGATAATAATATATTGAATATAGAATTGAAAGTGAAATAACCTACCTAAAGAACGCAAATAATTTGTCTAAACAACCCTTACTACATTTTGTAAACATAATTTAACAAAATACGGTATTTAATATTCATATAATATCAATCACTATAAATTAATGTTGAGATTATTAAAAAAATTAAATTTTCCTGTTAAAATTACAAAACATCTACGTACTCAACGCATAAGGAATTGTATAAAATGTATGTTAATGACTACACTTAGAACTGGAAATTGGAATAAACTTTTTTTATATTAAATTTCTTGTTATTATAGTTATTATACGCTATTTGCATGCCGGATGAAATCTTTCAGTTTATAAAGTCGATCACGCGAGGAATGAATTTTGTACCTATAACGAAGTAACTAAGTATATAATAGAGCGTGGTAATGAATAGTATTATAGAGAAAAAATATTAGTTTATGAATCTTCGACAAATATTGTGCGTCTACAGTCCATACTTTATAATGGTTTTGTAATAAAAATTCTATATTTAAGAATTTTTGAAAAATTATTATTTGAAAAGTGTATAGGTATGTCTGTGTGTATTTTTATATTTCATAACGCTCATAAATACTTTGTTTTAATTCAACTATTGCAATAATGACAAAACTCATTAATAAACGATTTTGTTCCATAAGTACGTACCATAACAATATACTTTATAGTTTATTACATATAATATCTTAGTAATACGATCACCTCATAAAAATGTTTTATTTCATACATCAGTGTAGTCAGTAGTCAAAACTAACTTACTGTTTCCTAATTTTAAAAACCACCACAAGATGAAAAAAAAAATGAAAAATGCTAAAGCTTATGAAAAATCTCGAAATATGTATTAAAAATAGGTTAGTTAAACCTTAAAACTTTATGAATTTTAAAATATGTCAACCCAATCTATAATAAAAACCATTAAGTACAAAATATTCATCCAGATAACAACTTAGCAATTTACATTATTGCTTTTATTTTGATGAAATGCTTTTATTAAAAGTTATTTTAAACTTTTATAATCGCTCAAATAACTTACAATCTAATATACTAAAATAGTGTTTACTAAATATATTTAATATTCAATTATTACTTTTAAAAAAATGTACGAGGCTTCACGCTTAACCTGTTTTTTAAATTCCAGTGAAAAACTTAAAAAGAACCTTGTACTGAATTTTTAAACCTTAGGTATTATTATAAAAATTTAACTATAAAATAATTGGCGAATTTTCACAATATTTGTCTAAAAATTTTTTTCAAATGTCTATAAATAGCTCAAACAATTTTGTAAATAATTTTATAGACATACTATGTATTTAAAATCAACCCATATTATATCAAGCTAACATATCGCAAGCAGTGAACTTGTGCACAATATAAATCACAAGCATCTAACATAAACATTTGGTGAACATTTCAAGTACCAATCTATAAATGTTTATTGGTTTTTGAATTTCCATAAAATAACAACATCGAATTGGTGAAACAAAGATTTTGCTTAAAAATGTTTGTTCTTCCCTATTTTTATTTTTATTTTTTTTTTTTTATTAATATAATAGAACTTTTCATTTTTACTTCAAAAATATATAAAATTAATGAAAAATATAAAATATAAATTATAAATAAATAAATAGGTATGGTTACTATCCAACTATGGATCCAGTTTATTACCATAAAAGTTATAGAAGTTGAACATTGAAGCATTTCAACTGTTCCGAAATTTTGTAAAAAAAACACAAAAAAACGAAGTTGAATGGTTAATATTTCCTAACTGAAAATGTAAAACAATGTATAAAAGACTAATATAACAGTTATATTATCAAAGAATTTATTTCAACATTGAAAATTTTATGACAGATCAATTATAATTTTTGCAAACTTCAATACTTATTATAATATTACATAGATTAAAACATCATGATGAGAATATAATTTCTTATTGCCAATTAAGTTAATTAGGTAACTTGATAGTTGATAGTTGATACCTAAATGACAAAATGTAAACATTAAATAAACTATTATATGTCTAACTTGCCTAATATATAAGTTTAACAGATTTAGTTATTTAGATTATACCTCAAGAACTTAACATAACTACGCTAGATAAATATCCATTTATAATATTATCCTTATTTATATTAGTATAATATGATCTAAGGATGAAAGATTGTATTGATTAATAAATACTCAAATACTCTATACATATTTAGTAAAATTTAAAAATATACTTAATGTATCTACTTGTAAATTATAATATTGGTGTTTGTAGTTAAAAAAAAACAAATAATCTTCATCATCACGCACAATAATTGAGGTTTTCGACTATATTTTATAAGTTATATAAGTAATATTATACCCTCAAAATAATTTTTAATATCTATTTTGTGAAATTTGTATTTTATTTGTGTCATTTCATTATTATTTATTTATGAGTATTGAATATAAATAATGATCATAATCATTTTATGTTTTGAAAGTAGAAACAACATAATATATACAATTTCTAAACATTACATTATAGAGATTTAGCAGTTCAACAAATCGAGTATTAAGGCCCGAGAGGCCTTCCATGCCCCCAACAAGAAATATATGATTATCAGAATTACGTTAAATTTATTATAATATGAATTATTGTTTTATTGTTTAAGTCATTATGGATATTACTGATTATTAACGTGTAGTAGGTACATTTTAGCCTATAGATGCACATAGATAAAATAGGGATTTTAAGTATTTTAAATTTAGACTAAAGCAGTTAGAAAGTTAGAAATGTTTTATCTCATATTTTTGAATCTAGCAAAATGCAAAAATGAATTAGAAGTTTTAATTGCATTTTAAATAAACGATTCACGTGGAAAGAAAAAATTTCATCTTAGACCACAGTGCTCCTACATCTATGCAACTTTGCAAGGTTATACAGTATCATAAAATTAAATACTAAGAAAATATCGATTTTTAGAAATAATTAAAACCTCTTATCTTATTTGGAAACAAACTTGTATAGTTGTAGATAATATTTTTTTTAATTTATCATACGTAATGGTATTTTTTTTTATTGAATTTATAATTAAGTAAAACGTGTCCATTTACATTTCTTCAAAATATACTCAAAACGAATTATTTAGAATATATCGCAGTATAGAATTCATATTTTAAATGTTATTTTAATTTCATATGAATTACACAACTTACTATATTACATAGATTTATTTGCATTTTAAAATTTTAAATAATTTTTTCATTAAAAATGTATAACTAAAATAAGGTGATCTTGGTGATACGTTTATAGCTTTAATGTGTGTTTCGTCATTATCACTTCTGATAATACTCATTTGGTAATTTAAAAAGGTCAACTAGTCCTATGCAATATTTTTCATTTAGAAAATTGAATGTCTGTATAGGTACTTCTAAATTAAAAGTGTATATTCCTCCTTAATTAATTTGATGTCAAGGTCATCGTGAAGGGTTAAATTAGTGACAAAGGATGTGATGTACTGAAATACATTAATTTAATTTAAATTAGGTTTTTACTTTTTAGCAATAGTGTATCCAATATCCGTGGTATGTCCATATTAGGTACTTTTTGACGTATAAAGTGTAAATATAAATATTTTATTAAATCATTTCAATCTTAACTTTGTTTTAGTTTAAATAATATGATGATAAAAGAATACGTTATATAATTTAATAATTTCTATATTATTATTATATTATTATAATTCTAAATTCTTAAGAGAAAAGTTATAATATAAAATAAAATAAAACGAAAATAAGTGAAACTAAAAAAAATAAACAAATACATAAAGATAAGTGATAAACATAAGTGTATCAATTAATGATAGCTCTATTAAAAATATTTATTTATATTTATTTAAGAAAATAATGATAAGTGAAAAGTTCTTGTGGGGTTCCATGAGTTCAAAATTTACAATAAACTACGTAATTACATGCCAAGTCTTTAAATTACAAGGAAAGTACATGTAAATATAAATATGATAACTAAAGTAAAGTTACAAAAATAAAATAATAACAATAGTTAAATTACAAATTATTATATACAAACAACGGGTTGAATTGTATTATGTATTTTAAATATTTATACATTGTTTTTTTAGCAACCTAATCAAAATGAATGTAATACTAATATCTAATGAATATGTTTTTTTTCATTTCCCTACACAGCATGTCAATACATTCTATATATTTTGTATATTTAAGTCCAATAATATACTGCTACATATACACCTATTATACTTACTGATTTTGAAAATACGTATCACGAACAAGTATTTTAGAATATTCCTGTGTTTTGAAAAAATTTTAAACACAACACTATCTAGGAATCTAAAATAGTACATACAATTGTACATTTTAATTTTTCTTCCATTTGTTTAATTTATGTCGGATAATCAATCGGATACACCTACTGGTTTTGAAGTTTAAATATAATTAGTTTGGGGTCAACAGTTTCTAAGCATCAAAATGCCTCATGTTCTCTTTAATGATAGTTTAAAAAAAATATCGTCTTGTGTATAGTTGCTGAAGTGTAACCAAAATTAATTTGAACTCTATAGCTACTTATCCGTTATAGGCATAGTTTTGACTTTGTTGCTGTTTTACACGTGGCTCATCCTTTTATTTTTTTTTTCTGTTCCGTGCAGGGGATCATCCTTTATGTAAAAGAAAACAATAGACGTTACCGAAACAAGGGGTCCTTCCGGTTCGCGGAGCAAATGATCGATTTCCGTCTAATGTTATTTATCATGTTATTTTGTATGCATATGGACTTCATTATCGTGATGTAATTTTTTTTTTACATCCCTTTTGGCTACCTTTTCATAATATATATCCCTCACGGGTATTTTAACACACACCAATGATTTTGGTAATAACATTAATTGTCACCAAACACCTATATGGCAAATCTGTTACATAAATGTTTATTTTTAAACTGTATGGAGATTCGGTGAAGTGTGAAATGCCAACTACCATTTTGTATGTGAATGGATTGTGACATTTTTCGATTCGTATTGAAGGGGGGAAAATATAATAATTTCACTCCAGGAAGTTCTAAAATTTACAACAAACTGTTCTGGGATTTGAAAAGTAGGTAAATAAAGTAGAATAAAATACATAAGTACGTGGTAGTGAACTAAAGTATGTTTGTGAAGTTATTTCGCTTAGTCGTACGTATAATATTAATGATTTTTTTCGAAGTAAAATAAGTTTGTTGAACTATAATATTATGTCCTCTTGAATACATTTTAATCTATGCACACTAAAATGTCAATCTCCATTATTTACACCATTTATGATTATAAAGATGATAATAAGTATTCAATATATTGACATATTATAATCTGACTAAATTTTAAAATTAATTTGATAGTTGAACTACTTTAGTGATTACAAATCGTGTATTACACTAATTTAAAATGATTTGTTAAAGTTTTGTTCTTTGCACCTATTCTCTAATATTAGCCATAAAACAGTTTCTGAATAATTATTCCCCTACAAGGGAGGACTAATTTTTTTGAACTCGTTGATAAATGAAGTATTCTATTCGGAACTCTATTTATTATGCATAATAATATGAATAAAAGAACGCTTCACCGGATGTTTTACATCATATTGTTCATAACTGACAATAGATAAAAATAGAACAATGAAGTCTGATATCCAGTCCCCTATCCGATTTGTGAAAAATAAACGCATGACAAATTGACTCAAAGGTGTGACAGCCGTCAGGTATGGGGATGAATCCAGTCAGATGAGCCATATCCTTTTTATGGTTTGTTATAATCAAATGCAATTGAAACATGTTTTTTTCACAATTAAATCATAGGACCGGCCCCTAATACGAGATTAACCCTTATTTGCTACTTGATTAAAAAAAAAAATAACTAGACCGACATTTTGAATATTTTAATACAAATAAAAATAATATTCCACTTTATAATATATTTTCATATTTTATTTCCATCGATAACTTGAAAGAATGTAAAAACTTGAAGTTATTAACATTGCAATAATCCAAAATATATAGGGAAGTGCTAATTTTCATATCGCCAATACAATAATGTTTATGTATTAGCATAACTTTCACCTGAAAATCTATGAGTAAAATATAATATGCAAAGATACCTATCTACCTATTTTATATTCGCAATTTTAATACGTAATTGTATTTATAATAAACCTGTTATAGTTGTCTTATGAGCTTATTATCCATTTCATGATGTTAATACTACTATAGGTAGAGTGTATTTCATGAAAGTAATGTCTACTGTCTATTTCACAAAATAGACGATTTCATTAAATTAATGCGACATTAAATGAATTCATCTGGAAAAACGATTTGGCTGTTATTTGCTAAACTATATATTTATATGAATAAAATAAAATGTTAGCTAGACATTAACAATCCTAAATATCTTGTATTACACTTTTCGTGTTCCTCGTCACACATATGACCTACACAAAATAAATTTAAAATGGTTGAACATTCATATTAAAATTTAAAAATAATAATAATAAAAAATGATTGAGATACAACATTTCAATAAAAAATAAAAAAAAATTGATTTGCATTGGTAAGTAGTAAGTGTGAACATCCCGGAATGTATATTATAAAGGTGTTACCATTTCATAATTCAGGCCATATATGATAAAGGTACCTATGTAATAACTAATTTGTGTTACAAAAAAAAAAATGTTGCAGGGGGATACATGAAAGGGTGAAATCATTTTTACAACTGCGCATTTTATTTATAATTACAGGGTATTGTAATATTGTCACTATATATGACATTAATTTAAGCACAGAGTTTTGAAAGGTATATTTTTATCAGTTTAGAATGTATAGGTGGTAGGTGAAGCGTTCAGACTATATCATATGAATTAAAATAAAATAAAATAACTATTTTATAATAAATTAAACCTTTTTTTCTTAAATTGTATTTACTTATTTGAGTTATTATACTTATTTGTAATAGCGATATTAAGTATGTATTATTATACTGCTACAGAACATGTCAATAAAAATTAAGATTTATAATTTATATAATAATATAATTTTAGTTAAATAATATGTTTACAAAAAATTAATTTTTAAACATATTTTATTTTTTTAAAGTTATCAGCCTTAATTGAAATATTTTGTATACTACTTTATAATACATATGCATTATATATATTTATATGAATAATTTTTAGATTATGAATGTTTGATTCAAGACATATTACTCTGACAATTCAGCTCCGTTACGCTGGCACCCGCATATTAAAAATTTGACACTTGTTGTGTTTTAAAGATATAATTTTGAAAATTTTGAAAATATCAAATTCCGTAAAAAGTTTAAATTTAAACAAAATGTACAATAGATATTTGGAAAAATATTTAATTGAGAAGTTTTATACAGACATAGGGCGTTTAATTAAATATCAAAAATGTTTAATTATAAATCATCCTAGTAGAGTACAAACTACAACCAACAATATTTTTAACAAACTTACATCAGAGCGCTGCTATATTAATTATTAATAGTTTTCAGCTAACTAATATCAACATAGGTATTATATTAAACTGGAATTAAAATTGTTTATACAATAAATAATAAACGTGTATAAAAATCCGAAATTTTTTTAATTATTTTAGTTTGTAACTATTTGTTATTTCAGTAACTATTTTTATTTATGATTTGTTTTTTTTTTTGTTTTTGACTTTAGGTGAGTGGTCGTCATTGAAAATACCTTACACAAACATGAATTAGAGAAATGGATATCCAGATTTTCATGCTACATAGCGAACCGTCGAATATTATTTTCGTCGAACATTTACCGTGTTTACCTTTTATAGCACACCGTACGGTACAAGTATATAATACACCTAGTACAAACATCCACGTCAGAATTACAAAATGTATCTGATTGGCCACCGACCCCATTTCCTAAATTGTGTTTAGTAGGTAGGTTACATTTATGTGTATATATAATAATACTACGTGTGCATTTTTTACACTTATAGCAGGTACCTAGTTTATTATAAAAATTACTTTATGGTTTATCTTTACATTATTATGTTTCTCTATTCCTCTAAACTATCTAGTGCAGATAGTACTATATATTTCGGTCCAGTAACCGTGAAAATTGCCAAAAAATCCGATGAACCGAATCAACGAAACTAAAATTACTGTGAATTCTTATACACATTTCTGGTCTCACCCCTAGGTACTTGAAAATCGTCATGTGAAACATGTTTATTATACATGGTAGGTTATATATAAAACGACCGCTAATGAGAGTTTGAATATTTCTATAATTCATCTGGCGTAATATTTTTCTTTGCCACCCACGTCTATTCATGCTCGACGAATTCAGCACATCTGTACATATTGTGCGTACAATAATAAGCCATTTATATGTCTAAAAAAAAATAAAAATATAGTAAACCAATGAAGAGGAACGATGTAAGATTAACAGAACAAATTGTAACGATAAAATAAATAACGATATTTTCAGTAACAACAAATTGTTACCTATTATTTATTACTGTTGAGATGCCTGCTGACATAAGAAGCAAAACTTATAAAATGAAAGAAAAATCCTGGTTAGAACACATGATCAAATTAAAAATTCACAGTTGGGGTCATAGGTACCTACTTGCAGTTTACAAACACGCAACACGCATAGATGTACCTACCACATATTATATTTACACAACGGGCGGGTTAATGAGTTTTATTCACAAAGTTAACTTCTATAAAGCCATTCAGTAAAACCTATTACGGCATACAGAGGGCAAACGAGTGATGATCGATGTATAAACAACAAAATATAAGTTTATCGCTTTTCTTTAAGAAAAAACTATGTCGAGCAATTGAATGAACAACAACTGGCCATCATTTATCAATAGTTTTTTAAAACTTTTTTATTTCATTATTATAACTCAAGAACATAAGCTCCTACGAGATTTATAATAAACATATTTCGGCGGCCATTTGTTTCGAATTTTAGTAGATAACTCGTTTTTTTAAATTTAAGTTGACAATTTTCTAAATGGACAGTAGGTATTAAAACTAGGTACTACAATTATCTGTAAATATAAATAAACCTAATGAACAAAACACAAATTGTTTTACAAAATTGCTCATTTTAGTGTTTAATAATATTATGTATGTACTATAATCTATACAGTATACACATTACGTATATGTTATGCATATATTATTATAGTTTATCAATCATATGATTTCACTGCAACCGTTAGTGAATCATATCCAGGTTATGTCATGTTCGTTCTTCGTAGTATGATTATGCGAGTTACGGTTTTTGTCAATAGATCGAAATTACTAAAACACTCTCAAAACAGATAGTTATGGGATAATAATAATGATAACAATATGATAAAATTAAATTGTGACTATATGTTTAACATTTTTTTGTAAATTTAAATAATACAAAATATATTCTATACACTTCAACACTCAACAGTATAATATTATTACGATTATTTATTTATTTCTCAAAAAACAAGAATACTGTGCCCCGCTGAGATTCTCGTGTGTATAAGTACATTTATATTAGTAAATGTATAGATTACCTATTTTATACAAACGACTATATGGCTATGGCTTTATAATACTATAAATATAAAATATTAGGTATATTATATTCCTACTTATTTTTTATGACTTTTTTCAGTCATCGAATAATACACAGTACGTATCTTCTATGATTTATTGATAACTGTAGGTATATACTTTATACTATAAAGAGAACTATGTGGTAGGCGATTTACGGGCTTAAATCGTTATTTTATCTTTTAGGAAATTCTTAAGTCTATAGAGAATATACTTATATACATACATAGGTAAGCGTAAGACTTAATATAATCCATGTAATAATGTACCAGTGCTAGGGGATGGTGAGGGGAGAGGGTATAGTGGATGGATCCCCTTTGACCTTTTTTAAAAAAATGTTTTACATTGTAAAAAAAATTCATACATAAGAGATGGGTATTTTTTTAATGCTGAAAATACAATCGTCTGTAGTTGCCGATTAAATGTTTTGATGACGAATGTCAAATAAAAATATAATAATTAAAGCTCAAAATGTCCAATATTGATTATAAGTTGATACACTTTGTTATATTATGTCTCTATTGTACCTATTCAATTAATTTAGTAAGTATTTTATACTGATATAGGAATCTCTACCATCAGTCAAGAAGATAACTTACCTATACTTATATCATATTTGTTTAATACCGTCATTGGTTTTTTTATTAAATTAAAATTGTTTATCTTGGAAAACATTTGTTTTTCAAATTATATTTTTATTTTTATTACATTATCAATTTAAAGCGGATTACGTAGTCATGTATATTTTTAATATCTGTTATTATGTTATATTCTTATATACCTACCTGACAAATAATGTAAATTTGTAACAAATACTTGATTATAAAATCCAGCTTTTTGAAATACCTACCACCTATAGTTAAATAAAATTATTGAATGTTGTTCTATCAAAATACATTTGATACTTTTTTCATACTTTTTGAAATTGCTTTATGTCGAAAAAATAAAGTGTAATTTTCAATTCTATCCCCTCTTTATATTATGAATGTCAATGAAAACTATTGTGTGATTTCTCCCCGTAAATAGGTTTAGATCGAATAACTTAGATAAAGTACCAACACTGGGAGGAAAAAGGGGTATCATGCGGAGTTTTGGGATTATACGCATTTAATCATTTCAAAACATATGATACATGAAATGAAATATCTAATAAAAAGAAAGCTGTAGAACTTTTAGTAATAATATCCACCAACACTTTTCTTTCTTAAAAAAATATTATTTATCCTATTTTTTAGAGGTGAACCTCTTTTAACACAAATATGTAGTAGACATAAACAATTTTCCAGTAATGAATTTACACAAGTTCATACATTAGAAATATAGTCACTGTAATTCACATTATTCTAAGAACGAGGGCCCATATCGTTATACCCTACGAATTTGTTCATTTACTTAATTTGGCATATAATTGGTAGAACATAATATTATATACTATTCCTACATTAGAATTATAAACGCAGCGTTTGAGGAGAGTGGTTAAGGGGAGAATAGAGGAGAAACTCTTAAATTAGGTAGTAATAAGATAGTTAGAGAATCAATCATACCAGACATTTTTTTACTATACTACTGAAAATTATATTAAATAAAAATATAAGAAAATTAGAAACTAAATTAATCTTATAAAATATATATTGTGACAATCAAATATGAAAACAGTAAGCGTCATTCAAAAAAAAAAATTTTAAAATGTTTCCTTTTTATAGTGACAAAAACTACTGTTATTGGAATTCCACCATGTAACACTTCAGTGAAGACAAGTTTGATGGGTATTGCAATAGGGAGCCGGTTGACAAATCTAACATCCAATTTAATACTTTTGAAAAGCGTATTAAATTCATCGCCCGCATAAAGCGAAAATCTGTGGTGTCATTACTAAATGTTTTTGGAACATAAAAATATATAAAAAAAATGAACCTGACATTAATACCAATACAAATTCTTGTATACATATAGACATAGTACATACACATAAATAATAATATGTATCTAATTAAAAGCATTGTTTAAATAAAAGATTACGTAATTCATACCAAAAAAATGTAAGTAATTAAAAAACATGTGAAATGTCTTACAGTGTAGACATTTATATTATTCGATACAAATATTTATACATAACAATTATATTGTTCTCTATTCAATATATTATTGAAAAAACGATAAAAGGATACTGGTAAGTATAAATAAAAGAAATTGGTTACAATCGGATAATTGTTATACATTTATAAATACTATTGTAGTATTTACATTTTAAATTATTTTACATTTTTTTTAAAAATCAAATTGCGCATATGATACAACTAATAAATACCTAATAGTTTTTTTGCTGAAAACTATCTTTTTTATAATTTATATTACATAGTATATACTAATATAGTTATAGGACCTATAATTTTGTGGAATCTCATTAGTCATCAGTGTTAGTTAGTAAAAATATATATTTCTTGGGTGGTAAAATTTCAGATCATTATTGGAACTATAATTAAATATTGCAAGAATTATGACTTTATATGAGCATAATAATTGCGTATGCGAATGTGTGTTTATGGTAAATATATTAATACAAGAAAATAATTCATTATTCAAATTTTATATTTTAGAAATAATCGATTTAATTCCTATATAGTCAGGAACTCATCAGACCATTCAAATTCCCTAATATCCGCGCTCTTGGTTCTGACACTATTCCAATCAATCCTTCTCGAAGAACGATCCGGAGATTTAACGAACCCGTCATTGGAAGGAATAAAAACCAAGACTATTTTAATTTAGTATTTATTATAAAAAGTCACTATTGGCTGGCTACTTTATTCGTGTAAGTACATCACATTATAACTTCAAATAATAGGCATACAGTAAATATGAAATTAACAAATTGTTCCTACATACATTATATATATAAAATTAAGTTTCAAAAAAATGTTTACAGGTAAATTTAAAAGTATGTAATAACTATACCTATGTATATATATTAGGTTTTTTAAATTACTATACATAATTTATTCGAACTTTAATGAAGATATTATTTTTAACGCAGTTTCAAATTAAAAAAATTGCACTTAATACTTTTTATAAAAAAAATAATCAATTAGTACAATTGCTGCAGGCTTAAATATTTTTAAGCATATTTTGAAAACCCTCCACTGCATTTTAATTTTAGTGATAATAACCGATTATTTAGAAAAACACTTAAGGGTTTTAATTATACTTTCGATTTTCGGTAATTATTATTTTTGTGTGATTATAGGTACTTAACAGATCAGTAATATTATAAAGAATAATATTCTTAAAAATATTTATTTTATAGTAGATGGATAATTTTTTTTCATTTTTTATGGGTGATTAACATTTACGGTAAACAGTAAACCCTACCACATTGGTGTGGATTTTATTTTAACAGTTCTGTGCTGATTTCGAGCTAGAAGTAGCTTGAAGCTTATTTCACATTAAGCGATGATTAAAATAAATACTATTGGTTGCATCCTATAATCAAAGATAATGGCTAGTGGTTAATATATTTATACAACAACTGCAGTTGATTTTAATATGAGCCCAGTACTACTTATATCCTACAACAAATAAAACCACATCAATATAATATTATAGCTGGTGGTGTCTTATAAGCCATTGAAAAGTTCTTGTCGAAAAAACTTGTATAAAAGTAAAAAAAATGCGATTTCACAAAAATTAATGTTCTTCTAGTCCATTTGAATCGATCACGGCAACTCCCGAATCATACCTAACACCTATACCTATCGACCAAACAACTATTTAGTAATGTTGGACACAGTAAATGGATATTTAACTGGTACGGTAGTACCAACCGGATGATTTTTTTATCGAAGATCACTCATTATTTCAAAAACTATTTAGTATTTACGTTTATGGAAAAAAAATGCTTACGTCATTTTAAGAAGCGAGAAAACAACATTTCCGAAAAGAAATTATATACATCCTAGTTTTTTTTTCAAAGTTCAACTATCGACGTAATAATCATAACACGCGTATATTAAATTTGCAGATTATTATATACCTATACCATTATTACAACCTCTTTTATTACCTCGACGTTCGGTTCAATACTGGATTAGATCCATTTTGCCTGGAATACCTATTGTGAAAAATGGCTGCAATGCATCCTATACCTACGTCATGATACAATTGAGCCGTATTTGTCGTTTGTCAATATTATATTTACAGCCGAACATGGTTTACTTAATATACATTTAAACATTTTACGTAATATGGTGTTATTATGACTATGCCGGTTGTAGTAAAGAAATATTATTAACACTGTGGACGGTATTGAAATATTATATTTAATAAAGCCACTGTTATCAAAATAAAACAGCTAATACTCTGGTACAATATGGTTGAATGGCGTAGAGGACAATGCAAAAATGGGGATTATACGTAATAATGTCTCAATAATGGTGCATGTAACATGACGTACAATGCTCATAGCGTGCATGGGGCCGATTTCCGCCGAGTGGCCCAGTGCAATGCAAACGAAAAACAAAACGTACCTACCTACTGCTAAGTACTATCATCACACTGTAATGTGTGTTTTATATTATTGGCCGCGCTTAATCCAGTTCAACAACCTCCCCCACGGATTGTGTTGATGATAATGTGCAGCGTATCCGACAACCACCCGCCGGTAATCCGTAATCGGCCACAGGGGGTGGTCGGAAATCAATCACACCCCTCGCCGTTGCTCTGAATCCGCGAAATTTTTTTTTTTTACCATTCTTATTATTATTTTCAAAATCGTTTTGCGTCATCCGGACTCCGCGACGGCGTTAATCTGACATCCGCGGCGGCGGCGTCGGAAGCACAGTCGAACCGATTGTGGGTCACGTCACACGGTTGTTTTTGTTGTTATTATTATTATTGTTGTTCCCCCATTGGTCGCGAGCCTGGAGGGGCTCTTCGCTATACACTATAATATTATTATTATGTAGGTACACTCACACACGCACACACACACACACACACACACACACACACACACACACACACGCGCGCGCGCGAGCTCACGCATACAACCAGACTACCAGAGTGGGCACGCACGCACGCACCGCTCGTCGTTGCGGGGATAAAGACCAGTTTTGTAGCGATTTCGTTTTATACGTACACAATATACTATGCACATATATATATATATATATACATACACGTGTGTGCGTGTGTGTGTGTGTATTTTTATATCCATCCACGTCCACCGGTCCGCCGGCGGTGTCAGTGTGCTTTTGTGAGCACTGGGCGACGCGTGCATTCGGTCCGTCATTATTATTATTATTATTAATAAACCGATCGCGAATTTTTTTACGACAGTGTCGTACTGATATAGTGCAGTGACGAGCTTTCGAAGACTTCGATTTTGTACAGTTTAACGTCACGTATATTATATTACAGTTATTATTATTACCTAGTGTGGATTTTTGTGTTTTCAATTAATTAACGAACTCGATACTTCGATCCGTGGATCAATCGACTTTTAATTGTTTCGCTATTCTATTTAAAGATTATCTCGATCGATTTCTCTGAATATTTTTTCCGCTTAACAAAACACCAGCTGATTGTTCGTTGGTCACTTGTTTATTTTCGTTTTTTTTCGTTTTTTGCCGAGTGTGCGTTTTTCAAGACTTCGTGTTGTCTGTCACTTTCCGAACAATTTCGCGTGATTTATTGACGCGTGTGACGTGCGTGGGTGGGTGTAAGCGATAATTGCGGGGGCGATCTGTGATATTTGTCGATGCGTATGATCATGGTTTGGCGCGTGTGCGGTGGCGGCTGATGTGAAATGATCGACATGCAGATGATCGACAGGCTGGCCCAAGACGGCAAACAAGACGGGTAACAGATTTTATGACATTCTCGTTATTATTGTTCATTTATTAGGAATATTAGTTATTATTGTCATGACTCAGCGATCGTTGTTGAGTTTTCCTCGTAGATTGTGCTCACCGTTCTGAATATTTTTAATATTATTATTATTGTTATTGGGTACCTACACAGAATATAATATTATTATGAGCAGTATTATTTAGTCATTGTTTTAGGAATTTGGTTTTTATTGGTGTAATTATATTAACGCTTTGTGTTGTGTTTACGCTACCTACCAGTTTTTTTTATAATATCAAAACAAAGTACTAAATGTTTTTAATCCAGTTAAAATTCGGGTCATGTATTTATAATGGTTATATTTGCATTAAATTGTTTTGGCTTGTAAATAATATTAAAAACTATTTTCCAAAATAAATACTTGTTATATTGTAAAAAAGTAATTTTAAATTTATAATGAAATTCGTTTTCATTTAAATTTAAACAACGAATTTCTGCTCAAATGTATAAAAATACATAAAGTCAACTTTAGATTAACAAAATATAGAATGTACAAAGTGGTTTTTTTTATTATAAAAAAAATGGATTTTGATTGCGTTCTAATAATTATTATGACAATATGATGTCAAGCACACAAAATGTTATGCAAATTACATTAAAAGTGTTACGATACCAAATTGCATAGCAAAAGTAATCCTATTCTTGAAGTAAATTAAAGATATACCTTGGTTGATATCGAAGTTATAATATTTAGATATAGAATTTGTTATTTTTCTTTAACATAGTTCTTGATTTACTCAGGCAAACTTTAAGTGCGTGCAACTCTTATTATAATAAGTTTCAACATCGCATTAAATGAGATATTTCATATCAACAGTCAACACATCTAAAATTCATAAATTATGTTAAATTTTGATAAAATTATCTTATGATGATTTAAAAATTATGCTAGGTGCCTAGCTGTTTAGTTAAATATTAATAAAAAATATTAAATCCCCAAGGGAAATCGTTTACTTACTTGAATGTGTAATAAATAACGGGTTTAAGTAATAAAATAATACTTCACACAGTAATGAAAACTACGTACATACTGTACATTTAAAATTCTTCTCACAATTGTGTTGACTTATAAAATAACTAGAAATACCTTATTTAGGTCAACTAAAAATTTGATACATATTTGCAATATTATAGTTAAAAACTAGAAAATTGTACATCAATTAATTTATCATATTTCGTGTAAAATACTGTAATCCATCATTCGTTAATCTAAAAACTGCAGTTAGTCATAGTGACATACACTCATATATTAATATACTATACATACGAAATAAAGGAAAGATCTAAATTACTATTGTATATATAATTTACAACAATTATTTTAATGTCTTACAAAAGACAATACCTACTTTATTTATCAGTTTCGTATGAAGTGATAAAAATGTCAAAAGCAGAAATTTATTTTGTATGTCATCATTATCTATCATAGTATTATGTATTCACTAAACGTCTAAACGATGAGTTAAAATTTAAAAAACCATTCTTTGCATTTTATGTTGGACAATCATTGACGACTTATATAGATACAATTAAAATACCTTCAATTTTAAAATGTCAACTAAACGTAGTTTTAACGGGATAAAAAGTAAATTATAAAATTTGTCTTTTTTATGGACTACCATATTAGTTCATTAATAAAACAAAATTATAAAGTGTTAGATTCGAATAAAAACTTTGATCCTTTTCAAATGTGAGAGTTCCCTTAATGATGTTGAATCGGACCATTTATAATTGTGTTTAATACAAAGTATTAAACGATTGTTCAAAACATTCGTGTTGTTCGGTACCAATAAGAGCCGGACAAATGCTAATACAAGCGATAACCCACGTCAAAACACATCCGGTATCGTTTTACCTGAATTGTGTCCACCCAACGGGTTATCGCCGTCCGAAATCTCCGTGGGGATATTATGTTTCGGGTCAGTACGTTTATTTTATTATTCTTTTTTTTTTTGCGTGTGGACCAGTTGCGTCATAAAAAATCAAAGCAACACATGTCGACCGTTTTACACGATGGCGGGTTCTGTTTTTTTCACGAAATCTGAATCATATACGACCGATGTGTCTTGAGCAACGTGCATAATATATGCGATACACATATTAAAAAATAATTAAATCAAAATATAATATTATACATGTGAAAACGTGTGAATCGAATTGGGCCGTCGTCTCGAGGAGGTGACATCATACCGATATCGTGGCCGGGTCGTCATCTGTATTCCGTGTCGCGTGTCTATACCACTACAAAGGCGGGCTCATAGAACGGGATCCATCAGCAGGTTGGGTTGAATTTTATTTTATTTTTTTGTTTGTCACCGGTTAGTACAATACGCGCGTTACCTATTAACATGTATAACTGATCCGATTAAACCACACGAGGACCCCCCGGACGACGATGGGTGTTATTACTTATTATATTATTATATATGCGAGTGGTCCAATGATGTGGTCCCGATGTCGATGAGCTCGTGTGTATAATATTATGCACACGGGTAAAGGGGACGAGGGGGACGTGCCCGGAGCTGGTTTCGGTTTTCACTTGACAGTAGCTAATAAATTGTTATCTGCACAGTGGCAGAGGGGAAATTTCTAAGAGAATAAGTAATAATAAAAAATAAATAAATCTCGGCTACCACGTACCTATGTATAATGTAGTATATAGGTACGCACAACAAACGCGTGTTGTGCTTAAGTAGTCGGTCGTCAACGTTATTTTATGATCGCAAATCGTTGGCAATGGTTAATTTGATTCGGCCAACGCAGTGGAAACGAAACTGTGTGGGTTACTACAACTATAATATGTAATAGACGTAAACTAGATCAGAATTTTAATATTATTTATATTTAATGTAGACGTACCGTTTGTAGTTCTTAAGTAACAAAGTCGACGCAAATTGCTGTGCACTTAAAGTCCAAAATATAAAAATAATGATTTTTATATACTACGATATTATAGACTTAGGTTTGATAAATCTATTAGGGATTTAGGTACTAAAGTTTATAATATATCGTCGTGATGTTATTAAAATGTAACATGTTTATGGTTCTTAGTCGAGTAATAAATCATAAAACTTTTTTTAAAATCACGGCTCCATCATAAAAAAACGACAAAAACTTAGAAATCAATAATTTATTTGCCAAACTGGTTATATTGAAATTAAATAGCCTTAAGTAATGTAACTAGGGTGAATTTTTGGTTTTTGATCAATTCTGCAGTGTTTCTCAAATACTTTTACTGATATTAATAAATTGAATATGTTTAAAGTTAAATCGAAAGTATTTTAAATTAAAATATCATTTTTTAGATTTACCAACCTTATCAGATACCAAATTATTAGTATGTACATTTGGTTTGTTGATAAAATGATTTTGTTGTGTTATAAGGCTCTATCTATTATAATATATATATAGGTTATAAAATACTCGAATGTTCAATAGTCAATTATGAGTATCTAATTAAGTTAATTAAGTTTACTCAGATATTTGAAAAGGGCCATAAAAATATGTAATGTGTTTTGTATTAGTATTATATTTGTTTAAATTAAATTTCAAAAGGTTAAAAAAAATTCATTGAAACAATAATTTGTACACAGAATTCCCATTTGTACAATATCCATTTAGAAAAAACCAATAGTAAAAAATGAAAAATGCCTATTCTTACCAATAAATTAGGTATACCAGCAACTTACTGTGGCAAAATGAATCAATGTTATAATTGTGTATGAAGTGATATATTTAGACTACTCTAGTACTCTCAATAAAACAGAAAAAAAATTGTATTAAGTATGAAATCGAATAAAAAATATCAACCAGCGACAATAGGATAATAATATATAGAAGAAGAGTTACGTACAAACGGTTGGACATTTTTATGTTTATCAAAATTACCACATGTTTATTCAAATATATTCATAGCCAAGACACAATTACCGATCCGAGTCTTTATATAATAGGTGTAGGAAAGAAAAAACAATTTACGTTCCCCTTCATTCAACGCGTATATATATATATATATATATGCGATTCCCCCGTGCCTGGACAGGTGTGTTTCGTAAAAACTCAAGTCACAGTTGGCCACTAAAAAGGGGTTAAAGCAAGAGCTCCCTTTCATCATTTTCAGCGTCTAAGTATGAGTGGTGGACTTTTTTTTCTTCTATATCCCTCGCGATTGTGTTCGCTCCGCGTATGCGATTCGTTATTGTCTGTGTTATCGCGGGCGAAAGCCACTGCTATAATACTTACTGCCTTTTACGGGAGTGGCGAAAAGAAAAAAAACGGCCATCGACCTCCCGCTAGCTGTTCAAAGGCATTCTACAAGTGTTAAAAACTAACCACCCATGACCGTTACACAATTCCACGCGAGCACCGCAAATGACGCAACAGTTTGGATAGCGTCTAAAAAAAAAAAAAAGAAAAAACCTACGACGGAGAATAAAATGGGATCAAATAGTGTACGGATAACTAAGTAGGTGTAGAAGTCGTCGTATGCCTTTACAGCACTTGTCTGTCACCGTAAGAGTAAAATGAAATGAACATCTGATCCACGCGACAAGATTATGAGGTTAGGGTTTAACTAAAAACAAAAAAAAAATGTTTTCGAATTACTTAAATTGTTTTCCTCTTTTATTTTTATTTAGTTGTCAAATCTGATAACCACTTGTTTTTAAGTCATATACCACGTCTGGTTGACCACAGTAGTATACATAAGACAAGTCTTTTAATGTGGTTAACCCGACCATTTATTAGTTAAACATTCGTGGTTAAACCTGTTCAAATCTCCGTCTGCCACCCAATATACTAAAATGTTTTTCAAATTATTATGATTGACCACAATATGACGTGTAAAGGAGTAAAACACAATAATATAGTATGCGCCCTATATATATACACGTGTCCGTGTGCCGTCCTTCTCATTTGGCTTTAGATTCACGTTTTGACTAGGTACTTGAATGCGATGTGTGAACTACATATTTATATGACTCGTTAGTTTTTCAATAATGTACTCTTATTGTTATTTTTTTATTTCACTCAACCCTTTTATTCGATCGAAATACATATACACTACGGGGAGCGTTTCTCACATTTGAGTGGCCTATACAGACATACGTCTGTATATTCATTCGATCGGGGCCCATTGAACTTTTGTTACAATCGAAAATAAAAATTCGAGTGTGCACTTGACGAGGACGTAATGACGATTTTCAAACCCTCAACCCGACAGTTTGCGAAAAAAAAAGCAAACGTCGCATTTGATTCCATGTAGGTAATCTGTAGTGTACATATAGCCACGATTATTTACCATTACGACGAGACCACATAATAATTGATATTATAGTATTGTTATAGTTATGTTGGAGGTTTTAGTGTTCTGAACCGGTTTGTGTTAATAATTTTCTTGACGTTTTATGACCGTCCCACACTTCTTGCATTATATAGTTCGCCGCGAATGTGTTCGAGAGATGATAAAATGAGTGGACGTGTAAAATATTGAATAAAATGTCCCGGAAAATGAAGTTATACATTTCACCGGAAACTAATTATTATTTTGATGTTATTATGTCAAGTATTGTGAAATGTTAATTTTAAATTTAATTGTCTGAAAGCGCTGTACTTGCATCACAGTTTTGTTTCGACTAAGCCACTGTAGGTGTAGGGGTACCTAAATAAAAATAAAATCGAGTGTTTTATTATTATTTTTATTATCTCTCTATACCCATTTATTATGCCGACACCTACAGTGGATATTTATTTTACGTTTTTATTTACTTTATGTTGTTTTATAAAATATAGCATCATAATAACTTTACAGTGCAACATTTTAACTTAATTATTGAATAGTGTTATAATTTAAATTATTTGTACATGTAGAAGAATAAGTATATTTCATTTATTTATTAAACTATATATAGACGGGCATAGAACAAAAAAAGAGCTTGACAATCAAATAATAAATAATAGGTAATATTTATCATTAAATATTGACGTATAATATATTATGTGATAAACAATTTACACTTCCAGCCATAGTAATGAATAATAATGATGTATGTTTTTAAGAACAAATAAGAATCCATTTTTTTATTACAGGTACAGACTTCAATGACACAATTACATAGATTATTAACCCATATAGTGTTAAATCAATTTGCTTTTAATAAATTATTATTCTTCATCAATGGCTATATGCTTAAAAAATTAAAAATCGTAAAATACTGACAATATACAATTAAATACTATTATTACTACACTTTACAATTGGTAGTAAAAAATTTATATTATTATAAATTATATTTCAAAATAATGAATTTATAATCTATTATATTGTGATTTTAAGGCAACGTACAGCTTACATTTGTATAATATCATGCTATCTGCTTAATTAAGCTTATTGTATTTTAGGATATATAATTTAGTTAAAAAGAGATGTATGGTTCTATATGTTTAACATCGTGATAAGAGTTTTTTAGAAAATGTAATCAATGTATTACTAACGTCACTATTCAACAATAATAAAAAAAAATGTGTGTCAAAGTCATTTGTATTTCATAACAATTTTTACATCTGATCCATGTATTAATGTATTATTAATAGAATACTATAAAGAAATTACCCACCCACTAGATAATGATATAAAATTATGTTCGGTCAATGGGTTTTATACGTTTATTATATAACAAATAATTATTAAGTTTGATAGCACTAGCTGTTGTTGTTTTCAGTCGTATATGGAAATCAGTACAGACATATCGTTTGACGCATATGGACTTTGGCGATTTACATTTACATTTTACATTAATACATTCCACGTCCTGCCATTTATATTATATAATTTAATGTTCGTGCAGTATTGGCGTTTTATAGAACCAAGTATGGTTATACATAATATAATAACTTGAGAAATACAATACTGCTTTGGCTTTACAAAACTATTTCAATACAGTAGTGTAGTGTCTTATGCCAGCGCAAAATAACCGGTCTATGCGATAGGTCGAATAATGAAAGTTCATATAGTGAGGAATAAACAGATATTAAACTTCTACGTTTACTATCTAAACTCTGCCGTCAAATGTTAAAAGTTCGTAAAGTCAAACTTTCTTGATAATCTCCAAAAGTTAATGTTATGATATCCTTGTACAGAATAAAACCATTGAGTAGAATGTCAGCAGTACTTAATACCGTCCATATATCATACTGAATGATTACTCTACATGGCGAAAAACTGTACTTCATTTAAATAGTATTATTCTCGTAGCATCATAATGGATGAATAATAAAAATAAATAAAAAAAGCAAAAACAAGTACCTGTTTTAAAACGAGTCTATATAATATAATGTGTTATTTATACCGAGACTACTCATATTTATAATTTTAGATTCTATACAACGCAAACATAAATGTACAGTTACCTGCTACTGCTTGTAAGATATCACATGACCAGAGTATACCTACCAGGAGTTTTTAAAGAATATAATTGAATACATCACACGTCAATTATACATGTACCTATATAGTTTTCATGGTTTTGAAGTCGTGTTTAGCGATTTTCGCTGTTGGTAATTTGCAGACCTGGTTTCCTTCGTGTTTAATATGATAACAAGCACCTATGTGGTCGGTCACGAGTCACTCGAACCCGAATAATTCACTGACAGCCGACAGGTACCTACTACTAATATGCCGCGTATACTTATTGTCGTATTAGCTTACCAATTTTGACGCACGTGCTTGGAGATGTGAATGGGAGTGGTCGGACACGTACGGTAGAACGTGTTCTCAGCAAAACCTATATACATGTATATAATATACTCTGCAGCTACTTCTGTTCAGACGGTCCCAGTGCTGTATATCATGGTTTTCACCCTTGCTCGATTCTCTTTTGTTTTCAACTGGGCCGTCTTCCGCGGCGCAAATCCGACAGACCCGAATCGAATATACGAGTGCCTATATAGGGCACCGGAGTAAAGAGACACTCGAGAACGAAGAAAAACCCTGCTCGTGTGTACACACCGTACGTGTATCGCGGATTGGTACCTATAAAATAATATTATATATGCGCCCCGAGGCGGCCGTGGAAGAGATTCCCGTTTGCATTCTGCGCCATTAATTACGTCGTTTAAATTCCTGGCAAACCGTTTTTTTACTTGGAAATAACATATTCCGCGCGCGAGTGTGTGTGTGCGAGTGTGTGTGTGTGTGTGTGTGTGTGTGTGTGTGTGTGTGTGTATCTGTAGTAAATGCCTTGAGCGATTGTTTGGAGAGAAACCTGACGTCGAGCGTACACCGTGTGCGTGTGTGTCGAATACGTGCCACCAATNGTGTGTGTGTGTGTGTGTGTGTGTGTGTGTGTGTGCGTGTGTGTGCGTGTGTGCGTGTATCTGTAGTAAATGCCTTGAGCGATTGTTTGGAGAGAAACCTGACGTCGAGCGTACACCGTGTGCGTGTGTGTCGAATACGTGCCACCAATACGAATATGTGTATTACATATATTTTGATTTGCTGCGGAATTAGATATGATTGAAAACAATTACCAAACGCTTAGCTTAATCTACGTTACGTGTGAAAAGTTGGTCGCCACTGAAATATAATATGGCGTATATATAGTTGACGAAGAATTATTTAAACAAACCGTTAGACTAATGAGAGCATAATTGTTTGTGATTTCTCAATAATTATTATCAACAAAACCGGAAGTATGTTTGTTCAATATTTAATGCGGCCAAAAAAATATGTCCGTTTTTTACACTCATTGTATTATAATATATTGTGGAATAAATTGTCAATCGTTCTAGAAATATTGGTCCCGGCTAATATACGTCCTGTTTATTATTATGGTTTACAATGTTATGTAAGTTTTAGAGGATATCATTATTCAACGGGCATTATTATGTGACGGGCGCATCGAATTGTTTCGTATTATGTTCAAACAATCATCATGGGATTATTGAACGTTTATATTAAATATTTAAATTCTGTTGAATAATTATATTGGACAGAAAGAGAGCATCTGCACGATTGAAAACCAAAAGTATTCACTTTGTTGATTAATAAATTAAATAACTGCATTGACTCGTTGTGGAAATGTATAAATATAATTGCTGCAATATATTCATCGAATCGTTAGAATTTCACTGTTTTTAACGGTTATAATACCATCACACAATACTATATTTGAGCATAACATTACTAAATAGCAACTACGACAACACGGTTTTGTAATACCTACTCGAGCTGTGTGCACCTACCTGCCTCAATTATAGTCAATATCCATAGCTAGGAGTTATTACCGTGCAATGCAGTCGGTCTGAGAAACATTGTACGATATACCTAGTCGATAATAAATAAATTGTCTGCGGATCAGCTAGTCGGTTGAATGAAGGAAGGCACATCCGCCGGTGAATACGTATTGGTAGCTATTCCGCATCCAGGAGAGTTATTTAGAAACCACACAATTAACGAAGCATGCATAATAATTTCTGAGGAGTTTTGAATAATTTATGCCGGCCGTTTTAATCCGGTTATTCGGCACGAAACGGGGGCGGGAGCGGTGTGGGGGTTTCCGACTGGAAAAGGACGATGAAATTTGAATTTTAGCACCTATCTATGTAGGTACAAGCACACACAAGTGCAGCGCTCACACACTGCATATAATCATATCCCGCGGCACTCGAATTTTCCGCTGGTCGACGACATTACTGCGGCTCTCCTCAGTCTACCGGCACGATCTGCAGCTGGGTCTAGTGACCCTCATACAACCGCCAAGGATTATATTTCGGTGAAATACGAGCGGACTGTTTGGATTTCGGACATTGCAGGGCTGCCAGTGTTTTCGACGGAACGATATAATATTATATAGTTTCGTTGACAAACGCTAAGTACATATGGGTACGCCGCCTTTGACTTTATAATAATATAATGATATCGCATAGCCCCGCCGAACAGTCATAAACCTCGACCTTGGGCCAACACTTAATAACTATCGGTCAAGCAGAATGTTTACCAAACATAGACGGCTTAATAGCGCGTTAACGACATACTTGTGAATTTATTTTATTACATTTTTTTTGTCATCGCAATGAGCTTGTCCTCGAACGTTCGTGCTCGAAAACTTTTCGGAGACCTCGGCGTGCGCTACATTTTTCTTATTTTTCTTTCAATCGACGTCCATGAGAAGGGTAATTTTTTCTGCGTTTTGATTATTAGTTGCGAACAATCAATGTCGTTGCGACGCAAACGTTTGGATTTCAAAAAATTATTTCATACCGTATACCTATCCAACTCGTGTGAGAGAAAACGACTTTACGACGATGACGTTAGCAATTATATTTACGATTTTTGTTGAAGCATTATTTGTCTGACAAGTTTATTAATAGCCTTCCTAAAAGTGCTAATGTTACTATGTAGTCAATAGTTAAAAGCATGTTGGAAAATTGTTTACATTTTGTTAAGCAAACAAATTGACATCTGGTATTTTTAGTAATTCCGTTAAAACGTTACGGAAGAAATTAATTGTATCCGTCACATTTTTTGTTCTACTAGTATAGACAAATAAACATTCAAATATTAACAGCGTTATACGTTTTTGATGTGTTGATTAAAATAAAATGAATCATAGTCACCATACCTTGTACACCATATACCTTGTATATTTATCGTTAGTCATTTAAAAATGAATCGTGTCACAGGTCGTTTAGAATGTTGCCATAATGAATGTATATAATATATTAAATCTCGACAATTATATTACCGCTTTTAAGTTTAAAATTATTGAAGTTCGTCTTTTAATATACATCATGACGCGTGTATCCTAACCGTTTACCATTACCATTAGGCAATCAGCATTTCGTTGTTTAACTGTTGTTGACCGACGATCGTTGTCTGGGGCTGTCGTGAATCGAGCACCAGGCGTCTGCTGTTGTTGATTTATGAAAACGCTCGTCACTGTTTTGAATAAGACATTTTCAAACTTTTTTGAAGGAGACACGGGTTTGTGTATATATATAATATATATATTGTAAATACGTATTAGCTTTGAAATAACCGGACCTGTCAGTGGACAATATATGGCCGGAGGCTTTTTTCTCGGTTGGAATGCGGACGATTCTCACATATAGTTGCTGTCACGTGGAACAAGTAACACCCATAGCAAATATCAATGATCTCAAATGATGAATCGTTGAAAGAAAGTTAGCCCATAATCACTATGTACTAGTAACTAGTTCATTTCATTTATGAGTGAGTACCTACCTATTGTCAACGAATCTAATTTCAAACCAAAATACATTTTGAATTATAATAATTTTATTTACATTTCTTTAGTTGGTCGTGTATTTTTTTTTTTTTTAAGAGTTTTTTATGGTTAATTAATTTATTGTTGACGGCGGTTAGTTAAAACTGAAAAGTGAAAACTGTATTAAATATGGTATGATTGAAGAGGTGAGTACCTATTTTAATGACTAATATGTAATTTATTTATATCTGATGTTACATGCGTTCTGACTAATAATTATTTAATTTAGTATTATTATTTTTAAATTATTAATGAAGAAATGTTCTATTATCTACCACTTTACTGCACCATAATAATATTTCTATTAAATCGAAGTGAATACAGTTTTAAAATTTTGACGAAATGAAAATGATAATTAATTATTTCGAGTAATAATACAGTCTATTTTCCATTCAAATAGGTTTTATCATCCAAAATAATATTGAATTTTGAGAACCCCGGCACTATAATAATACAGACAATACATTTTGAACTTTACGGTTTTAATCAATTTAATATGTTACTGCATGTTTTTGTTCATTTTCTATATCGATCGGTATTTGTGCTTAGTTCATTTTATTATTTAATTTTATAGGACATGACATGTTCATTTATTGATCATTGATATATTTTGGTGATGATGAACCTAATGACTGTAGATGATACTGAGTATCTCAAAAAGTTTTTCCAATTTATTACGGCATTTCTGTTATATTTTGTCTGGCTTCCAGTTGGGTTGACGATGGATCAGACACCAAAACAAATTACAAGGACACTCACTTTAATCAAGCCACAATGTCCAACAGTCCTCACAACCCACATGCAGTGCGGTGACGAATCGCTTGGACAGCGTTTTTCAAAATTATTGTCAATAAATGAAGAATATATTATTGGAAAATGTAATATCTAGCTGAGAAACGGCGGAGATTTGACGAGATTTCATGATTACACACTGTAATGGTCACTCGAGTAGTTATTCGCTTGATTGGTTCTGACGTGTAGAATAACCACACTGCGTCCACTGATCCATTATAATATTATGTTTTCGTCATATTTTAATTACATGCATAACAAATTTTTAATTCTTCTTCGACAGCTGCAACTTCCGATTTCTTTAGTTCTTATTATTTGAACCTAAATTCCGGTCTTCCATTTGTCACGGTTCGTTTGTCCGCCTAATGAGACACCTCGGGCAGCTTCATTGTCTTCAGTTCATTGTGTTTCCTTAGACAGGGTGACGGCCGCTATGGTTAGTACTTAACGTTTAAAGGGGAGTCCAAATGTCGTAAACTCGTAACCGAGGGTGCAGAAAGATATACTATTCTGTTATATTTCGAACTACAAAAAAGTTTATAGATTGCTATTGTTTAACTTTGGTCGTTAAAAATAGTAACAGTTTCTGGCTGATTTCAAATAAGAATAAAGCTGAACCGTAGGTGTATTGGGTTCATTTATTTTCATAATGAAGAGTTATGAAGACTATTTGAAAATATTTTGGTTCCAGATAAAAGTCATAAATTAAGAACATTAAAATTAATATTAAATCGTGTGACTGTGACCTGTGTATTCAAACATAATTTAAAATATTTGATTAACAGTCAACAGTTTTACTTCAGAGGCAGTTTATATGGTTGTATATCCAAAATTTGACAATAATTCCACTATTTAGACGTATCATATTATTAATAATTGAATATTTATATGTGTTTTAATAATAAGTTGAGTAGAAACCCTTCGTGGAGCTCTCACGAAGTATGAAGAACCCCTAGTCCCTACATTTTAATTTTCGTTCAGATCTAGTAAACTTGTATTCATTTCAAAGTTAATTTTTATAAAATATATTTTATACGTCGAAAGTGGAAAGCTTACAATTGTATAGACAAATAAAAACCAGTAATATCTATAAATAGTTTTGGGCTACTGAAGTCTGTAAGATTATCAATGTTGAGATCTATTGATATAAAAATATTTTATAAACTATATAAACATTATATAAACTTAGATTTTTAATAATCATTAGTATTATAAATTATAATAAAGTGACTATAGATATTATATGATTTTAACGCAATCATTCATTTTCAAAGAGATACTCTAGTGTTGAAAAAATATTATTTACTATATTATATAATATTTTACCTTAAAGCGTTATTCAAAAACTACTGTAAAATTTAATTCAATTTAATCCAAAATATCTATAAATAATTTAATTTAGATAAGTTAATTAAGTTTTGCCAGAGGATGATATCTTCAATCAGCTCCAAGTAAATTATTATATTATTATTTTTAATCAAAGTGATTTATTTTTAAAGTCAATAACATTTTATTTACCGTTAGTATTGACACATTTAATAGTTTATTTGCTCATAACAAGTTTCTCTTTTTATATCTCAAGTCGTTTCTATGCCTAACCGTTTTCATATGTTTGCGATGAACCTCTCCCTAGAGTCCGGAAATTAATCATTTCGAAGCAACGTTCTTTATGGCCTAGTAAATTTCGAATCTTGCTAAATGTAATTTTCAAACTATATTTCCTACTATTTTTTTATTATTATCAAGTGTAGTGTTTGGATAGTATATATGCTCTTATTTATGACTTGATATATTATGATTTTGATTTTATCTGCGTTTAAAATTGCATTATTATTAACTTCAGCAATAATTTGTTAGATTTAAAGATACAGGATTAGATTCCAAGGTTATTAAATCCTAGTTTTAAAATTGTACATTACAATTTTAAATTAATATTAAACAAGCAGTGAATAATTTAATCAAAATATTCCTTTCTGATTAAATATAAAGTGTTTGCCGAAATCAAGGGCTGTTCGAAGTGGAAACTGTTGCCTGTAGGAATTAAGTTTATTAAATTTGTTGAAGATTGGATAAGACATTATGATATTTCACACAAATTAGTAATCACAACAAAGTGCTGATTGACAATTGAGTTTTTAAAGTCTAAAAAAACATTTGTATGTATACTATAAGCTTTGAAATATTAAAGATGACTGATAAAATGTATTTGTAAATTATAGGCTTTTAAAAAATATATATTCTGATTAATCGTTAATAGGTATTTATTTAAAAATTATAAAGACAATTTGGCTAACTAAAATCATTGTTACATCCAAAGTAGTTGAATAACGTTATCGTCGTTATTCATTAAGGTTAAGTACCTGAGTTAGATTTTTTCAATATCAAATAAACATTGTGGAAAGACAGGTTCTTTAGCATGACAAAAAAAGTCGGCAAACTAGAAAGCCACTCATTAAAACGACTGTTTTCGTTGTCCCCAAAACATAAACATATCGAGATACTAACTGTTGTTACATTTTTTTTCACTTATTGAACAATGGACCATAACAGACTTTTCATTATTAAACCCTTAATTTATAGCCTTGTTTTAACAGGTTAATGAGGGGGATAACGGAAGCACATATGTATAGCAATAATATTCTGTTATTTTGTCAATGTAAACCCGTTTATTTTTTTGGAACTGAATTTTGCACATTGTTTATTATTTATTTATAACACTCAATTTATACACCATAACATTAATACCAGTATTTAACTACTTCATCGATAATTGGGAACAATTATTTTTTGCTATTGTATATAAAAATGCTTTTCCTGATTAATGAATTATTAATAAAATTAAGTTCAAAATGTTATAAACGTAACGAGACAAGTACAGGATTACGAGAAAAATATTTCTTATGCGTTAGGACTTATAGAGAAGCGGCAGATATCTAGTGATGAATGAAATATTAATTTACGAGTGAGTTTATAAGACCACTTTCCCAGGTGTTCAAATTTTCAACCCTTCTTTATATAACAGCATCGTGTTAGAACGTCAGCGGCTGTACACTATTAAAGTTTCTTGACCCTTTGATTTTTAAACAAGTGTCAGCAGCTATGTTTTATTTATGCACACCTATTATTCTGTAACAATGCCAAACTCGTTTCAGGTCCAAACGAGATACCAAAAATTCTCTTTGTATATTCGAAGAGTGAATTTGGGGAGCATGTGGCTACGAATATTCTTTAGATAAATCTCTGTCTTCCCTTGTTGTGTAATACGCTTAAGTGAAAATCACGGTAACTGGTTAGTAAAAAATAACTTCTGAAAAATACAGTTACACTTTATAATTGGACTAAGAAATCTGCCGTATAAAATATTTTAATATACCTATTTTAAAGTATATTATATTTTTGAAAAAAGTACAAAAGAAATAATATTTTTTTTATGAAACCTGTAGAATTATTTTGATAATTGTTATGTGATATTTTTTCAACCAGGTTTAACTTATAAATAAAATACAAAATAAATAAAAACATACAATACCTAACTTTATTATTGTTTGTATATTATGTGTTTGTTTGAAAAGTTAAAAAGTAGAATTAATTATGTAACAAAATAATATGTAGGTAGCCAAAAGGCAAAAGTGAGTAACAATAATATTTCTCTAATTAAAATATCCTATATTGTTACAAGCATTCAAGTAATACAATAAATGGTTAAAGTTCCCTTTTATTTTGATTCTGAATAGATTTATTAAACGTCAAATGAGTTGCCTGCATGCTAAAATTTAAGGAGTTACAATCGTTTTCATAAAAACATTGTATTATGAAAAAGCTAGTGTTTAATCTTAATTTTAATAATAAAGAAGTATGACCGAAAAACTTTTATACCAACTTCTATTATTGAACAAAATATTTTAAATGATGAAATATGATAAATTACTTTTACGTCCATTTCGAGAATGATTTTTTTTCTTTAAAAATTGCTTGCCATTATTTTTTTTACAAATAACGTTAGTTAAAGTACCAACCTTAATTGAATAATTTGTAACCCTGATGCTAATGACTATTGTTATAATTTAGTTAATTTAGTTAGGTAGGTATTCGAAAAAAAAATAGTAATAAAATAAACAACGGATATAACTTTTAAGAGGTTATCTTACTTTGAGAAATGAGATTACTGTTAATTAGTTTTAAAGTCTAATGCATCCATTTTAGCCGGCTTAAATCTAATAATTTTGCATTATTTTTAGGGTTATAAAATAATACATTTTCTGGTAAGTACGAATTTATTGGTAAATTATTAGATAACAAAAAAAAAGTTATTTATTTTTAGCACACAGGTCGTTGCAATTATTTGTCAGCAAACTTTCGAATATGTTCATAAAAACGAAAAACCCAATAGGTACAACATAACACAAGACATTATTTACATAATATAACTGCGAGTGGTATTTTAGTTGGGTTTGTTTTTTCCAAATATATGTACTGACGTGATGAGAAAAAACAGTATGTCATCTACCCCCCCCCCCCCCCNCCCCCCCCGAAAACTCACGGGAATACCCATAAAGGTACGTAAATACTGTTTTCCTCGAATTTAAAATCAACATAAGAGGTAGATTACACATATAGTTACGCGTGTTTTTTTTTACAATTCCCAACCGTTAACAACCCCATCGATAGTCGATTAAATACAAAGACATCCCCCTAGTCAATTTCTACTTATTATTTTATTTCATACAGCTGGACCATTCTCCCCCCCCCCCCCATGGATTTTATTCACAACTCGCTGTAGTATACCGAGCGTTTAATATGATATATTCCCCCAGTTGATATCACCGACCTAACTTGCATGGACTCATGACGATTGTAATGCATTTTAGGGACATTGCATTCACATACCGTCGTTAATCCTATAAGAGCGATATCGTTCTAAAATCAGTTGCCTCTTTATTATTTCAGACGGATAAATCGTCGTTTAATGCAGAATGGACACTGTGGACAGATTATGATATTGTACTCAGCCTACACTTAATATCGTTAGGTAGGTACTAAAGAGTGACTATATTGTAAAATAAATCTCTAACATGCAAAATATTTTCATCGAGTACCCACCCCACAATGTAATATTGTTATCGTCCCCAGTGCAGATTCTAACAAACGATATAATTGTAGTCCAGTCATATGAATTAGTTATCCATAATAAAATTATTGTTGACTGTTGAGTATTATTTTGCATTGGTAACATATCATAGAAAAAACCACCACACATACTACACTATTAAAGTATTGTTGTTAGTATCTATAGGTAGGTCCCTTCAACGTTATCTGTCAGCAGGCCATTTATTATTTTTTTTAAATCTCGAGGGTCACATTCATTTAAAAAAAATGTATTAAATGATAAAAAATGTGTTGACAAATACATCCTATGACTAAGATGTGTTCACGGGCCTCAAATAATAACAAGGCGGGTGGAGGGTTGAAGACCCCAGATCTACAGGGTTAACATGTTATGTTTAAAGTTGTAAGTGTTTGACGAGCATTGCAACTTACAAGGGAAATCAATATTGAAACCAATTTGTACAAAACATTAAACCTCAAGTATGATCAACATACAACACCAAATTCTCAATGATTTTATATTTATGAGTTTATCAATACTGTATGTATTATAAAATAAAATTCTTAGATACTTGTTTAAAAAATATGAAATACTTAAAAAAAAAAATTAAAAAATTATTTTCACACTAATTTGTATCAGTAAGTAAGTACGTTTAATAAACTAAGGAGAATAAAAGCTTATTTTCGTTTTACTTTATCTTATTTTTTTAAATATAATTAAACTTTAAAGTTTTAGTTTTTTTTTATACAAGTATTATACAACATATTCAAAGTTTTTCGTTGGAAATTCAAAAAAATAAAAAAACCAATTTTATTTATGAACGAACAACGTTTGACCTTCACTGGTAATAACTGTTTTAAATTTTAATACTTTTCAAAATAATATTATGTAAGTCCTAGGTGGGTGAAATTACCACTCAAAAAACTTTTCAAATAAAACAAAAGTATTGAGAAGCTATATTATTGTATTATACCATTTGTCGATTGTTATTATAAGTCTCTGCGTCGGTCATACTGTTTTTTCCGATGATATCCAAAAATAATACACACGCAATACTTTTAATATTGTTATTGCAGTTCGAAAAGTGTCGATTGTGTATTGTTCGTATACTGCTGCAGTCAGACTACTATAGACAAGTCGTTCTCGGCATTTATCATCACTAATTTTATTTCACAAAACGCAACCCAATACCCATGTTGGTCTTATAAAATCTACAACCTATACAACTTTGTATTTTTGTGTAATCACGGTTTTCACCCCGGTCTCTCCACTTCCACCTGTAATCTCTTATTTTGCAATCATTTCAGTATCGTTCTCACGTTGACGTAATTTACACTTATTTCTATAAAGCATTTGATTCGGTGAATCATAAGGCGCTTGTCTATGTTATCAGGAAATCTGGATTTGGATAATCACTACTATCATGGTTTAATTTGTATCATGTAGAATAGGCACTACTTCGTCCGTTAAATAATTTAAATTTTGTTGAAAGAAAACCAAATCTTAACTGTAATGGGACGACAACCATATTGCTTCTTGTTCGACAGAATCAAAGCCGCCGTCAACCACCGTGCTATAGACGGCTGATTTAGGCCTTTACGTACTTGGCTGTCAGCACCACGGCTCGGCCCAATAGCGTTCCGAATGATACTATAGTTTTAAATGATTTCTAGGCAACAGTTGGTTAATGATAAACACTTAATCTGGTGTCATTTTCTATTTTATAGTATATTCGTATCGAATTTGTATGTTATCTTTTACTGCGGTGTACTGATTTGTAATTGGTAAATTTTAACCACGGCATGCCAAATGCATGAAATTTATATTTTTTAATAAAATATGGGCCTTAGTAAAATAAGTAAAAAAAAAAAAAATTAATTTGTGATTTCAACCACAGTAATACGGACACCTAACTAATATAGATACGTAACTTGTTTATAATAACCAAACTCATGATTATAAATGTACATATTATTTTTTTAAATGAACTAAAGAAAATCTAAATTATTACAACCGATACTTAAAGTTATTAAGTTATTATGTTGATTTTAAAACTAACTAACTGTGGTAGAATATAGGCGAAGTGATCTAATATTATATTATAAGTATATAATTATTTTAAGCTGAACGGGAATTGCGAGCGCTCAACCACTGATTTTTCATATTCAATTTTCAATTACCTCTTGCCACTCTCGACACCCCCCCCCCTCCTCGTATCCCTACAATAATAATGTGAACTGTTCAATTACAACGTATACATGTGTAAGTATACAAATATACCAAGGCGCCTGTTCTAAAAACACGTTCGGTGGGGCTTAGGAGCTCCGATGGACGCGTTGGTGAGGAGGGGAAGGGGGGCTGTAATAGACACGTGTTATTTTTTTGGATTAAACGAGGATTCGGAGGCGGCTGCACAATTACACAACATTACATTATATTGTGCGGAGTGTACGACACATATTATTATACCTACGTGTGACGCAAACACGACACTGCAGCGGACTCGCCACCGTCGCGCGTGTATAAATGATAATCCGTTCGCGTGTGTTGAATTATATATAATAATATAAATTATAATCATAATATAGTATTACGTCAATCAGTCGTCGCCGTCACCTACCCCACGTCGTATACGGCGGCGGCGGTGGTGGTTTGACGTGCATTGTGCGAACGGATTTCGACCCCGACCGGGGACAGCGGCCAGTTGGGGCGAGGGGGGGGGGGACTTGTCGTTAGCGCGTGACGACGACGACGACGACAAAATGTACGGCTGTACACGCGGGTCACAAACTGCACGATAATATTATTATATTGTTGTACACGTCAATTATTTATTATAGCACCCGGACACCGCGACTACGCGATCCTTCGAGATTATGGAATAAAATAATATTGTAATTTATGCAAACGAGTGACAACCGGATTATATGCTTATTGTATACAGGGTGTCTCTCGACGAGTTCGACACTGTCAGTCAATACGTTTTTTACGATCGATATCGTTCATACTTTTGAAACACGGTTGGAAAACCGTTACCGCATCAGAGACAGCCGAGATATCGTCAAATACGTACCTAATCATTTTTGTAGGTTTGTAATTCGTGCGGCGTTTGTGTACACGACCAAGTTGTATATAAATCTAATACATTTATCGCGTAACAGATTTGATTATTTGAAAATTTGTTGTGTGTAATTACGCAAATGACTAAGTACCCACTTGGAAATTAATCATCCGACTATATTATGTTTTTGTTTTTAATCGTAATATCCATCTATTTATTTTATCCGATAAGGATCTGATGTGGTTAAAATAAATAACTGAACATCACTGTTACAATTCAAAACTGCTTAAATCTCAAGCAAACCAGAACCAATGTAATGAATAGTAATGCGTGTAATTTGTCAAGTATTAATATTATAGAATCGGCTTTTAACGGTACTGCTACTTGTGCGTACATCAAAAACCTTTAAACATGATTAAAATAATAATTTTTTTTCCAACCATATAATATAATATGAGCATTAAGCTTTAATTAAAAACAAAAAAGATATTACAATCGATCCAATATATTCGGAAATAATTCATGACAAATAAGTTGCGTTCAGTATTAAATACATGGACGATTATACCGTCTTGTTACCTCAATATTATAATCGCCGAATCGCTGTTATCGGTATCATTATTTTGGGCTTAGTCGGTCACGCGCAGCTGATAATACTTTAATGTACGACGACGACCCTCGATCAACCACGTCGCCAGCCGTTTGGACTCGGTGTTTGCACGCGAGGTCCGGTTGAATAATTAGGGGACAAAAAAATTAATAACAATAATAATTATAATAATAATAACCATCGTATTGTGAACGAGTTAAATGAAATAATGGCTGTAGCTATTCCATAAGCCTACTTAACAATAACCGGCGAGAGACATGCTCACCTCTTAACGTTCAATATAATATGATGCCATACTGACAGTCGCATGCAACCATCGAGTTGACGAATATCTATTTTGTCCATATGTTAAGTATCAGAAGTTGCAAAGAAGTCGATTACGATATCATTTTATAGTCGATCGCAACCCTCTTCGTCTCTCCTCTAATTTTTTTCCAGAAAACAAATGTATGTGATCAGTTTCTCTATTAATTTCTTTTCTCTTTGTTTAACGTACAGTTATAAAAAATCATTACTTACTTCAACGATTAGACCGATTTTGTCTTACAATGTTATAAATGGGTAAAGAAAAGAAAAGGAAGGCTAAGAAATGGACATAAATTAATTGCGACAACTTTGACAAACTCATAAGTGATAAGTCAATCACAAATCCATTAGTTGGGTCGCTCTGTTATACACAACACTTTAACAAGGTCTTACCTATAATGTAATAGGGAAGGAGTCACCTCCTAAAGTCCTAAATATAAATATTTGTATACATATTGTTCATTTTAATATTTCTTTTCATTTCACCAATTACTTATACTTTATATTTTATATTTATACCATTTAAAATACTACATAATTATTTGTATTTTTTTTGTTTTCAATGTTTGGTAATTTTCGTGACACGTCCTCTTAACTAATAAATCAATCCGGAAAATGATATCAACAACTCTGAACCCGTCGTTGCTTGTCGTGGTGCGGCCCATTACCATCTCCCACCACGAGTGAGACGAAAAATATCTTTCCTCTGTTGACGAGAACAAATACAAATAAGAGAGGGTCGAAAATATGTGATGAAACAGAAAAAATATTACCTCAAAGAGTCATAGATAAACGTTAATAGTTTTCGATCAGTTGGTGATATTAAAAGACACAATATCTCCGAAATAAAATCGGTGTAACTGTACAATATAGGTAACTGAAATTCGAACAATTCATATCACATAATAGTGTATTTATTAATTTAACATTTTCAATATAATATTGTTTATCTATCGCCTAATTATTGTTATGAAACGGGACGAGCCCAATACAAAACGATGATAGATCATGACGCAGGTTATGCGTTTTGGTGCAGTCACGATTAAAAAATAATAAAAGTTCTCACAGAAGTTTTCAAAATATCTGCCGTCACCTCCAATTATTATGTTTGCGAGCTGCCAGTGTACATTATAATTTACAATAAAATACAATATTGCATCTGTATTATTATCGTACATGATACGGGCAGGTATATATTATAAAATCGCTGCAGTTCTAATAACATATGTCCATAATATAGTCCACAGCGGTCGTGGTCCTCTATTCCCCTCCCTTTCACGCTGCGTACACTTAATCCCATGCGGTAAATCCTCCGCCGCTGCACAACCAACGATTTTTTTGCTCCCGGTTGATAATTATTTGTATACGTGGGCCCGAGCTTTAATCGTCCACTGCTGCTGTCACCGAATGGTTACAGTCGGTTACGTTAGGTAAACCGGACGCGTACAATAGGAACCACGCCGCTTATACGGTACATTATATTATTATAATACAATATTATACGGTATCGTCTATAATGTGTATGTACACAATATACCTCTGCGTGGTCCGTTTCGATTTCGTCCTTCCCCCCCCCCCCCNCCCCGCCCATCTGGTTTTACGACTCCGTGACGGCGGCCTCTCCGCGAGATTACGAATTTATATTATTTATAGTATAATTTGCTTTTTTATTGGGTACTTATTTTTTTTCCCGCGTGCGAGTATCACGACATCAACCGGGCTTTTCACCGCTCGGTATAATCATATTATTATTATACCAAGGTACCTAATAATATCCAAACCTCGATATTACTCTCGTCGACGGCGAAATCGAACCGTTAATTTAAGGGTCGTGAGTTCGCACTGCGTACAATATCATATCAACCGACTGACGATTACAGCGAACTGTAATTAGTGATACACATATTATATTATAATATTGTGTAACACAAGTTTCAAAGAGATATTTAGTAAGATAACCGGGATTAATTTACTGACATAAGCAATCATATAGAAGTCGAGAATTTAAATGGTACCTAATTCAATTTTGCTGTCAAATTATAAGTTCAATGTTGTAGATTAGGTAAAGTTAGGGTTCACGTACTGATGCTCATAACTGCTGTGGTTAATATATATATATATTATATTATATTCGTATTTTGAAGATCACGTTCATAATATCGTTGTTGAAGAAGATCTGACGTAGAATCGAAGTATATACATAAAGTAAATATAAGATGACAACGAACGTTTATTATTACTATTATTATTTAAAAAAATTTAATATTTCACAATATAATTTCATTACAAATGATCGACTGACATGTTAGTGAGTATAAAATCCCCAATGTATCACATGGAGATGGGATATATAAAACGGAAATTCTTATACGGGGCAAGCCTTTGAAACCAGTATAGTTTCCTGTTCTTTGTATACAGTAGCATTATATCATTATTACGAAAAAAAAAAAGTAATAATAATAATAAAGAATTAAATAAACCGAAAATGATACAATCGTTCGTTTTTATTCGTCGTGTCTTTTTTCACAACAGTCTACCAGACAACACGTCTGTGTTGCAGTATGGGGCGGTGACACGACTATATTTGCATAACGGTTCTATTTGTCAACAGTTCTCATTAATGAAAAAAAAAATTCATATTTATTTCCATACTTACAAATTGTCTCTCGACCTTCTCAATATCACTCAAGTTATATATTACAAATGACACATGAGATTTCACCCCTATAAGATTCATTTAACAATATCCAACATCATGAGATACATGGGCGGCGCCAGTATAGTAGATGCAACAATAATAATAATAGTAATAATATTTTTTGCTCGCATAAGACAATATAAGAATAATTCTTTTATAGAGGATATAGTTATTGTAATAATTTCATTAAGGACGAAGACTGCTTACAAAAGAAGAGAGAAGTAAGCGCTCCAGGTTTTTTATTTTTATTTTTATAATCTGTGGGGGACTTGATGTGATTTTAATACTATGAGAAAATGGATTATGAAAAATTTAAAACACCAGAGGACAAAAAAGTTGGTATACAAATTATATTTTACAGCTGATACGAAGGAAAATGTATTAAATACTAATGAAAAGTTTCCCTGTTTTATGGTAATTAGTGATTACAAACATAAATATTTTCAGATAACTTTCAACGTATTATTTTATCACTCAGGTGTTTAAATATTTATAAAATTAACTTTTAATATTATAATCAACAACTTCTATAATAGCTTGCGCGTTAATTTTTTTAATAACTTAAGTGGCCAAATCCATGGTAATTAATATAATTCATCTTGATATCGAATAATGAAGATAATAGTAATGGAATAAATAAATTTTATTTAATTAATTTTATTTATTTATTTATTTATTTAATTTAATTTATTCTCTTTTCTCATTAACGTTTTTGAACAATTATGTTTCTACGACACTTTTTTTTTGAATTTCTAACATTTTATAGAAAAGATTAAGAGTGTCATTGTAAAATTATTTTGTTCAAAATTGTGCCAATTTCGTAAATAGAAGAATTTAATTCGATGAAAAGTCGTATTTCAACGGTAGCAAATGTTAGTGGTTCCTGTGGCTGTCAAGACCCGTGAGAAATATTCGATCGTTTATAAAACAGTCGGATACAGTGTTCCTACTCTTAGGGACTACATTTGTTTTATCAACAGTTTCTAGCCATTATTTTAGTGGTGGAGCTCGTCTTTTTTTCAGATTCAATTACGCTCACTAGATTGTTTATCCTGAAAGTAATGTTAGTTTAATCAATTTCAAAAAAGTCACGTGATATCCAAGTAATAAAATTTAAAATGTCTAACATAATAATATACTATAAAATACAGTACAATGTACAGTAAGAGAATGTATATTTTTCAAATTTCACGTTTCTAAAATGGTAGAATTTTAATGTTTATTGTTTATTATAATTTAATATTAAAAAAGTATACCTAACATTCACTATTAGCATAGAAATACAATTACTCTGGATAACAATATTAAATATCATATAAATAAACACACATACCTAGGCTAAAACCTAAACGGTAAAATATTAAAATTAAAGTTTACTGAATAAGTACCTACATTGTATATACCTACATGTTTTTTTTTAGTTTAAAAACTTTTTTTTGAACTCTCGGAAATGTAATTTTGTTAATATTTTATTAGTGTTATACAATGAATCATAGAGAACTATTTCTTGACGTTTTTGAGTTGTTTGCTTAAGAAGTATTCTGTACGCTGCAGTATACAAATTAATTTTGAGTGCGGCCAAGCATAGTTCAAATCTAAAATCGTAAATACGCGTAGGTAGTTTTGTTGCGAAAACAAAGTAAAAACGCACAATCATAAATCATTGGTTATAAGTTCTAGCATTAGTAGTATTTTGATCATAGTTAAACAAAAAAGGAAAACCGATTGTAAACATTTTTACATTATAGGTCTTGAGCAGAAATATTTTAGGTAAATAGTATTAAATATTAATTAGCAATTATATATGTACATAAATTACTATTAGTTCTCACAATATAAGCCTTATATAATATCATAAAGATACCTAGCTAGTAATCATTATAAATTATACTTTAACTTAAACAAATTGTGCACATTGTGTTCGTATTTTATATATTATAATTATTTAAACACCTATATTGTTATATTATTATAGTTTTATAAGCCGATGTTATTCGGTGATCGTGATTATGAAAAAGTTAAGGGTATCTATTAGTCACTCGTCGTAAGTACCCATAATTTATGTTTTTCAAAAGTGCACTTTTCAACTTTTGACCAGTGAGATTTTTGAGTTATGGTGTAGTCATACAGTAGCGTAATTATGTATACGTTTATCGTCATAAGTGAGTTTAACTTGTATATTTTTGATTTATCGAATTAAATGGCACAAAAGAGAAAAAAATCTTCATTCTCCTTGTGCTTATGTTACATATTTACGCATTATGAACATGTTATTGTACTTATACACATTGTTGTCTGTTTAATATTCACTCAAGTTATTAGTAACTACATAATACAAGGATGACGGGTGTCTTAATTACCTGACTGTGGTGACCAACAGCAATGTACCTAATATTGAAAATTTATTTTCCCTATAAATCAGAAATCTACGAGAAGGGGAGCCCATTTATTGACGTACTACACATACGTTATCGATTACGTAAAAGCTAACGTTGATTTAATAGCATTTAACGTCCTTATCCCATAATAATAACTCATTGAAATACGTAAATACATTTTTATGGTAAACGCCAATAAAATGCTTTATTATTTGTTTCTGAATGAGATTTTTTTTTGAATTTGTCCTTTGACCTCATAAATCTAAGTGTTAGCATTTTATTTTTATCCAGTAATCTCTCTTGATTTATGTACAACAGAACGGTTCTATAAATTAGTACACTTCTATTAAGCAACCGGCAAAACATTATTCGAGCGCGTTTACATTTATTTTATTTTAAAACGTATTTTGTTTTTAATTATTTAACATTTAAATTCCATTATTACGATGAAATTACTACACACCTAGAATCAACCTGCAGATTACCAGACTCGCTACTGACTTTAATACTTGTCAGTCATTTGGGTAAATCGGGGGTTTTTATAATTGCTCGCAATTGAAACAACTGCAGGTTTTACCTTTTGAAAAAAAAAACGCGTAGTTTGTTTAAAATTATATCATATTGAAAGTATAATCGTTGTTGTTTTTATCCATTAATGTGTAGTTTTTATTAAGCTCGGCGATGACGATTTAATATTAATAATAAAGTCTATCGTCGTCTAGACGTCTGTCGTTATGTAGTTTTTGTCGTTACCTCAACACAAACCACATATTATTATAATATATATAGTTACTGGACGTAATAATATTATTGAATTATATTATTAAAAGAGGTTTTGGGATTTTCGTATTTGACATCGTCAAAAACACAAGTGTGCGAAATGTGCAGCGCACCGTCTTTGGTCAAAGTGTTGTGGGGAAATGTGAAATGCGGACTGTTGCCCGAACTGTGTGCGAATCGTGTGAGCAGTGCCGGCACCGGCAAAAAGCAGCCTCCCGTTCGCGTGACGGTGATCGAGGGCCAGGGCGCAGGGCCGGTGGTGTGCGCGGCGGTGAGGAAAATTTTCAAAGCGGCCCAGGTGCCGGTGGAATGGGACTACCAGACGCTGAGCGTGTACCGCGACCAGAAGACCAACCGGATGACCGTCAATCCCCAGCTGCTCAGTTCCGCGGACGAGACGGGACTCGTGCTGTGCGCCAGGGACTCGGCAGTGGGGCACAACGACTCGGAATGGTCGGGCTCGTTGGCGCTCAACAAGGCGCTCAACGCGTTTGTCGGCGTGCGCAAGTTCAATTCCGCCGTCGGCCACGAGCCGTACGGCCCCGTCAACGTGATAAACATCCGGGACAACGTGAGCGGCGAATACTCTGAAATCGAGCACATCGTCTCCCCGGGTAATAATATAACGATCGTCGTCTTTGCGCACCGTTACGTAGATACATTTACGTCGTCCATCGTCACGTCATCGTCATTACCTACAAACCTATAGTTACCTAAAGGTTCTCTCTCTCTCTCGAGTAATATTATTAGATGGGTAGGTACTAGCCCGCACTAGGTGTATTCGTTAATATACATTTCATAATAAACCGACCCTGTCCTCCGCGGCTGTAAATTATAAAATATATATATGATATTTCGACCCCGCAACTACAGCTCACCCGCCGTATATACAAACATCGCCGTCAACTGGTTAATCTATCTTTGTCAAATCTGAATTTCATATAATTTATGAAGCCGGATAATCAGGATTTTTGGATTTATATTTTTAAACAGAGTATACACACGTTTAAATTATTACAGACATTTTATATATACGGTACATATATTACAGTTATTAGACCTTAATGAAATGTATTTATTTGGTTATACGAGTAACTATATACTCGTCAAACCGTCTGAATTTTAAAAAAAATGTTGTATTTTTAATGCATTCTGCTTGCTTATACCTATTAAATCTACTATTCCTCGTAGCTAGAAGCTGCAGCGCGAGATTGATACATACCTGATTAATGCTGATTTAAATCTTCTACAATTATTGATCTTGCACACGAATAAAAATACTCGATATGTTCATTTCCGTTTGTACTACCGTTCGCTGGTCATAAACTCATAAATAGTTCATGCGTTTACTATTCCGTATAAAAACGTTAAACATAATTTTCGGCTGAAAATAATTTGGCCAAAAGGTGCAGGTGGGTCCATCAGTGTTAAAACTTTGTAATGAGATATGAAAAATTGGATGTTTCTGAGACGTGGGTCTGGATGAAAGGTAATGGAACGATCTGGTAAGAGAAATGAATAATAGTCTTTAAAGAAGTACACGAAAACGTATTAATCATCGAAAACATCAAAAACAGAAAAGGAGAATCGTAATGGTCACGTCTGCCACTACATAATATTATATGATGTCATGTCATTTAAAATCGATAATACTTTTGTGAATACAAAATATGTTGAATATTACAAAAGTTGGTTCTCATTCTCTAAATGATTAGACTTAACTATAAATAATGACAAAATGGTGATTTATAAAAGTTATTGTGGAATAATCCATAATTTTCATACCAATACAGATTGCTCAGATTGCTGTACCTGTGAAGGATATTAGATTTTATTTTCAGTTTTTTTTCGTACCTATGAAGATTGATTGATTTACCTGCATTTTATGCAAAATGTTTTAATCGTTGTTTTTGATGAAAAATAACGTTCAATAAATTTCTTTTGTGATTTGGATTGGTTCAAACTATTATTCATTTATGCGCGGAACTTATTGCTTTTGGCAGCCTTTTGTATTGAACATTTATTTTGAAGATAAACATTTTTAGAGTAAGTTTACTTGTATACGAGTAATTTTTATTGTTTTATTTTTCTATTTTATTATTATTTTTATTAAGAATTATAATACAACAATAAATTCCTATTCATGCAGAAGGAACAAAAGTTTTTGAAAATATTGCTTTAACGTTAAAAATTAATGATAGTTTTATTTTACAAGTTTGTTTTACTTTAATTTATAATTGGAATACCCGAGGGAACGACGGATATAATTTGGGGTTAGTTTTAAACGAACGGCGAAAACACTTGTAACAGAAGATAGCGCGATTAAAGAGTGTCCCCGACCCTAGCAATCGTTTATCACCAGTGACAAAGTTTAATAAATAACTAATTTTTTAAACATTCTACATTTGTGTTTTTCTAAACTTCTATACACAATTCACTGTTATCATAGTCACCATTTCCCATTATGTGTTATTGTGTTAATAAAAACAAATTCGATATTTATTAAGATTTCCAAATAAAACCTACGAATTCATTCGGTTTATGTATTATAAGTTTTAACATACAGCCACTAAATATTGTTCAGCCAGGGTGTGGCTTAGTGCAAAAGCGTTTTATTATAAACAATAAATTAATCTGTAACGTTATTTTTAGTATATTATAGAAAACGTAGAATAACACGTAACCGCAGCTCGACATATACATATGTATATACATAATATGGTCTTAAAAAAAAAATCATACGATTTAAATTTTTCACATATTTTAATAATATTGTACACGAAAAAATATAGATTTACATATTTATTGTCGAATTCAGTGCGTGAACGCAAATCTTACAGTAATCTGCGTCTCCGTTATGTATACGCATATTACGATTTTAGACAGGGCGTTTTTCATATTTGCATAACTTTTACCGTGCCTAGTGAGGGGAAAATATTTATTTATTTTTAAACTGGTTTATAATGTTTTACCAACATTGAAATGTGAACGCGTGTAAAGACCACCGAGGTCATCGAATTGGTGATAAAATTCTAAGCTTTTAGTCCAATTGTTTCATTATAAATTCACAAACGTGTATTGTTTAATTCAAAACAAACGATATAGGGGTGCATTTCATAAACGAAATCGGTTGAACTATGGAAAATAAAACGTCAATTTAATATTATAATAGAATGATGGATTTATAGAGTCTAATCAAATATTTTAAATTAAAAAAAAAAAAAACAATACGTCTTGTGTACGTTTAAGTGTTATCGAAATATCTATGTATAATATTATCTGTACTTACAATAATTCTTCAATTTGTTTCTATCTGTATGTAACGTACAATTTATTAACGCACAATTGTATACACTAATATATTATGCAGTGTGTTATGAGAATTGTATAACCCACTAATATCCCAAATAATATGATTAGTCGAGTATCTATAATAATTTATTATTAGTCTGGATTTTCATAAAAAATCTGTAAGTTCGTCGAAGCCTTAGTTGTGTACGCTGTATTTTCTTCTATATAACAACCTTGACAACTGCTATGGCCCTACAGCACGACGTACTTCATTTACTGCATACAAAAGGTAATTCAATCCTCTATGTATTAGAATTAATATTTTGCTTAAATTATAAAATTATGCGGTTGATACGTTGCTACTTTAATGATATAAGACGATTAAATTCAGGAGTTTGATTTTAAAATATCTATACTACACGCATTTTGGTCATATTATGTTACAAGTGTTTCTCTTAATGATATTATAATGTATATAATAAGTATATTATATTACATTATCTATATAACATTATTACCTAACCTAACCTGTAGCGTCAGTGAATAGTGAACACTGTACGAAATATACGACAGTGCGTGGTTTTAAACTTATTCTTGTAATCACGGTACGTTGCATTCGGTAACCCTCCGACTAAGAGATACTCGTGTAAGCGTGAAGGGTCCTCAGAGACACGCAAAACAGTTAGTTTCCGGTTGGGGTGGGAGGGTGTTCACATCAATGAAAACCTGCGCGGGGTAGTACGCACTCATAAATATATAATATTTTATAATGTACAATGTAGTTGGGTTCGTCAGTGTACAATGTATAAATAAGGGGCGCGACGAAATAGTAACGAACGGTCGGGGTGCCGGCGGTTCGGCGAAACGCGTTGTATAACGATGATAAATATAAAACGCATAGGTACCTTATATTATATGGGTAGCATTATATGCAAGAATGACAACGGTGCGGTCTCGTCAGTCAGTCGTTACTTAGTACGACAGATGAATGATATTTAATATAATGCCCGTTTACCGCGGGTGTTCATATAATATAATAAAATATGGTAACGACACGGTCATGATATAATGCTAAACACCCAGGCGTCGTGCAGTCCATCAAGACGGTGTCGAAGAAAAGCTCCACGGACGTGGCCAAGTTGGCGTTCGACTACGCCTGCAAGTACGGCCACTCCCGGATCACGGTACTTCACAAGGCGGACGTGATGATGCTCACTGACGGCATGTTCTTGAGGGCCTGCCGAGAGGTGAGCGCCTGCTTCCCGGATGTGGAATACCAAGAGGAGAAACTCGACTCGTTCTGCCTTCAAGTGACCTCTAATCCCGGCCGGTACGACGTGCTGCTCACGACCAGCCTTTATGGCGCGGTGGCCAGTGCTGTGTGCGGCACGATGTCAGGTGGCCTGGCTACGGTGCCGACGGTTGCATACGGGCCAAAGGCGACCGTGTTCAGCACCATGAGTGACTACGGTTACAGCCACTACGGTCATAGTGATGGCGGTGCTAGGATTGTCAACAAAATGGTTTGCGGCCGTCAACCGATCATCAACCCGACGGGCATCATTAGAGCAGCCGCGTGGATGTTAGATCACGCTGGCATGGTGGTCGCTGGGCGCTGCATTGCTACGGCCCTGGAAAACACTATCCGGCTTGGCGTCCGTACCCAGGATATGGGTGGCAACGTGTCCTGCTCGCAATTTACCGATGCCGTTATCAAGAACCTGGAGGACTTGAAGCCCGTCGGTGGTTAGGAGAGTGTAGCCGGTCAGATTTGAAACCCACGATATAAAAATTTAAACTTGTTAAATTCCATTTGACAAAAAAAAGTGTAAAAATCACCTATTGTTTTATACTATTATTTTTATGTGCTTTGGGTAATTAAAATACTATTGATAAATTATTATTATTTACTCTCTTACTACTTGCATCATGAACTACGTTCAATATTGTTGTAGATTTTATGTTATTTGGTCAAGCAGCCAAGAGAAGTATAGTTTGTTTAAAATAAGACGTGATTAACTTATCAGCACCGCTGACATAATTGATAAATACACATTGTTAAATGGTATGTTAGGTTTGTATAAATGTACCCCTCTATACAGTACTGATTGGCATTTGCTTTGTCGAAGTTCAACTTTTCCGACAACTAGTTTAGACTTTATAGACATTAAAAATCATAGTATGTCATAAACTATAGTATGGTTTGACTAATAACAAGGCATGAATTAATAGTTTATAATAAACTATAGTTAATGATATATAATGATTTTCAATGTCTTAAGTCTAAACTAGTTACCGGAAAAGTTGAACTCCGACAAAGCAAATGCCAAATAGTACTGTATATAGAGGGGTACATTTATACTAACCTAACATAACATTTAACAATGTGTATTTATCAATTATTTCAGCGGTGCTGATAAGCTAATCACGTCTTACTTTTAACAAACTACTTCTCTCTGCTGCTTGACCAAATAACATAACTTGCAGAACGGTTCTGGAATCTACAACGATATTGAATATAGTTCATGCCGCAAGTGGCTAGAGAGTCAATAATGATAATTAATCAATAGTATTTTCATTACCCAATACACATAAAAATAATAGTATAAAACAACGCTTTTTTGTTAGGATTTTGTGGGTTGTCAACTACCATAACTATCGCAGTGGACTACGGGATACGATTGCCATTTGCCAATACTGTATACACAATAGTGACAATACACATACTATATTACTATAATAAAAATAATTATATATTGAAACAGTTATGCCAATCTTTGAAATTGAGACTATATAGGTACTACAGTGCATTGAATATTGATAACACATATATTATTAATATATGGATACTCTGTACCGAACAATTACTAAATAAAAACAACATTTTTGAATAAATTGCTGGGACCGAGTATTATTAGGTACCAACCTAAAATTTACCCCGTTATACTTAAACTCATGACCACAAAATGTTTAAAGGTATTTCGATCCATCTTATTGTTTAGACGTATACCTCCTACTCATATCATCTACTATTTTGTCAATTTTAAATAGGACATTATAAGTTATGCACGGATGCTCCTGAATTATATGTTTTGTTTTGTTTTGTAATTCGTTCAACAGAAATCGTAATTAATAATATACTGTCGTATATTTTAATTTATTATTTCTACCCATGTTAAATACAGACATTGAGGTATATGAACGGTAGAATGTAGGTTCTGTACAGCCGTACTGGTTCTGTTTCTAGTATATTTACAAATACAAAATACATTTATTAATTATTAATATACCATTTATTTAATGCAACGTGCATCATGAGTAATTCGGGATGCATGCCGATGTGACGGCCACATTTTTGCAACAAACAACAATAATGATAATATCTAAACAACCTTTGGTATTCGTTAGAATATACCAAAAATGTTCGGGCCGGCAGTGCCTCGAACCAAAATACAAATGGTACAGTTATTTTCTCCTTGCGGCCTTGCTCATTAGTTATTACAATATTTACAATATATTATTATTTTTAAACAATGGTAGTTGAGATGTCCACTGCTGTTTGTGCCTATACAAAGAACATGTGTATTATAATATAGGAAACTGTACATCCTACTTTGACGCATCGGAAGGGCGTAAAGACATGTATCTAAAATAATAAACCTCTAAAAACAGGATTCATGCGTCCGCGATTCGGAGTTTATCAATACTCGTTTTTCCAAAGCACAATTCTATATAATACGCACTAGCGAATTGCCAAGCAAGAACAGTTAGTTGTAAACTTATGGGTCAGTATTTCGTCGCATTGAACATCACTATGTGTATGCTAGCTTACAAAGTAGGAGAACGAAAAGCAACGCGTAAACGGAACGAGTATCGTGCCATGGAGACTGGTGACGGACTCGACGACCGTTTCATAATAACTAAGTAACTGTAAACAAAAAAGTCTGTGCTTATCACTGCCGGATCGCGCGGTTTTGGAATCTTCCTGGATTTCACAGATAAATGTTCATGCGACACATTGGTGTAAATAGGGGTGCTTTAGGGTCAAAGCTGAATCTCGGAGGTTATTTGTGCCTATGCCGGATCGTTGAGACAAATTTTCAAACATAATTTCTCGATAGGAAATTCTAGCTTTAGTTAGATTTTATAAAGGTTACGTCGGTATAACCACGGTAAATTCAGCCGCGACGATACCATTGCACAATAGTGTATGCTCGATATGAACGATAAGTTTCCACGATATTTTTCTTTGGTTATCAGTCTTACCACAACAGTCCATTTTCCCTCGATTCGTCTCGCTGCCGATCGATTTACGACTCACGAATTCGTTATAATAATGTGCACTGCAGTGCATTTTGTTGAACTATAACCATTACATTATAGTATTGAACGATCCTCTTCATAATTCCACGTACGCGGCACGTATATAGTTGGTAAAGTATGCAACAAATTTCAAAATTATTTATCTCCAGTCCGATGAAACGCAAAGGCCGTTTCCCGTGTCAGTTTCCGGTATCATTCAACTTGTCTAAATTATTCACAGGCTCTTTGTAGAAATATCAACGATTTGATATGCGTCTGGGGCAGTTAATTATAATTTATAATTGATTGTTTTTGAGTTAAGAAAATCCAAGAAAATCATAGATCGCGTAGGTAATATACCAGCCGACAACAATATAATTGGATAAAGTGCACATTTTTGGCGGTGAAAAAGATAAAAATACCCCGATTATAGTCATAACAGTACTTTTTTTGCATGTTACAGTTTGATTTGAATAAAAATAAACTCTATACTTTAATAGAGTATTAGAGATCGAGATATGAGCAAGTCTTTTGTTGCTTCATATATCAATTTTAAAGAAATTAATTAATGATTCACAATTTTATATTTAGTATATAATATCAATTAAACTAAGCGTAACAGTGATATTTTAAAATAAAATTATCAAGTAGTAATTAAATATTATAAATTAAAAACATTATGAAAAAGATTATTTTAATGTAAAAAATAATTGATCTATCCTGGTTGCATTTTTACAATAATAATATGTTTATTTCCGGCTGGTCCAAATGTGCATTGCCCGTTATATGTAATAATGCATTTCGGCGACTGATTAATAACAATGGTTAGGTATATATATTCACCCGCGGCACAATATAATTTCACATTTTAGTATATTATCGTAAATAGGGGGATTTTTTTTTAACTCAGTCAATAAACGTGTCTACACCACATCCCTACCGAAAAAAAATCAACTCAACTACCGAACAGACGCTGATTTATAAACACAAATAAAAACACCCTCCCCCTACACGATCCTAACCAAAAACGTTATTAATATATATTATATATTACGGGCTTTTATATTATACGTTCTTATATAATAGGTTAATAGGAGCATCACATGCATGTATATAAACGTTCCTACTATTTGCTTATAAATATGTATGTTTTTCCCTCTTCCTTCCGATGTATAATATAGTACGAGAAGATGATAACAATAATAATTTAACCGTACTATACCGGCTAATGGACCGAATATTATTGTGTTTTATATTGTGTGATCATTTTTATAATGTATACCCGTATTATATAATATTATGGAGTTCGAGTGTTTGCCACCCACAACCGTGAACCGTGTAATGGAGCTCTTTTTTCTTTTTTTTTCTTTTTGAACGACTTGAGACTCGTGTACTTGCAATATTAATCAAGAAAGTCGACAATCGAGTAAAAAAATAATGACGCCACTGTGGCTTTACTAAAAAAATTAAAAAGAAAAAAAGTCAAATTGTTTGAAAAAAAAAAAAATATTTACCCACTTCCAAATTCCCAAACAATCCATAAACATTCAACAGTGTCCAAACATAGATTATAGGTTTATATTTGTATTACAATTTAAAATTCAAAATCAAAACCCTTATTTAGACTTATTTCTTGATAAAATTATATTAATTGTATTAATACAACCATAATATAGCGTTAATCCTCCCAATTACGAGGTATAAAATTGTATTACAGACTACAGACTACAGTTTAAGCCCACTATTAAACCGGGTTTACATTTGTCTATACGCCCGTTTGTTAATTTATTTTGTTGACGATTTGCTTACTTTACTGCGTTTGGCCCCGGGCTCTAAATATTTAATATCTGGTATCATATAACTATATAAGATATTAAGATATAGTTTGTGCCAAACGTGACGATGGATTGATTTTCATCATGAGTCTACAATTGTTAATAGCTAGAAACAAAAAAAAATCACACTTTACGAGCAGTCCAACACCCAGTTGTTATACTATGAATAATTTAATACAATTATTATATTCCAAATGATTTATGTGTTAAATATTAAATAATATAAGTTACGAGTGTAACATAACCAAACATTTATGTTACCTCAAAAATTCAATATTTTTTTTCAAAATTATTCATTACTTACTAAAATGGTAATCTGTTATAATATAATATTATAACCGGCTGAGTGCCTGAGTGTGGGCAAAAAACGATAGTTAAGTAAACAGTATTTACTTGGAAAACGCATTTTGACCGACATAATTGGGCCGAGTATATTATGTGAAACGCGTTTTATGAGATCACACTGAGAATATAGAATTTAGGTATACCTAAAACTTTATCGCGTGGGTGTGCAGGTGTGTGGGTGTGATGTGAGATAATGTGTAGTTATGCTAGAGAGAATATAATATTTTGTTTTAATTTCGTAACGAGAACGTGCTCCGGTTTTGTCCAGCAGGCCGAATCACATTTTTATGCATTCCGCGCCTTTCTTCGATTTTTCGGCGGCCCCACCCTCCGCCGACCCATACTGGTCTCGCTCGTTGATATAATACATTTTAACCGTTGATTGTCGACGTCGACCGCGTGCCAAGATCTAATAATATAACGTAATTAGATTTTCCATTATTCTGTACTGTTATATAATTACGTGTATTTTCGTTACACACACGAAATGTATAACATACATGTTATAATATTAAAATAATATATTGAAACGAACGACGCCGTTGTCTCGCCCCAGAGACAATGATGATGATCATCATAATAACAACAACAACAACAACAAAATAATAATAGATTGTCATTAATCGTTGATTGTGGTTTAACCAACTATAGTACCGTCAGCGAAACTAGGCGAGTGATTTTAGGCTTTTAGCGCTCCCAGTGGCGTTTTTTCATTAAGGCTTTCTACACTATTATATAGCCCTACCGAAAAAACGACACTGAGGGCGCTAAAATCACCCGCCTAGTTTCGCTCCCTTTACTATAGTCTACGGAATTTAAATACAATTCACGTATTTCCTTTGGTGAAACGGATAGAAGTGTAACTTTAAAATCCCATCGTTCGTTCAACATATACTAATCAAAGTCGTTTTTGGAGGCTTCAAACTTGCCGGCTTTGTCACGTAAATCGCAGGTCATTCAGGCGTGCGGTTGACGCGTGTGCGACGAGCTTGTGACAATATGTTCATATTATTTTGCTCTTTCAGGAATCTGAAATTCCTGCCAATTATATTTGTTTTCGACCAAACGTTTCTCGTCCAATTCAATTACGATTGATGCGCGCTAACACGTCGAATCTAGCTCCTTTGATGTTCGTTTTCCGTTCACAGGCTGCATATCCATCTGATCGACACACATTTTCAATGTTATAAATTCGGAAGACAACACCCCTTTAATGTACATAGTATGACAATGTTTGCAAACATTTTTAAATTTTTACTCTCATAACGAGTCTTAAAATTGTAGTATAGTAACTGCAGCATCATATACAACTTTAATATGGTAATACATATACGTATACAAATACTTGTGTCTTGTGGGCTGTGACCTATACTGGTATTACTTATTTATATGTATAATAATGTATGCACGGTTGGAATGGTTAACATGTTTCATAAATTGTTCTTATATAATTATTATAAATATTAAATATAATATTATAATATATTCGAACAAAACGCATGTGTTTAATTTCCTGCGCTAATAAAATCACGGTCTTCTTTGAAGTTATAATATGACGGTAGGTACTCTGAAACATTACGCCAAGTTGAACTCGAAACTCGACTTCAAAGTATTTAAGTGCTATTAACAAAAACAACATTAATATTTAATAGTGCATAATAAACTCTAAATATTATTAAGACAATAATATAATTATTGCAGTTTCTCTGTAAAATGGATAGGAACTAGGAACAAGGAAATCACTGAGCTAGAATAATTCTGATTTAAATGAGCAATTACTTATCGATTTAAAAAAAAAAATCATTGTGTATTTAACTATATAAATAGGTAGGCACCTAAAAGTAATACGATGCACTTATTTACTATAGCCAAATTTATAGAAAAAAGAAAAAATACTACACAGTTAACTATGTGTACAAGTACTAAGTGGGTACTGTATATAAAAATGATTTGTACGAAGAATAATATTATAATGAAAGTCATTATATTTTCATTGTTTTATAAAGTAGTGTTTTGTATGAAACAATTAAATTAGTTGCATACATAATTAATTATTATATAATTTATTATGGTAATAAATGATTTAATAATTTAGTATTCATTATTCCTCTAATAAGGTAGGTAGGTTATTTTCGATAATTATATAAGACGTTGGAATACTCATATTATAACTATATATCACTTGATATAAAACTTTTCTTACACTCAGCCACCTAGGTAATATAAAAAGTCTTCTGAACACTAATATATACTATCTGTACAAAGTGGTGGTTTCCACTGATTTATATATATTCAACTCGTGCAAAAATCCTGTAATATTCATGTGCAATTATGAATACATGAAGTATAATATTAAAATATTTCGTACAGTGTATAATTCAAACTGTTCAGACGAAAATAACTTGTTGAAAGTATTCAAATTGAAACTTTATATACTTCATCCTACATTTGTACATTATAATTTATATGTAGATATACCTGTAACACTCCCGGATAGCGATGTACGTTTTATTATATTTATATAAATTATTATTTTGATTCTGTACGACTGTACGTAATTTCCTCATATAATATTATAAAAGTTTATTTTTATTTTTTTATTTTATTACTTGAAGTTCCCTGACATTGTCATCTAAACTTATATCGAACAAAATTACATATTTTTGGTAATATATATAAGTCAGTAATTTTGATAATATTAGATACAGTATTAAAGTGCTTAACAATGTACTGTATTTTAATTATGATTTTAATAATAAAATAATGCTACTAAGTAAGTTTTAATTTATTTGCAATTAAGAAGATGAAAAAATTATAATAAAAGTACATGTGGGCGTTTACGCTTGAGTCGGCGTACAGAAGGTGGGTCACTTAGTCTGTAGAATTTTGCTCTGCTAGCAGAATTTATGTGGTTGAAGAAGTTGATTGCTAATTTTTTATGTACTCATTTATTGTTTATTTTTATTTAATATTTACATTTTCCGTAACAATATTAGATTATCATATTTTGTACTCTTCTAATATAATGTTGGTTAATAAGATAGAAAAAGGTTGAACATTTAAATGTCGTAGTTCGTACTAGGTTAATGCAGTAATACGAATACCAACGAACGCATCTGCCTTCAACAATAATTATTAATTATTATCACCGTCGAAATAACCAAAATAAACAATCATACTATATTATCGTTGTCATGTAAATCATTTTAAACACGAAAATATAACAAGACCCGGCATAATATATCAAAAACAAATACCACAAAATTCAGAAAATTTACTGCTTTTAATCAAAATTAAATACATAAATATAAGACATAAATAACAAGATGAACATCGATGAGTGCAAGTACAACGGAGCAGACAGTCAGTGCATCGACCAGATAACCAGCTTGCTGTATAAGATAAAGGACCCGGTGCATCTGTCCAACGTGCACGATTGGGTGATGAAATTGACGACGGGCGAGCCGAACAGCCGCAAGACGGACTACTTGCGATTACTCGAGTACGCGTTGAAAAGCGACGATGGCCAAGGCCTCCGAGAACCGTTCACCAGCCCTCCACTAGACGGACTGCTGGCCAACCCGAATGGCAGGTCGTCGTCCCCAGTCCACTCGGTTGCCGTGCGTGTCGGTGGTGATAAGAGGACTGCGGCCGGCGGCAGTTGCTGCAGGGTCGACACATTGGACATCAGTCCGTCCTCAACGGCTGAAGACGAGCCGCCTGCTATCTCCGCCGCCTTGGCCGACTTGCTGTGCAGGACCGACAGCAATACGACGTCTGTGCAGAAGTTCCTGGCGGACACGGGCCCGTTGACGTGCGATGGCGCTGCGCTGATGACCCGCGTGGCCAGCGAGTGGCTGAACAAATTTAGCAAGACGGCTGGGGCTGTGTTCGACGAACGGACGCAAAAGTTGTGCGACGCGCTGGCCAAGGAACAAGTTGCCCTGTTGCTCCGGTACCGGACCAACGCGCAACGCATGCTCACCCGTGCACAGATACTCCAGGATCACGTGCGCGAGCTTATGCCTACATTTCAGTACGACCAGTTCTTGATCCGGCCCGACGAGCATGTGGCCAAGGTGTTGCGGGAGAAAAAAAATGGTGGAACCGGCGAGGCCGGACCGGAATCGGATACGGCGCAGGCAACGGACGTGGATGCCGAGGATCATGCGATGCAACAGAAGAAGTTGATGTGCGCGCTCCAGTGGTTGCGGGCTGAAGTGGAGAGAGCCGACTGCGAGAACATATCGCTCGTCGAACGGTACGACGCCGTGGTGGCGGCCATCGTTATGGCCAGCAATAAAAAGATCGCCAACGAGTGCCGAGCCAAAGCTCGAAAACTCGAAGTACAAACCGAACTGAGCGAGGTCCGAAAAAAGTCGGCAAAGCAAGAGGAGTTGATTGACTGCTACATTGGAAAAATGAGTCTGTAAAAGTGGTTAATTCGGGAGACACTTATTATAGGTGCGTAAGTATCGCTTTTACTGACTCATTTTTCCAATGCGCATAAACGGCTCTGACTAACCACTGAACTAAGCACATCAACTGTTCATAAATTCTGTTGCATCTCGGTGTTGTCGTCATCCTCGTCCAATGCCCCATATCCGGTTCCGTCGTGGCCGATCATTTTCGCCCGCAACACCTTATTGTCACGTGCTCGTTGGGCCAGTACAAAGTCTCGTCGTACTGAAATGTCGGCATCGGCTCATATCAGGTCCTTGGATATTTGTACGAGGGTGAGCATGTGCTGTACGCTCTTCCGCTAATGAAACAATGGTACAAACTGTTCTTCGACCCGGTCGTCGCATAGCTTTTGAGTCCGTTCGTCGTTGTGCCCCATCACGTTCATCCAGCTATTTATGTCAATATAACTTATTATGTATTATAACAATAAAATAATTATTAAAAATAAAATTTCAACTATTATTTTTCAATAACAAATCTACACATGACGTAAAGCTATGTTAAACACATTAACGGAATGTCGAAAAAATAGAGGAATATCGTTAATATACAGATTAGCACATTTTTTTACTATTCACTCTACAGTAAATAAATGTTCAAAAATGTTTTCTCCGCAGGTATTTATACAAAAATACGCGTAGACGTTTTGTTACTCTATTTTAATCTCTTAGATGGGAGGGTGTATGGTTGCGTAAAAAAGTGTATTTTGAACTATATACAATTTGCATACAAATATGTTAGCACGTCAGAATGATTACCTTGTCAGTGATCTTGTATAATTCAGAAAATTATAAAATAAACATACATCACGAACTTACAATATTATACCTAACTGAAATTTGCAACGGTTTTTATTATTACTTTTGATAAATAAAATGCCCGTCAAGACAAAATATTACAATTCATTAGAACATACAAAATTAACTGAATTTTATGTCGTAAACCATAACGTAGCAATAATATTATGACGTACGCATGCCGTATATATATATATATATATATTGTGTTTTTTTATTGATATAATATTATGTTTTCCATTCATATCCATACCCCATCGGTACGAAATACGCAAATATATTGTATTTGTGCATTGTGTGTGTGTGCGTGTGTGTACTGGTCCGCACACAACTAAATGTATATAATGTCTATTGTTATTTGTTTGGTGTTTTGCCTTTTGCTGGGTTAATGCATATGTTTCTTTTCCGGAACACTAAAATAATACACGAATCATACAGGCGGAATATTTGTATTCAACTTATTATTTATTAGTATATACAGTACAATAATATGGTCTAAAGTATATAGTTTAGGTAGGTAGGTAGCTGGTACATAATATTATAATATTCGTTCGCGTCCGCCCCAGTCGTCAAAACGATAATAATTGCAGTCTACCGGTTAGCGTGGAACGTATCATTTCGTCGTACTCGCGGGAGTCTATTATACATTTTATATTATATTATGCACAGACGGCGCGTTTATGTACCTATATATAGGTGTACGCCCACGACAGTCGGGATACCGCGAATACGCACTGAATCGTTTGTATGTTATATACAATATAATACTTGTTATAATGCCATCGGTCCGAGAGTAAGGATGCAAATTATGACCTTTGAACTGTGCAGTATGCTTATTATAATATGTAACACAGTACAACCGTCGGTAGGGGGTGGAGGGTTGTTTGTCGTGAGCCACCGGCGTCTACGGTTTTAGAAAATATGACCTGCGTAATAATAATATGTAGATGACAGCTGCTATAGATATAGGTATATATATATATACTATTTATACATTACAGAGTGTCGCAACATATAATATAGTCTGGATATAGTTGCTGACATTATTACGTCCTCTTACAGTCGTATGATTCGGATTTTCTTAGACAGGATATTTTAATCGAGTTCTCGATTATATTTTATCGAGTGTCACGAGCGCTCCTAGCCCTTACAAATAGGTCGGTACAGCGGTATCATCGTCCACAGTCCTTACTAACAATCCAATTTATAAATCAGTATAATATATAATTGTTTGATTGTTGATTAACAATTGACTGATCCGTGCATATCAAAATACTAGAAAACATTTCTAAAATATTATATATATAAAAATAATATACAACAATGATATAACAAAATGTGTCATCGGAGACCTAAAAATGCAGTAAATACTAAAAGTTTGACTGGTCACAAACTCACAACTGACAAGACCGCATTATTAAAATAAGCATTAAAAAGTTTTTTCCACTCTGTGAACAAACGCCTGGACAACCCAACCTACCTCCCAAGGTTGTCCCATATATATATATTATATATATATATTATATATATGCATATTGCATACATATAGGATTTACAGCAAACCAACGCGTATATAAATTATGTACAAGACGATTGTGTTTATCTAAAATATTCATTTTCTCTCGTCGCTCACTATTTCATACCCGCGTTGAGAGTTGCGACTCAAAACAATAGGTAAACATTACTCTACAGGGCTTCGCGGGTATTAAAGTTATTTACTTGGTTTTCAATCGAATGTCACGTTTCAAATTATTCCGTTCTATATTATAGTCTCGAGCAACACTTGGTAATATTTTATTATCCCCACCTAGCCGTGCACCGTGTACACAATTTTAAAATTAGCAAACCATACGCGAGAATAATGAGCAAAGGAGACTGTAGTATTAGGAGCATTACAACATCCTGGTTACTACATAAAATACATAAATAGTAAATACGTTCCTAATTATTTATTACCTGTCTCAAGATAAATAAAATCAATGTCAAGCATTTCTACCAAACCAAATTCAATGTATGTAATCGAAATTCGAATTAATTTTTTAAACTGTACATACATTTAAATCCCACGTAATAATACACAGTGAGCATGGTTGTCATTTTAGTAGTTCGGTGCTAAATTAATTCAAAGCATAAAAACATTTAAAGATCAATCTACATAGTGTTATTTGATATAAATATATTTTATCTAGCAGTGAACGTCAAACAGTATTGTCAAATAACATAACAATAATTAGGTAATGTAAATACCACCTATGTACAAAATCGAATATCAAAACTAATTATTTTAAATCAACTGATTGTAAAGAGAGTCGAGTCAGGCGGATAATAGTTCCGTACGTATTTATTGTAATATTAAACTATCTAAACAGACTGAGGAGTATAATTTATATAGGTATTTGTGCACACTGCACCAATTAGAAGTTTTTTTCGATTTCAACTGTATAGATACTAAATCAGGCAGAGATGTAGGTTTATTTGAATAATAGAATATTCATTTAAAATAGCTCCATAGAATTTCGTTTTAATTAATTATTGTCCGTATCCCCCATACTTTTCAATATCCATATAAGAATACAATTATAAATGTTAATTTTTACTTTTTCGTTAGAATCTATAAAAGGTTCGTTTTAGTCATTATTTTTTAATTTTACAAACGTATCCTAAAATTGTAATTGATCAGCATGCGATACATTAGCAAATTATTGACTATTTTCAAATATGTACGTTGTTGTTCGTATATAATGTGAAATTTATGGATTAGTTTTCAAATGTATGGAACAACAATTTGCACATTAGAGCCAAAAAAAGAAATGAAGTCCTGAGGAAATGGTGCAAATATCTTAAAATCCGTGGTATTCTTAGTGGGTAAAAAATAAAAATATAAAAGTGTCATCTATGTGTAAAAAGTTAATTATATAATATATAATATATAAAACCGAATAGGGGTATTTCACTGAGTTTGACGCCGTAGTATGATTGCGTGGAATGGTCGGATATAAAATTTATGTGACACATAAAAAGAGGATTATTTGTAGGTACTAAATCTTGTTGGTCACTACTATCACATCGAATATATTGGACATTCGTATATAAACCTTTCACCACAAGATCTGCCACCCAAACTTTAATATTATTTCGATTTATTGACGTAAAAAAAAAAAATATTATACTTTCATATTATGTTGGTGATCGGAGATTACTTTTGCAGTCCTGTTAGCACCGAAAATAGTTTCGGTGACAATCAATGGTTTAAACATATATCATATTAGTGTGTGAATACGATTTTATTATTTACTTAACCTACTGGCATGTGGGGTCTTGATGTAATTTATAATCGGCCCTTCAAAAATCTACGTACAGAGGATACAGGTATATATTATTATAAGTAGGTACATAACCATAACTAACTGCAGCCCGTACTCGAATCAACCCTATTCGCGTGACAAACATGCTGTGATTGATTTTACAAACGCAAAACTGATGATCCGGAAGTATCATTAGTATTGGGTTTTCGTGAATATATTATTTTTGACAAAAGATTTGGCTTAGCGATACCGGTTTCTTTTCAGTTTGCGGTAACATAAAAACGAATCGTCACCGTTGCCTCGCAATGTTTAAGCCATCTTAAATTATTGTTGTGTATAATAGAATGCGATTTCTTTTTCTATATACGAGAAAAAAATTACCGTTGCGCTTACGTACCGAGAACTTTTGTTAAATGGAATGTAATGTATTATTTCGTCAATCGGCTTGGTAAGTTGTTATAATATTTTTAACATTTTCAATCACACAACAAAAAGATGATCATACCCTACTAGACAGCAGAGAGTTGTATATTTACATATTTATGTACAAAAAGGCCAATACAATTACATCGAATTGTTAAGTAGGATACGTCATACGTCAAATTCGATTGACAAAAAAACGTTAGTATTACATACACTGACTAGTGAGTATGTTATCCACACTTTTATTATTGTTATATATTGTAAAAACAGACGAGTGGTTACTTCTTTTGAAATTATATACATCATACTTTATACCAGGGGTCTTCAACCCTTTTATGCAGAGGCTAGAGGGCCACGTATTATTTTTTAATAATCTTGCGGGCCGCATTCGTAGTATAAAGTATAAACATGTATTTTATAGAAAAATTCAGTTTTATTATTACCATTTTTATGATAACATTTTAAATTACAAATTATCAATTTATCCTATGGCATATTTCCGATGGCGATGGCTTAGCCGTTATAATTTTATCGAAATAGAAAATGTACATGCTAAATTTCAAATGTGATCGAGGGCCGCATATTATGACCCGGATGGCCGCGGGTGGAAGACCCTTGCTGGATAGTATACCCATAACAATCGCACAAATATTGCTCACCCACTTAATGTGTCCATGGCTGGACACACCAATACATAGCGCCGGGGACCCCCGGCACGAGTGTCGCGAATCCCTAGGGGAGATAGTTTAAGAACCGCCGTTATGTCTCTATACCGTGTGCATCAATGGCTTTCAACGGCTGGAATATTATCGAGAAATCACTGCAAGCATACGCGGTTTTGCTGTACAATATAATATTACATATTGTGTCATGTATTATCATATTCGTATTATGTTTGATATATCGCATAATAATATAATATTGTACCTACAATAATAATAATAATAATATGGTCTGCACGGCCAATTCGTCGGTACCGACCACGGGGTTATATTAATACCGTAAAACATTGTAGTCGGTTCCCCTCTTCTGAAAATCTGTGCACGACGCGCGTTGCATTCGTATTGTGCGGGACCTGCCGCTGCGTCCGCCCGGGATTGACAGTGCGAACACGTTGTTCGGTGCATGCGGATGATGCGCGCGCGCATAACACACACGCCGCGTCGGTACCATTAACCGTACAATTTACAAACTGTTATTTTTCTAATCATTTTTCTCGTAACATTGCTATTTACTATTACTACGACAGTGTACCCGTGCTCCTCGCCGTGTTTAATGTTGTGTTGTATTCGATTAAAATGCTCTAAGATGTAGTAGGTCGTGAGCGAACCGTCCCGACACTATAGTGTGAATAATATAATAATATCGTAGCGGGCGAGACCGATGTGACGTTTTGGATTTTTCATCAACTCGGTTGCGTCAAATTCGGTTCGATGAAATTTTCTACCGGCGGCCGCAAGGACTCGTACTCCCTGGACAGACACAGGTACGTTCGATATGATTGCACAGCCCTAGCACAATATTTATGGCAGCAAACTGGGTGGATCTTTCCAGGAAGAATACATGTGTACTCGTCGACGTACATGTATAATATTTTATATCTCACTCTTGTCTGTTGTCTCAATTACACATAATATAATTTAATTACAACATGCGTTTTACATTACGCGACAGTGCCGGCACTTTTCGCCCTTCCGTTATAACTGAACGCAGAACGCTTACCTTCCACACGTAATATAATTTATATTTTTTCAACCGACTCAAAAGACATTTTAGTGTTGTAATAAGTATTATTATTTTTTTATACTTTCTTCGGGGAAGGCAAATAATGCGTGTTAAAATAGTTGTGTTGCAACGAAAACTTGTCTCTATTTATAGAACTTCATTTTCTTTTATTATTCAAAATCTATGGTTTTATTTTCGTATAATATTATACGACGTGCTTACGTGCCAATTTATAATATAACGTGTAATCTTATCAAGTTCCAAGGCTGCAAAATTAAATAAATATTTTGAAATGTATTAATTTTAAAACTAAGGTTAGGTATCCTAGTGTTTAAAATAAATTAATGCTAAAGTTAATGCTTATGTTAAACAGTATAATATGCACAATTTAAAAACTGTCGAAGGAAATTTATTTATCATAAATCTGTGATGGTACATCTTACATTCATACGTGAAATTATAAATACTTGTAATAGATAACCAATGACGCATACTAGTACTAAAATTTTAAAATATGCAAAATGTAATCTTACGTTTGACTTTCAATTAATAAAATAAATGTTCAACAATATGTCTAAAATATTGAAAAAAATATGAACTATATAGACTAACTTAGATATAAGAAAAACCCAACTTTTTATCAAAAAAACAGAGTGGTTTAAAAAAAAACAATAGCACAATCGAAAATTTCATCATTCTCATCAAAATTAATTACGAAGTAAACCAGTCTTTTAAAAATTAACAAATAATAAAGCTAATCAACCTAGACATTTTTAAAGTACATATAAATTAAAATCTTAAAAACATGATTCATGTTAATTATTATATAAAAGGAGCATTTTGTTCAATATCATAATTTATTAATAAATGATTTACTTATGTATAATACTATAATGTATTAAAGTATCATATTTATCTAAATTCTTATTATTTATCTATATTAACTTTTATCCTTGTTTTAATACAATATAATTAATTGCATTATTTGCATTAAATATTGTGAAAATGTATAAATAAGAGTTTAATGTTGTATTTAAATATGATTTTAAGTTTAATACTATTATTTAAATACTAATAGTTCAATCTTGTAGCAAAAGTTAAATATGATTTGAATTAATTATTCAATTAATTTCAATATATAATTTTGCAATTGGTAATTTGAATTTGTAATATTATTTAGATATTTGCATAACCTGCATACGTTGGATTATGTTTTACTTTACTTTAAGTTATTCACTTGTTTATATTCTTATACGAATACAAAAACAATAGACAAATATATTATTTTGCATACATTTTTAGGTAACAGTTTTACTTCAATTTATTTACTAAACTTGTCTCAAAACTTTTTGTTCATGACAATTTATCATAGTGTGATATGTACCGTGACGTTTTAGACTCCCATTATGTATAATATACATTATATATAATATTCTCATTCGACTTCGTAATCATTTTTCTCCCAGAAACGTTGGCTTTTTTAATGTTTTGAATTTATCTTGGCGTTTTATGTATAAGTAGTAGTACTCGAACAATTCTGTCAAAACTTCAACAACCAACTTTGTTCACCGTGTACACCGTACACTTAGCACTAAATGTCTATATAAGGTATATAAATCTCCTGGTTTTGTGGTTTTTTTTTTCTTCAAAAAATGACATTTTAATAATAATTGCTATTATGGTGGAAAAAACAACGACGCGTGAGAAAGGTTCCAAGAAAAAGCTTCGTCGAGTGACTGTAGTGAGTCGGCCAAGCCGTTAAACAGAGTCGTTAAAGAATAAAACCAACCCGTCCAAATCGCTTGTGTAAACGAACGATAAAAATAACTTCGATTTACGCTTATTTTGCTTAGCGGCACATATTATTATAATAATAAAATAAAATAACACGAATATACGAAAGTATACAAACGTAAACATTTGTATAATATATTATTATTACCTATAGATTGATATTATTAGGCGACAAAAATATATTATACATTTACACGCGTACGCCGAGGTTAACCTAACATTACTTAGTACTCTTATTATACTGGTACATAAACATATACTTTTTATATTATACACCTCGGCGCTTGCACAATCACAGCGTGCACTTATTACTTACAGGACTATTTATTATATAACGTCGGATGTAGTGATTTCGACGGGATTTGCGTTTGTGCGAAACGTCATCGGAGCCTATAACCATAATGTATTGTAACCGGACCTCGGATCATTAAGGTCTAATTACACCGAGGCGCGGTAGAGTAAAAAACATTACCGCATTCTTATATGTATAAAAATTAAAAATAAACTTACCTATGGCACAGCATCAATTATTGTACTTACCCGATAAAGTATATTTGCACATTACTTACTTAGCAACACGAAAGCGACGTACTATTGTCAAATGTCAAGTGCGTGGATGTTAAAAAACCCTTTTTAAACGAAAAAAAGATAATTAAAAATATTACATTTTACCACGCGTGTTAGGCTGAGACTTTTGTTCATCTCTCCGACCGACTTCACATCAGGCGGAAAAATATTATTATTATTCATTTTATGTAGATCGATTAAACGCCGTTCACCCACGTCCGTAACGCGAACGACCGCCAAGGAAAAGGGTTATGGAAAAAAACTATTTAAAAAAAAATCAACCCTCCTCAGTGGTATATTATTTATGGTATGATCGTACTCGTGATTGTGTCTGGTTGATTGACGTATGCGGTTCAGCGCAATAATATAATAAATATTTTTTTCCATGTTATATTTATATATAAATTACATACGAATACGATATCATATTATGATATATAAAATAATCGTTCCGAAATCGCGGTGGAGTATGAAATTCGACCGGTTGCTCTCAGCTGTTCCATAATAATAATATATAGTAATAGTGATTATGATTTATAATAATATGATATATATCATTATCTGATTTAACCGGTGCGCCGTGATATAATAATTACGTTACACTCGGTGCGGCGCTCGCGGATGACGTCACAATAATCATTTCGCCCGCTTCGTACCCTTTATGTGAGGGGTATACATATATATTATATGGGCAGAGGGGTGGAGGTGATGACGCTAATCGCCTTTACATACCTTCCCTTATTTGAATATAAATATTATAATATATATCACGCCCGAGCTAAACTGGTATTCGCGCGTTGTGCAAACGTACAACAGGTGTGTGGCGTATACTGTGCACAATATTCACCGCCACACGCGCTTAAATAAATTATAAATGATATGCATTTGAAATAAAACATCTCCCGTCCGATTACAAAATAATATAATAACGATAATTGATAACTTATTATACACGTACTCCTTTCGCCTTTTCTCCGCCTCGTTATGATGTATGATATTATTACGTACACGTCATCGCACTATCATCGTATTTCCGTGACGGTTGTATACGAAGTAGCTGGTAGTGTAATATGGACATAATATAATAATAATTGGCACAAATATTATATCATTTTGTACGCTTCGTGTACATTTTATGTCTATGTATATTTATAAGTAATAGAAAAATACACATTATAAATTATTACGTATATTTTTCTAAGAAGATTGACTGAGTTCTCTCAAACGCTTCTCGGCAATACGCCATGCCTCACCATGCTAATAATGAAATATTACATCCGAATCGTGCTTATGTATATTTTATCGCCAGTATATATTTTAATATAGATTTTATAAACGCAAATAGAATTAATATACTGAATCAGAAATCTACACCATTATTATGCACGCGCGGGAAAGCATTTAACGAATCACTATTCAATGATCTCGGTAAAAATTATTATAATACTAAAAATTTGCGCCCAGTGTAATCCGCGACGATGGTGACAACCGTCGATTTCCGATAGCCTTCTTCGTTTCCTGTGGATACCCTGCGCTTAATAACACTACTATTAGAATGTTATGATTATTATTATACCTATATATTATACTTGGTTTTCGGGGAAGTACATCCTTACTCATTTTTTCTTTCTTCCACCACCACATCATACTCGAGTTTATAATTTATATATATATAATATATATTATATTGTTTGGATGAGCGGTGAGGGTGATGGCCACCTGTCATGTTCCGGTTTAAAATATCAATTTCCCGTAATTAATATTCCGTATTCGTTCCCTCTTTGCGTCCGCCCCGCTCTCTTTATCACTTTCCCTAGCTCCTGCCCTTCCGTCGCGCTAACGAATAGTCGTGGGAAGTACCCGCGTCACCCCAAGTCACGTCGTGTGTCACGCGAAGCTGATGTTGCTGCTGAAACGACTGCCATGACCGCATTAACGCGAAGTTTAATTTTTGAGACATAAACAATCAATTTTCGGACGACAACGATGATGATAATAATATAATAATTGTCTGTGAAATAATGATGACGTGTTCAGTTGACAGTTAGGACGGTATACAGGACGAACACCGCATTAAGAGATCAGACCGGTGACGGAAAAAGTGGGACATTTGAAAAATTTAAATACAATATATTACAACTAATTTAAAGTTTTGTCTATTATTTATAATAGTACAAACCTTGTTATTATTTTGTAGTTTTCACGATTTCTTGGCGTCTTATGAGTTATTTCGAGATGTTTTTTTCCTGCGACTCCGAAAACCAAAAGACCGACAAAATTAAATTATTCACAAATTCGTGGCTGAATACACGAGTCTAAAATAAAAGAAGATAATTACAATAAAATTAGGCAGCCAAAATCAAAATGCACGTGAACGGTGAACGGCTGGAATGAAACGTTACTCGTATTCCTCGGGTACACCGGAGGTAATAATATCGCTGTTGTTGGTAATAATATTACGAGCTGCAGCTAACCTATAGTGCCTCGGCAGTCGACCGTAAAGGTGTACTACGAAGACGGTATAAAATATGTATAATATTATTACACGTTTTTACCATCTCATAATAATTATCATTATTTATTGTCGTCGTTATTGTTATATTTAAACATTTCTGGCGCGCACGCGCTGGACCGACTCCGTCCAATAAGAAGCGGTTGCGGTTGCCACGCTCAACATGCGTCCGGGCTCGGCTAATCCCTCCGGCTCCGGATGTCCGTATTGGTGACGGGTTCACGCCAAGTAATCTTCGTCGTCTCGAAACAATAAAACCTTATTACGGTCTGCACACACGTGTGTGTGTGTGTGTGTGTGTGTGTGTGTGTGCGTGTGTGTATATGTGTGTGTCTGTGCGCAGTTTAAGTATAAGGTATATTATATTATATAGTACTATATTATTATTTTCATTATATACCTACGTCGGCGGCGGTTGGCGCAGCGGGGGAGTTACAAATTACTATTATTTTAATGCAACGGATAAATCCGTTTTTTATGTACTTATTAGTGTATTCCCGCTGCGATGATGATAACAACATTACGCCTTGGCGCTCGCCGCTACGATGGCGGTTACGAACGACTAAAAATATAAAGCCATCGGATACCTACGGATCAGAGCCGGACACCGGCCCGGGTGACACGTGCGACGCCTCGTCGGGACATAATAATATAATAACATCATCATGGTCAGAGTTGACATAAATTATTATTACGTGCCTACACCTAAACATTTAATGCCATAACAATACACAGCGCTACATTTTTATGCAGTGCAAACCGTATTAAAACACTGTACGTGGTCACGTGGACGGCTTGATTATATATTTATATGGACAAGCCCGCACATCACACGCGAGGCTGTCAATGCGTCGGATCTGTCGGGCGGTTTACACAAATTGTATTTTACGATTTCGTTTTACAAGGACGTTTCGAAAATCCCAATCACCGAATATATATAACATTTTCGGCCGGTTTTCCTCTTTTTTTTTTTTTTTTTCATTTATACTCTGTTCGCTTTCCCGACGTTTCCTACACGGCTACATGCACCTCCGGTGTACGACGTGACGTCGGAAACATCATCTATGTGTGTAGAATATAGGCAATAGCTAACGGTTACCAAGCGCGCCGCGAGCATGAAACGTCCAGTCGTTTGCGTGGCACGGCGTATATCTAGAGATCCTTCAAAAACACACATCCACAAACAACACTATACATAACAATAATATAGATTTGATGATGATAATAATAATGTTTTATATACTGCATGTGTATACTGCGCGCGTCTGCTGCGGTGGTGAAATTCTTCCGATATTCCGAATCAAGTTCCCCCGGCAATAATATCGATCGTTCGTCGGGGAGCCGTATTATAATATTATTGTGTATCAGTAAGTTATACCTATGTCGCGTATCATAGTTCTGAGTGCGTCGAACCCGCGAACAATGGACGCACCGGCACTCTGCCGTGGCGGTACAAGACCTCAGCACAGAATATATCCTCTCTTCACGCGTGCGAGCATTGTGTATACGTATTATACATCATACACTATATATTATAATAGTCTATACGCACCGATCACACTGGTCTATTATATATGTATGTGCGAACGGTAGTTTTTAATTAATCAATCTGACTTATCGTCGTCGCTAATAATTAGCCTCGGGACCGATGACACCTATGGTTGAAATCGCAGCCGCACGATTTACACATACGCAGGAGATAGACGTTGAAGATGCGCGGCGGCTGCAATCGTCCATCGACTGAAAAAAAAATATGCAATTAACCATCTCGAGTTCGAAAGCCGACCTCGGCCAAAAGGTCAAACTCGACAAAGATAATGTATGTATTTTTTTTTTTTCAAAATATGCTGCACATCGTATTACATATACTGATAAACACCTATAGGTAGGCACGTATATTTACCGAATGGGTACGAAACGTTTTGATTTTTAATGCATGGTTTCTATTGTCCTAGTCCGGTGTTAGTTCCATGTACATATTATTATTATTATTATTATTATTATTGTTCGAACCTGAAATTTGATACTTTTTTTGTGATCCTAACTGAAACCTTTGCAATGAAATTCGATCTTAGTTTTCCATTTGCGAATTAAACTGTGAGTCGCTATATGGGTATAGTGATTAATTTTTATTGTAAAGTATAATGTAGCCGATTGATTTATATTTTTATTTCGACTCAAAATGATTTATGTCGGAGAAAAATACTAAACTAATAATTTACAACTTTGTATTATTTATGAATTATCTATATGGTCTCACTATATATTCTTTCGAGGAGATTTAGTAGGTACCGGCCTTGTTTGTCATGTTGCGTCTCAGGTTTGAGTGGGCGTCATGTTTTATAGGTACATATTATAAAAAATAATGCAAAAATCTTAATAAGTATATATGTTATACACTACACTGCAGTTGTTATACTCTTGCTAGTACCTATGCGTATTGTAGTGATTGGGAAAAAAAACCATCGCAATCGCTCAACTAAAAAGAGTTGAAAATCAAATTACTCTGACATGATGGATGAATACGTTAAAAGTTTAAATTAGCCAATTCATTTGGTCGAACGATAATTATGAAAAAACATACTAATTTAACGTTGTTCGCAATGTACAATAGGTATAGGATGGTATAGGTATAGGAATAGTTATAATCTGCAGCCGTAAACACATTATAATATTATATAGCAGTGACTCGATATGGTGTAATTCACAAAAATACTAGCTATACAATTCAATTCAAACAGTCGACTGTGACTTTATCGTAAATGTACGGAAAAAAAATAATGCATTTTCTGCAGACGAACGATGACTACGTAGGCGTTAATACTTAATACGCTAAGCAGCTGTAATGGTGATGGCCTGGGCATCTGCAGGCAACAATAAAATATATCGGGCACAGTCGGTTTAATTATTATTTACGATCGGTCTAGGCACGTTCGCATATTACATATATGAGAAACATTGCATGTCAGTGGCGTATGTGTATGCTGCTGCAGCGGCGGTCGTGCGGTCAATTGCTAAACTCCTTCGACGATAAAAAATAATTAGTTATACGTATATAATATCTATAATGTACCCGTAAGACGCGTATAAGCACGCTGCTATACGCATTTACCGAAGTAAAATCGACCATGACGATATTGTGTTTAATAATGTGAATATCGAGTGGTTTATATACGTCGTTGTTCTCGATATTTATTATATTGTGCATTTATACATATAGGTGCGTGCGTGTATACATCATGTATATATGACATATTTATTGTATACCATACATAATATATACACACGTTATATTTATATACATATATAATATATATATAGGTGGTATACGTGCGGTCCTCGCGTCTTTAATAGTCCTAAACCGATTTTCGTTTAACCTCGAATGCCTTTTGTGCGGTATTTTAAGGACGCCTGTGCGCCGACCGGGTTCTCAAGGAAAACTCTGACCAATTGTGTGCGGTTTCCACGGGAGGATGCATTGTGTATCTCGTTTGTGGGACGTGTCTGCCTCTGACAGAAGCAAACGAGCGTGTGTCCTTCATGTGAGTTTTCGGGTTCACCGAGCACTGCGGTGAAAATCGCTCAAGCCACCGTTGTCCGTTTGTCAGACTCGCCCTTTGCTCTCAGACAGTTTTTTTTGTTAATAAGGTCGACAGATTGAGCAATGTACATTATGTTCTCGGAAAGGCATACTCTATCCGCATGGAGGTAAAAATGGGACCGAGAAAACACCCACGTGGGCGAATTAATAAATAATAATGCATGATACCGCATCGTGCTGTTGTTATTTCATAAGTTATTGTACACAGCTATAACTGAAAGAGTTACATTAGCTCGTGAAATGTGTACACCTATATATGCCATAACGATATATGTGTTATTCGAATTAATTATTATCTACGTTGTGGTGGGCAGGAACATGACAAAATATTCTAATGTTTTGCTGCAATATCCCCGCGACAAATAGATCTATGTATTATAATAGTCTATGGCTGTACGGTATTTATCTTATTACACGTTTTTTAATATGTCCTTAATGGTAATGACATCATAAGACATGAATTGCCTACTTCCTCTTTACACACTCACACTATCTCTTTCGTTTTCGATCATGTAATATATCTACACGATATAGGTACGTAATAATATTATGAAGTGAAACGCGAAACGTCTTCAATGCCTGACATTTTATGATCTAATACGTCTTCTGATCATATTGTATTGATATATTACATTGCGTTATTTGTATGACTATAATATTCAAGATAAATATATTCTGAAGGAAAAGGTCGTTTTACCTGAAAGTTCTTACGTGACAGGTAAGGGTAACGAATCATTTCTTTTATAAATAGCCATGAGGTCTGATAGTATATGGTACTTGGTACACTTTTGAGTTTTGACTACCTAATAGAAAAATGTATTACATGTATTCTATCATGTATAAAGAGTAGAGACTTTGAGTGTTCCACGAAGATGTGACATATTATTTCATTCGACAATAATATTATTACCAAATGTTCGTAATAATATACTACCTGTTCAACATCATAATATATTATTAATTGATGGGTATGATATACTTTTCATACTCCATTTATACTTTTTTTTCGTCTATCGAGTGTCTAATATTTTCATGAATTGTTACCACAACTCACAAGTTTATAAATATACTTATTAGTTATTACTTATTATACATATGAATATTAAATTGTAAACTACATCGTTTGCAGGTCGTACAGTAATTCCGTAACATTATACGCACGCGATGTTTAGATCCCGGTGATAAGCAGTCACATACAATACACAAATTATGTGTGTTTAAATAGGGTAAACCCGCATGGAACATAATGAATTAAACGGACTATTATTAAACGATACCACAGTTCATTATATTTATAATATTATTACGACGATGGATCGTGCTTTTATATTTATTTAAACACGTCAAACAATTGATGAGTGTTTAATCGATTAAACACGGTGTACGAAAATCTCCCACGATATCTATACTCGTACCCATACTTGTGTATTAGTGTATTATTATATTCAAAATACTGTAAAATACACGTGTTATTATATCCGGTATCTCTCAATACTGAAAATATAGTAGTTATATATATGTGTGTATAGAGTGTATATGCGATAGAAGAAGCACGCGTCGTGGGAAAATTTGATCTTATTTATTTTTTCGTTTGAAGATTAAAAAAATATAGAATAAAAAACACCGTATGTGTGTTTGTTTAAAATTACGTTGTTTACAGTTTTTCTTATTCATTTTTTTTTTTATTTAAGTGCCAAGAATACACAGATACACCTATATATATATACGTAAAATATGGTTTATATGTGTATATGGAATAAATGAATTGAAACACTGAGAACATGTTGTCTTTGCACGCTCGGACATGGTTTCCTAATGGAACACCTTTGTTGTAGGTCAACCTACAATACGCAACACAATGCAATTTATGTACCTACGGGTTTTTTCTCTCTTTTTTTATTTTATTTTCATTTTGTCTCTTGTTTTCGAATGTGATCGAGGAACGACTAGTATTTTCGCATCGTTACATTGCGCAATGTGCATAATGTAGTATAGGTAGTTAATATATAATGAGTGAATAGCATACGTTCGTTCTTTCTGGAATTAGTGTAAGATGATGTTCAGATAAAATATCTACGCGTGGTTCGCAGACTAATAAATAACACCTAGTGGCATGGAGTTGTTTTCGTACAAGCCAAAAATTATGGAGATACTTTGCGATTTTTGTCGGAACGATGTATAATATTTCAAAACAAAAGTTTAGCCATAAATAATATCCAAATATGGGTTGTATTCGGCCAACAGCCGTTTCGAGGATATTTTATTTCCATTTTCTTTAACATTTTATGGTACTGAGACAGCTCGACCTAGGAATTAAGGCGTGTTATTGAATAGGTATTCAGATGTTTTGATAGCCTTCGTACCTATATCGCAGCATGTCCATACATATATCGCAGCCGAATTCGTTTTTGTAACCTTCATATAGTATTTTATACTACCAATAGATACCATGTATAAGTGTAATATATATATACCATATTATTACCCCTTCATTGTTATGGCTGTCATATTCCAACAAAAATCCCATATATAAACCGATACCTAGCTAATGCGTTTCAAAATGTGTGCGTGGGACGAAATAATGAATAATGGTTTTTATGACGTGATAAGATAAACATGTATGTATTTAATAAAATAAATTATATATATATAAATATTTGATACTCAAATTGAGTTTTCTAAATAACATAATGTCTCCCCCATCCTGGTGATGCATTAATTTTTTACACTCTGGATAAAAAAAATGGTTTCAAGCATATCATGGGAATTATGTAGTTGAACCGTTTTATTTTTCGTAAATCCTAATTAGTAAACCATACATCGTGGCATCGTGCTAGAATAATTATAATATAGAGATTGAAATTAAATCGTATGATAATATAATATAATGATAATATATATATTATATGCGTCTTGATTTATTTACCTTTTGTATTGACATTACTTTTAATTATTTTACAGGCGGCAGCAATCTGATGGACAACTTTATTGTCAGCACGTTAGGACCTGTGCCACCACTGGACATCATAAGGCCAAAGTAAGTAATTTATCTAAAATAAATATATCAAGTTAGATACTAAGATACCTATATAATATGGCATTATGATATAACGGAAAAAAATTTTTTTTTAATATTCCTAAATGGCTAAATGATGGATAGTTCCAGTAAAGATTGCTTTCATAGTGTTAATTAAACTTCACCTCCACAATGGCAGAGCTAATTTAATTAATAAACAATACATTTGTCATTCAATTTGTACTTAGTATACCCAGGTACAATATACACTTAATAATAACGACATTATTTCGTTATTTAATTTATTAGTGATACAACAATAATTTGTTTTGCTTTTTATGCGCATTTTTGCATAATTCAGTTATCCGAGATTTGAATATTATAATGAAACTTTTTATTCTTTTGTTTTCGTGTTGTAATAATTTATCCTGGCCCTTGGGTAGTTTTAAATGAACTCTAGTTCTTATATAAATAAATATATATGTATATTATATATACGTACAACAAATGTCACCTCGATGTTTAATAAATTTTGTCTCGGTTACGCGTTAGGGATTAAATAGCATTTTATTTTTTTTGCGTAACAGTAGTGTTTATAAAACTCCATAAACCAACAACCTAATCTAGCCTCGGTAGATTGTTTTATATAGGAATGGGGAAAGTACATTACATTAGCCATCAGGTATTAAAAATACAAAACAAAAATACTATCGATCTCTGACCTTATAATATACACATTTGTGGAAGTAGAAATGCAGGTATAACTGAAAAAATTGAATAAAACAAAATGATCGACGTTTAATCACATTGTGTATAGTAGATATTGACTAAAAGCTAGGAATTATATTTGATTTTATGCGCGTTTAAAAATAAAAACAAATTACTTTGTCGAACGTTTTGTTTTTACACATTTATTACACCGTGTGCAGTCTACAAATATGTATAATGTATATACTGTATGTCCATATATTATTACATTAGTATGTTAAGAACAAATCCAAATTCGTTGGCCTATAGACACATAAACAAATATAACATAAAACTTTGCTTAGACTTGCCTATATTATAGTTTTTGGATCACAGTAATCACAATCAACTACGTAGTTTGACTACTAATGTTCAAAAATAATAATTGTTATGATTAAGTATAAAAACAGGATCTGATCAAATATAATATGTTTTTCATGTCTGATTATACGAAAACTAGCCAAGCAGCTGGAGTAAAAACTTAAAATATTACCTACTGCAAATTACAAAAAAAACTGAAGTGCTTTTTACCCCAGCATCAAACAATCACTGTACAAAGCCAAGTTTGAAAAAAAGATTTCTACTTGAAGCGCAAACGTAATCCTTAAGTACTCAGTGAAGCTGTAAAAACTATATGAACACGATGAAAAAGATTCACTAAACATAGGGAAACAAATTCTTGGACAGATTAAAAAAATGAGAACGACGACCTTTTAAAATAACGGATTGGGAATATGATCTGGAGAATTGAAAAAAAAAAACGAGAAAATTGTTACTCATGAAACTTGAGGGACAAACATTAAAGGTAGACGGGACGGCAAGTGACTACACATTAATATTGTGCACGTTTTATTAAATGGTTAGATTGAACAGTGAACAATTCCTTCTATCCAGCGCCATAGTTTTTCAAATCAACACTACCTCTGAGATGACATAATTTCATATTATTATATTTAATTTGTATAGTCAATTGAATTTGTTTTATTTAATAATTATAAATTATTCTCCGTGCATAGAAATCTTCGGTAAAAAATTACGTAGTTCGCAAACAGCGCCTATAGTAATGACTTAAGACTTTAAGAGATTGTTTATTATTCGATATTATAGAATATAATATCACTATAAACCTCAATCGTTACGAAATTACTTAGCCTCAGAGTTTCGTATTGAGGGGATGTTTGCATATTATCCAGTTTGCTGATTTCGTTTGTAAATACAACATAATAATAGTACTAAAGGCTTGTATAATACGATGACATGATAACGCACGCCTTGTAACGATATTATTAAATCGTCGGTGATCACAATAATAATATTATGATACATAATAATAATATATATAATGTAGGATCCAAGCCTTCGGGATTGTCGAAGCCGCTGTCCGGCGATCGGCCTCACCGCCACGCCTTAGTCGTAGTCGTCCACCGAGAGACCCATTAGCGGACTATGCGGTAATGGCGACACCGGGCCGGATCGTATTTTATAATATTAAATATATATATATATATATATATATAAACCAACATTTATGTACACAATATGTATATCACACCACAGTGAAACATAAACCCGTTTGCTTATCTGAGTGGTGTATACGTATATTACATAGATGGGTGCGTATATAATATACTAACGTGGAGTAAATTGTGTGCGCCGGTCTTGTTGTACAACGGTCGTTTGTCGCGCTCTCGCCAATGGATTTATGCGACTAGATAAGTATCGACGAGAATATGGAGCTATATAACATCTATACGTGTGTAGCGACGGAAAAGTGAAAAAGAATACATAAAATAAAATAACATAATAATAAGCGCGTCCTGTGTGTGTGTATGTGTGTGTGTGTGTGTGTGTTGATATTCGATAATACGACTTTAAGTTAAAGCGGGAGATGGCGGCAAAACAGAGATGTCACCGTCCTGCGGTGTGTGTGTGTGTGTGTGTGTGTGTGTGTGTGTGTGTGTATAACTTTATAAGCGGCTTAGATCCGCCCGATGCTCGACGGACAACGGTGTTATTATATTTTGTGTTTCGGTTTAGATGCGAGAGCGTGTGTTTAAGCACTTAATGTTTTTTTTACTGATGATTAAAATGAATAAATAAATGAATAAAGATAAACGCGTTTCCGGGTGAAACGGATTGCGGACGTCTCGTCGGACAACCTGCTGCAGGTGGGAACGATATAATATTATTACCTATGTGGCTAGGTACCTATATGCTATATAGTATATATATATATATATATATATATGGGCATATATATTATTAGTATGTTTTACTATTTATACTGCAAGAATCCTAAATGCATGAACGGCTGCATGCCCGAAATTTGCACGACGCGGAGAGTACCTATATATATATAAATATATAAGTTGTATAATACAACATGCATAGAGGGTGAATTTTTTTTAGCGTTTAATAATCATGGTTTTTTTTCAACAAATTGTTGTGATTTAAATTAAAATGTATACGTAATAAATAATATTATATTATTATTTATGAGATGAAACCAAATGCTAACGTAAACTTTCAAATATTTAAAAAAAATTATTAACTCTAAAAACTTAAATATAGTAGAGTATAGTAAATATTTAAATAAATATTTGTTATTATTTTGATTTAGAACAGTTTTTTTTTATAGTCCGATTTGCCCATTGTACGTTGTGATTGTACTCATCTTAACCAAATCGATTAATCGTTTGAATTACGTCTTTTACGTTTTTACTAAAGTGTGAATTTGTATGTGGCTGCAGATATAATGATAACAATTTATTTTTGTGAAAATAAAAACAAATTATTTATGATAATTTATATTATTAGGACAAAGACTGGTTATATAGAGCCACAGAAGATTGCAAGAATGTGAAGTAAATTTTAACTCTATTGCCCATTTAAATTTGATAAATGAATGTAAATTCTAGAAATATACTCAATGGTTTACACATTATACAGTACAACACTGAACACACCTTTTTTCCGAAAAATAATGCTCTACAGAAAAAGGAATCAGCCATATTTTAATATTATTTACTATTTAAGTGCCAAAAAAAAAGTAAAATACTCTCATTCATTACAGCTATAACAATCTTTATGGTACTTTTTTGCAAAAATGTAATATCGGAACTTATAATTTTAAAAATACTTATATTACCTACTTTGAAACATTTTTTCCAAAAACATTAAAAACAGAACGAAAAACCCACGTGTCTATTAGCGACTATTATGCGGAAAAAACCGCCTTGCGTATTATGTGCGAGTGTATTTTTATTTTTTTTAACGACTGCGTAATTAAAACGTGTGGCTTTCATATCAATTAACGGGCATAGTGCAAAATTTAAACCCACACACACACTTACCGTTACAAAAACACACACACGCATACACTTTCTGACGCAGTTTGAAACCAATTACCAACGCTCTGTCTATAATAAATATATTACGTACATAGTATGTATATATATAGAGAGCTTTTGTATATAAGCATACACTACGTACACAATATTAAATATATAGCACGAGTACCCATACACAGAAGGTTCAGAACGGCGAGTTCGGTCATTGTCCTAATAGTGAAAACGTGACTGTCGCGGTTCGCAATATTCCGTGAGGTATTGAGCCAGCACATTTTTTTCGCTTCGATTTTATGTCTTCAACTGTAGTCGGCAATTTAAATACAAGACATTTTGTAAAAGTTGTAAAGCAAATATCTATTGAAAAACTTTTTCGTTGCGCTGCGCCGAGGCCGCAAGTTCACCGCAATATTTATTCATTGTGTTTTCCCAGTTGTATGTACCTATACAGTGTTTTATATTATATCGAATAGAAACTTTTGCAAGAAGATTAGACGAAGCGTTATTAAATGGTTTTACAGGTACCTGTGTATAGTGTTCGTGTGTCTTTTTTTCATATTATTGTTATTATTTTATTTCATTTTTTGAAAACTTATTGATGGTTTTCTCGTTATTATTATACGTCGGCACGTCTTCAACTACTACAATCACATTGTTTATTTGAATTATTTCTGTATGATAAATTTCGTTTCTAAACAAGCGTACACAGAGTTAGTGACGAGGTCGACCTCGCGTAGGTTACTATATAATAATATTGTATAGGTACTCGTGATATTATTCGGTATATATTTTAAAAGGGTCCTTTTGCTGTTTTTCTCATAGTACCTATCTACAATTAAAACGTTTAAATTATCTACACGTGTGTAAGATAATAATCGAGTCGCCTAAGAAATAGGAATATTTATGACTTATAAGTTATAAATGTATAATATTATACGACGTTCGTAATATGATATTATACATTTATACCCCACACGATACTGCTGTAGCCGGACTGCGTTTAAAATAAATGAATAAATAAAAGATCGCGGCGGTCGGTGAGGACGACAAGTCTCTACAGCGGAACACACGTCCACGTTCATTCACAATTATTATAATGCCCGTGAAATAAGAAATTAATTTTATCGGTTTATTTAATTTTTTTTCCATGTTCCACATATCGGAATACTCGATATGCCATACGCAATCACCGCATGTGTCCTTGTAGGCGGTGGCTAGTTGTATTTTTTAATATAATAGGTATTATATTTATATTATTATTGTGTTTTTTTTTCCGAACGGGTCGGTGCTGGTTCATTCTGCGAAACAATATAACATAAATTATGCAGTAAAATCGACATCATCCGTTTCCGCCAAAAATCTACATTTTCCTTTTAACCGACAAATCGCATGTACCCAGTGTACGTATCTTTTCTACTAAAAAACAAACTTCTAACCTAACTCACTTAGTCTAACCCAGTCACGGATCGAACATATTACTTAAAAACCCATACCTGATCGGTGTGTTCAACTACTATACAAGTTGATTCTTTTATAGATAAATGTGAACATTTTAGTTATACATTAATATACACGAACATGATCAGTTTTAAGTAATTTAAGTTTACATTGTGAATATAAATAGGTACAATAGCCAAAAAAAACTAACTTCAAGTAAACATTTTTAGTTATTTTAAGTTGTTAGCCGCCTCCCCCTGTACACACAAACTGTACCAGATTTTCATTAATGTGTATGTTATAGGAAATAGTGGGTAGGTTCAAGGTTTTTATAAAAATGTCTCATTGTTGCAAAATGATTCGCCTCTATGCCTTACCAGTTTTTCCTTATAGTCGCCAACACACATCGCTCAAGTTAACAAAATATTTCGTTTAGTCCCGTTTAATCAATAAGTCTGTGGTCAAGACCATTATTATTTTGTTGCATTATAATAAATAATAAAATAAATATATAATTTATAAGCCGTAGTGCTCGACCGGACAACACGATATATCTACGTCAGCACTAGGATTTCGATTGAGCGTCTGACATCCGGTGCTAGAAAAATACATAAGTACACTATTACAGCATTATGTACATGTTTGTTGCCCCGGCCCCTTGCGTCGCGTAAAAATATTTTCTTGTATAAATAAAACCCCAAAATGTTGGCGAATCGCACGATTGGAAAACGGCTACCCTTTGTACAAGTAAATATAGTATACAGCATATATTATCATACGATGTACCTATGTTTGATATGGGAACTGGGCCACAACAAAGCGCGACAAAATATTGAAATTCGATCGGTTCGTCGAAAATTCTCGCCGTCCAAGTATGAATGTATTTTATCCGTTCAACATATATGTATTTTATCCGTCCAATATATGTATTTGTATACGTCACTGTCAATATAAACGCGCTGTGTTTAAGGTTTAAACGAGAGGCGATATATTTCAATAAAAGCAATTATACCTACCTATAGTTGCTCCGCGGTTATTAATCACGGACGACAAATCGTTTGTGCGGACAGACGTACCTACTATATATCCACAGTATTTTTTTTTTTTTTTGTCATCAATTAATATTGTTGTATACTTTAACTGTACACAGACACGCGTTGTGTAATAAATATATTATGCTTAAATAATCGTTTAGTTGTGTGATGTGTGTCGATCGTATAGGAGCAGAACTTCGGTTCAATTTACTACAATGGTTAAACTCTAAGTAATGTTTGGAAGATTTTCTAATTGAATGCGTTAACGACGATGATGGCGAATATGCGAAATTGCGAGTGAATGAATCATTTCACGAATGCTGTTTATTATACGTGCATGCTTTTCATTATCACGACAGACATCAATGAAAATACCGTTTATTTTGAAAAGCGGCTTTGCATGTCTGCCCGAGTTGGCAAAAACAAAAACTGATTTTCCACTCATTTGTAGAACAAGCGCTCGCGAAATATTTATTAATAAAAATATGTTTAATCAAAACGCATTATTAATTATAACCTTTTCTGGAAAGGGCATCGCATAGGTATGTTTTAAAACGAACGATCCAGTCGAGTAATTATACAGGTCAAAATGCCATTTGATTGCATTATTCAGGTCATTTCCCTACACTAATCTGGAGTTTCGAGTCCAGACGGGAAATTGGTTTTGGGATTAATTCAATTCGTATATAAATGCATTAATAGTTCTTAGGTATTCTGGCATTCATGTTGTTTATTGGAGAAAAAAATAAAATGTATTAAGCAAATCGATTTTGTTGTGTTTCAGTGTGCGACTCAAGATTTGTTCGAATTACTCGAAAGAGTTCAGAGCAACAGATTGGATGACCAGAGATGTGTTCTACCACCATACTTCGCCCAGGTAAGCAATAACATCACGTCTAGCTATACTTTTACTTGATTAAATTGCATGCAATGATATAATTAAGACGCCACTATTATACCATAGTTGTATTTATTGATTCATCAGAAATATTTTTTATTTTATTTTACAAGACCCCGGTGAGTGCTACTGAATAATAATGTGTATTGTGTTCTGCACAACATAACAGCATAATATTATAGTCGTATAACATGTTTGTTATCTTAAACAGCTCGTGTGTATCTGACGTGCATTATTTGATGTCGTACTTATAATAACAGGCGCCAACTAAAATATTTAGTCTTGTCATGGTATAGGATATTGCTGTAGAATAATATCATTATTTAATAACGGAGACGACTCAACTCCTTTAGACAGTGTATAGGTAATTAAATTAAGGGGTTTTAGTAAAAATAAATATATGCTGATTAGTTTACGCGTATAGTCAACTTGCTATATTATTATTATAAATAAACAACTAATAAAGTTACTTCTCTTTCATTTGCAACTTCTTAAGTATTTAGTATCAAAACTTCTCAATACAAAATATGCCAAAATTATATTCATTTTTCACTCGAAAGGCCATAAACAATATATTTTATCTTTCTATATTTCATGACATTTAAAATAACATGATAATACTGATAAATGATAATAAAATAATAGGTAACCAACGTGCTACGTTTTCACAGATTTTGTTTCTGGAAATTTGTTTATTGGATGATTTTTTTAAATAAATACGCAAAAAAACAAAATCTATAAATAAATATAATTTTTATAATAAATTTCATTTATTTTCAACTATATTTTTATTGAAAGGAATTCACATAAGCACGACCATCTAGTATAAAATGTTCAATTTCCTTTGGTTGGTCATCCCACGCATGCTTGGTTTACTTGGCGTTCTTTATATTAAATTATGAAATGGCTACGGACAATATCGATTAAAAATGACTAGCGCAATACAGAATATAATAATAAAAATCACATCTTCTCTATTATATTTAGCCAACTCGTCTCGTCTCACTCATCTCAAGATAATGGTAAACCATTATTTTAAATTTGAACGCGACAATAATATTATCGCATTTGACTAAACAAGTATATATAAACCTCGGTTAAAAATTGTTAGCACCTGCGAGACCATTATCCATTTAGTATTTACATGTACATGACTGAGGGTGTCATTTTGTTATCAAAGCGCATTATGCCAATTATAATGTTATAATGACAGCCAGGTAGTGTGACAATTGTTCGTTTTACTTTCGTATACTTGCAACTTTCCAGGCAGAAAAAAGACGGATTACAGCATATGTGACTTGTGTGTGCTGAAAAGTATAAAAACAAGATGATGAAAAATACAAATAAGGTTTACTAGGAATCAGTGATGGGATCGGGATCGTAGTGCGAATAGATCTGACATTTAGCCCAGGAAATGAAACAACGTTACATTGGATTTTTAACCTGCGATCAGCTCAATTTCTTCGATTCTATAGGATTTAATAAAATAATACAAATCTTATTAAACCACGCTAAATCAATTTAATTTGTCCTTTATATTTGTACTGGCATATTGCAAACGCTATTACACTCGTATCTCGAAGGGATTTCCCGATCGGAAACTTTTGTGTCGAGATACGAACACCACATTTCATTATATTAGCATTTAATTGTGATTATATTTCTGAATTCTGGCAGTTGTGACTTGTGTCAGGGAAAACTACCGAAAACGGCGAAAACACATGATATGTATAGTTAAGTCGCTGTAGTGCATAATATTATGTTCGTTACCCCGACGAGATGGTTTTGCGTAACGAATAATTAATATTAATAATTATTATTATATGGTACACATTTAATTGTATACAAGCGTGTTGTGTTAGGTACCGTGCTGGTACACAGTGTATAAATACGCGTAACACATTATACACTTATGAGTAATGTCAAAAAATTAAAAACAGAATGTGGTATGAATTAATAATAATATTCTAAACACCGGGTTTCAGCGTAAAGCTTTTTGCCCATTTGCTGAACTACTTTGAACCACCACTATTGTATATTTTATTTCTTATTCGAGCACAAATAACAATGATAATAAATACAATTATAAGGACCGTTTGATATTATTATTATTATTATTATTATTATTGTGTGTGTAGTGTAACAATATTTAAACTCGCCACTTTCCGGTACGCCGAGTAGACTGAACCTGTGAACCGTGTAATTAAACCAACGGCGCGGCGGAGGTACTAAAAATAATTGGGAGACGTTTCTTTTGAAATTAATTTTCTTATGAAATATATTTTTTTTTTTGTCGAACTGAGTGCAATTAATTTGCGTCCGATGCCCGCCGAAACTCACTGCGGAACACGCCGCGGCGTGGGCGAACCGTGGTGTTTTTGCGCACACCGTTCGCACCGGAAACGCATAATATCGATCCAGCAGCGCAATAATATGATTTCGACGGACCGCCATCGATCGACGGGGCGAGGAAAGTGCCCATCCGTGATTTATCGTTTAATTGCTATCTCGTCCCCAATGGACGGCGTGGAACAACAACAATAATGATGGTTAAGTCTTTTACACGTCGGACGATGATTGTTTTTGTTTTCAGTGCCCTCGCCTCGATGATTTCGCCCTCAATTCGGCCTAGATAGGTAATATTATTATGTGCCATTATATTGTTATGTTATACGGCCTGTTGTTATTTTCTACACTCTCGTCACGTCTCTCTATATAACATAATATTATATGGCGGTACCGGTGTCATTTGTGGCTCGCGAAACACGACCCGGTTATTACGCCTGAGCGATGTAACAATAAACTTTCAATTATTATTTTATAACATAGACGCTCGCAGTTTATGTCTCACCGCACGCGCCGCACCTGGCTACTCGAAAAATTATCTCATCGTGGGGTATCGTGTGTGTGTGTGTGTGGGGGGGGGGTGAATTTTAAGGGCGTCAAAACATTTGCCTCCGTGTTATAACGCTATCTGCTGTAGCTAGCTGTGTATGCGGAATTCAATAAATTACCGTACTCAGAAGACTATAGACTACACGTCACCAGAGACCTACTGTGTTAGATACTATGAATTATAACAAATATTCAGACGCCAGAAAATTCTCTGGTGCATGATGGGTTGAAACCAGAGGTACATATAAAACGCTACAGCGAAGCACACGTTAGGCGCCATATTATGGAACGTGGTATGTACTATTATAGTAGGCGCACGTCATCAATCCGTTTATTCTATACACAGCCTCGGGCGGGATAATTTTGGAGGGTAGCAGGTAAACGGTCACTGTTATGTTTATTACTATGTAATCATTCAAAAATCTTAATTGTAGGTATCAACATTTTAAAGCCTACTGTAGGTTAAAAAAAATTAGTTGGATTTGATGGAATGGTTTAGCCTAACCCTATTCATATTCGGGAGGAATGTGTTATGATTTTAATGGAAAATATCTAACTCCGTGTGTAAATAATACAATATTGAAGTACATAATAAATCATAATTATCGTGTGAAAGTATTAAACTTCCCGATTGACGGTTAGCAATACAATATGATGTCAAACAATAATTATTCGTTTCACGGCAATGCGTTGTTAGGGTGGTGGCAGTTGTGATTATTGTTTTGAGGGGCCTCTATCTATCTGTGGAGGAACCTATAAATATATATTATAAAATACCTATACGAACATGTATAAAATTATTACGATTACTACCCCCTCTCAAGCTCTAGGGAATTCCTATCCCAAATTATTCGGACCTGTATTTATCAAAAAAAAAAAGATTATAATATTGTTTTGTTTTGTTTTGTATTCAAAATTTGAAACTGATGAGTATACCGTAATATGTCCATATGTATACTAATTCAACTTCGGAATTGCAACATTCATTAAAATCGAGCGGTATATGTATCCCGTCGAGATATTCATAACCACGCTGTCATGTTGACGTAATACAATAATAAGCCTGTCGACGATACCTACCTATCGACTTTTGGTATTATAACGATTTTTTCTCAAAGACGACGGACGATTTACAAGAATAACTTGGGGAATATCTAGATAATCATTGTTATCTTTTATAGTTGTATAATCACATGCCATCTAAAAAAAACTGGGGTTACTGTTAGATTATCTTTATTTTTAATATTTATCTAGATTTACAGATTTAGCTGTTTAAACATAATATTACATAACCATATCAGTAAAAATTGTATTAATATAGTATTAAAAAAAAAGTAATGAATATTTTAAGATTAAAAATATTGTACACTTTTTTATACACGATTAAAATAACAAACTGGTGATGTATACTTTATTTAATCATAGCTTTCATTATTCGATGTCTGTGTTCATTTACGTTTAGAGTTCAAGATCAAAAACAACATAGGTTTTTTGGAAAAAAAAAACCCTAAAATAGCTATTCGGGATTAAAAAAGGAATGTTGTAATAGCAATTTCAAAATTAAAATCGAATTTATCTAAACGAAAATTAATTTATCTTTATTATGCTTTCAAAATATTATATTTTGATCAACCAGGAATGCTCATTACTTCATTAGTCACCACCATCTGGTCTCATCCCTATACAGATCGCTGTCGTCATCATTGACGTCGTTGTATAATAATATTATTTCATAATATCCTAGTCAATGATTATTATAATTAAAAAACGCTTGTCCGAGCAGGGCGTTCATTTTTATTTCGCAGTCACCATACCTTAGGCATAACAAACTATCCATAATAATACATGATACGTAACGCGTACAACGACAACCGCGTTGGCCTCTTCTTAGTCTGTTTTAATCACAAAACTTTACGGCGGCGCCGGAGAAAAAAACTTTGGTCACCCCGCCGTTTTTCGGAGTACAAATAGTACAATAGAGTATTATAATATTATTATGAAGGTACATCGGAATGACATCGCCGCCGGTCGTTCGTCGCTGAATTAATTCCACTCCCCGCGCAGTCCATACAAGTTGTGTCTCTCCATCGTCGTGTACATACAGTATATACCTACCTTGTATAATATTATTAAATTATACTTTCAACCCCGTCGTGCGAGCGTTCCGTATACGATTCGCATACATTCTGTCTCACAGAGCATATTTTACACGGCACCGATAAATCTTCGGTTTGACCGAAATCCCATTGTAGTTGAAGGACCGAGCACGTATTATCGGTGCTGTAGTTTGGACGACGACGACGACGCGGGGGCGCCATTTCAATTTGTTTTAAAAGCGTGCCGAACGCATCACAGGAGACTACTTCGAAAATTGTGTTCATATCACCGCTTGAAAAAAACTAATGTCGAAAACAGAGTCCTGACACTTGTGTCTGTTAAAAGTGTAACAACCCTATTTTGTGTGAGTGTAACATGGTGTGATGTAGTCAATATAGATTATGGGTAATTATAAAGATTGGGAAATCATAAAGTGCGTAATAAATACTTACGAATTACTGATTTATGACAGGATTCAAATCATTTAAATTAATAACAAATTACAATTTGTAAAATGATTTGGGCGATGAAGTGTACGACGTGTTTATAGAATATAGATGATGTATATTAAAACGTGCAGTGTAATACGAAACATGACAAACATAGGCCCGTGCAGTGTAGAGTTAGGTGAACATCGGTACATAAATTAAATGCTGTACCGGGCAACTACTGAGAAAGGTTTTTTAGGAAAAAAACCAGAGGCGCTCACTCTGTCAACCCCCGTGACGACGAACTTGACGAATAACGAGGTCATAGGTTCGTTGCATCTTTATATATTTTCCAGTCAGCGGGGCGGCGAATCGTGGATGGTAACAGTTCGTTGGCGCCCTCTAACGGACTCGCCATTGCCCCACTGCTACACGGTCGCTGCTCGTTTAATTGTCCACGAGAGCGCGCACAGCTGTGCACGTTGTAAATAATTATTAATTGTAACAGTATTTATTTTGTATTATTCAGAAATCAGAGGACGGATCACACTCGCATCGGTTGTCTCCGTGTTAGTGTACAAAACATAGTGAATCAAAACTTAATTGTATGAATATTATCCGAGTACTTAAGTGAGTTGGTTTTTTTCGGTAATTTTGTTTTCAAGCGAGTTATGAGAATTTTTAATAATTGCAATCCTTAGCTACACTCCCGACAAAATCGAACTATCTTAAACAATTGATACACAAACACAGATAATGTTCTTATCTTTAGGTTTCACTATGGTTCGATTCATTCCAATTTTTAAACTAACGAAACTAAATGTGAACGCCAATTGTAAATTTGCTATGTTAAGCACTTGTAACTTGCAAGTCTGTGACAACATATGTGGGTGTGGCATCCTTTATTTACTGTTGTTTGAAACCCGCAATGCAATAGTGATAATAATAAGTATTATTATTGTACAATTAACCTAGGTATTCCATTGACTATAGATGACAAAATATTCTACAAGCTATTCCGAATCTTACTAATTTGTTGACTTGAAAATATTACAGAATACAAAGTGATGCACAATATTTATCTTGGTAGTAGAGCTCCCTAGGTAATAGCTAGTGAGTGCTATAAATAATATTTTATCGATCGCAAACCATCGTGACTTGCTTAAAATGTAATTTACCAAGATCGATAATAAAATATTAAACTCCTGATCAGACTACAGACTACAGGCCGTTATCCGACAACTGATAACAACTGTCAGGAATCTGCAGGAAATATAGGCACGGCCGATGTGCAAAAAAACATTTAAGAATATCACAACATTAAAAAATGGATAATGCTTTCGTCAGGCCTGAGTCGGAAACTTAATTGAATTCTGGTTTGGAAATAAGAAATTTTTCGTGTCGCCAACTTAATCCCATTTTGGCATTTTGAATATACTTATACTTATACTTCCTGAAGATAAACGATTTTTCTTTGTAGTAAGATTGAAGTATGATGTTATTATATTTTACTCAGGAATAAATTAAAAACTTTCAATGTGCAATGTGCTGATTTATGTTCACTTTATATTATTATGTACCTAGTAAGTAGTAACTAGTTAAATGTCTGCATCTTATATTCTTATCATTTATCAGTTAGATATATTATTGTATATTATCACTATATTGTTTGTAATGCATTAATTATGGTGGCAATACTACAACCGGGTAATTGGTTCATATTCGATTTTATTATTTAGATCTGTCGTTTATAACTTACTACACCAAATGAAATTACTACCTACTTGGTGGACCTAATTAGTTATGACCACCGCCACCGTTGTGCATGATAATCATCTCATTTGATTGGTATATTAATATATTATTATAAATTCATCGAGAACTAGGTATAACAATCATTACTTGCTTTGCATTATCTTTTTTAACTTGCAACAAGGGCGTTATTATTATGTCTATGATATTAAAATATGAGATTGTATCAATATATTATTACCATACATTTGGTAGGTAGTTCCAATATTTATTTTTAAATTAAAGTAATTTGTAGAACATTTCATGATAAATACATTTTACGAACCTTATTTCACTTTTCAGTATCGCGTGTTACAATTTTTAGAATACCAATAACAATAATTACTATTATTATACTAGTATATTATAACAAATTAACTACGGTGATTAATTACGTCTCGCAGTGTATGACCAACACAATATTTGAATACTTTCATTTCATTTCGTTTAACAATTTAACATTCCATAAAATTATACTTATTATTTTAACAATGTATGAAATAAACATTATTTATTGATACCTAAAATAGTACGGAAATGAGAAAATAAAAGGTATTTATGAAAAAAAATAAGTACGTGTAAAAATATATTATTCTAACAATATGTGCATTAAAAAAAAATTCATAATTACACTTATTTTAGTTATTTTTTTAGCCGGCAGTCAGTTACTAATAAGACTTAATAACTTTACCTAATGCAATATGATGTATTTAAATAGGAGAAATGGAGCATTATTTACTTATGTTTGTATTTTTATGATGACTTTTTATTCCAAATTTATAATATTATTATAATATAAATGTTCTATATTAAAACATTTTTTCATAATTTTGTTGAAAATCATAATAATAGACGCTCTTACTTATATAATTTTAATTGCGTGATGGATTTTTTGATTCAACGTGAAAACATTAAAAATGAAACTATAAAAAATATATAAGGTTTCTATTGTATAATATCTGTTAATAAGTAAAATTCTTCAATTGGTCATACTTATTACTTTATTACTTTTAGTCTTTATTGTTATTAAAATTATTGTATCAATTTACACTACTGAAATATTAAATTGATCATTATTGCATTTAATCAGCTATGCTGAACCTGTATGCAAATTGTTCGCAATAGCATAGTTCCAAAAGGAAATAACAATTGCATTATATTATGTTTAAATATAAATGTAACAGATTTTTACCATGAATATTTTACCTACCTTAGTGTATAAAATACAATTTAAAGTCTGAAAGTACATCTGTTTTTGAAATTTATTTGGTTTCAGTATACATTTCTAATATTATAAATTTAAGATAGTCTGAGTTTTAGTTGACACTTTATTTATGCATTACTTTTCCACCAAACTATTGCCGATACCTATTTAGGGGAGGGGGCGCAATGTATTATATCAAGAGGATGTCATTGTACCTACTGTTTGTTTTCTTTCTCTTTTAAGTGCAACAGACAAAACGCATTTACGCATTATAATTTTTTTTATGTTTTTGAGTGCATTTTGAGTTAAATCACCCATAAAAAAACAAACATTTAAATTTTCAAATATTATTTTTTTATTTTGAAAGTCAAATTCAAAGTCAAATAATAATTAAGTATAAAACTGTAGTCATACTTTAAGACCTCTAAAATATTATCCTCTACAATTTTTGTAATATATGATTTTACTCAAAGATTTCTCAAAAATCATAAAACATGATTTTAGATGAAAGTGTTTTTCCACAGCCTGAATTAAACTCCGATCATTTATTCTATTTCAAACGATGGTACAAAATAATTTATAAAAAATCTTAAAATTATCGTTTTAAAGACATACTTTAAAGTTTGAAAAAATATCAAATTGTATTTATTTCACAGGACAGGACCATTATTCCTGTAGAGTGTATTTTGTAAGACAAAATTACACTAGTACCGGGCGCCTTATTACAATATATGTTGCCAAATAGAAATATGATATTAGTGATGATCGAGGTAATAAAAGACTCAGTATATTATGTTTATTATAGTTATAGGTCTTTGAAATATATGGCCACTTTATTTATCTACGCAATATAGGTATAGACTATCGATCATTGGCTTTCTGTATTGAATTATAATATAATAAAGTGTCAATTTCTAGTTGCATTATATTACTTACTTAGATTTATGAAGTTTCTTATTTCGACTTTGAGTTATGCTGAAATTTGTCAATTTATGTTAAAATAAACTTATTACAAAAACAGCTTGATTCTATTTCTCATTGGTACCTATTTTATCGATTTTGGGACAAACTTTTTGTACGTGCTGAAGAAACAATTGCCGAACACTGCTTTGAATCAATATTTTAATCGCTGTATACTCAGCTGTTGAAAAAACACTTATTTTGTGTAGACTGTTAACGTTTCGGCTTTATTATTTTCCCCGAAAAAAACAATGGATTTAATAAAAATGTGCGGAAACGTTGTAAATGTAATTCGTCGAGTTTCATACATTTGAATATATTTTCATTGAATTTTTATAATGTTGTATGAGATGCGCTTATTTTTATTGTTATTGTGTGGTTTGCATAAGGAAAATAGTTTCACGCAGTTATATCTCTTATAACAACACTACTCTGTCAATCACATCGAAGCTGAACATAATTCTTCATCCATATAACGCGAAATGTATAATATTGTAGTAATATATTAATTGTGTTTTATTATCTCTGACGGGATTTATGCGATGCGAATGAAATGAATTATATTAGGAATTATTGGAGCTGTTTAAGTCTGCGTACTATACGAAATGTAAAATAGACAATAATATTATTGTGATTTAAAGAATGACGTATACATGCATGTTTATTGGTGCACCGTCAGCGCCTAATCGAATGAAGTACACTCAAAATAGAAAGTGTTATTGCTCGAGGAATGTGATAATTATCTGCAACAGTATGTAGATATTGTAGTACTGTAATATACACAATAATATTATGGTGTGCCGCCGGATCGAGGAAGCGACTTGATCGTGCCATCGCGGAATGTGGTGAATGACTCCCTACATGGCTACATGGCTAAATAAATTGGAGTGCTAGCCGAAAAGAGCAGTTTTTCCTATTTCTGAGCATATTTCCCAAACTACCATACTCATTTAGTTACTAAAAACCATATCGTAAGTATTGCGGCACGTTATTATATACTGATTCCATGATAATAACCCGTGAATATTGTACATCATATTTCTTCTCCAATACTGCAAGGGAACAAAATCCGGCACAGCATAATTCTCGGGCTTCGGTGTGTTTAATATAACATGCCCGTTTATCTAGCTTTGTCGTTTCAATATTATTATTATTATTATGCAGCAGCAGTTAATGCGTATTGCGTATGCACCAGAAATGCATAATTATATTGACGATATCGCTATAACAATATATTACGATATTTGATATGTATATACGTCATTATTGCCTGACCTATTTATCTAGATATACACCCGCCCGTGACAATATATCGGCATCACCAGATTTACTGTCGCGTTTCTCTGTAACGGAGCACAAAACAATCCGCTGTGCAGCATACGGTAAACTATCGCAAAAGTATTATTGCTCTGTTGCATTACGACTGTAATGTACAGTCCGTGTTCACGTATATTAACAATATAATTATTGAATAATAATATGTTGGTACCTATATATTATAATACTATTGCGACCATTCATCACCGCCGCCGCCTCCGCAGCAGCAGCAGCAGGAACGCGACACTGCAGCGTTTGCACAGTTGGTCCGCACCGAGAGGTTTGGCGAAAACGGTTTCTGGGCATTTTACGTGGAAACCTCCGGCGCACGTACACACCACGACGATGATATTACACGAGTGTTGTGGAGGTACATAATAATATGTAATATTATCGTTCTCCTCAGTAACCCGACCGATATCAGCGGCACCGGCACGCAAAAAAAAAAAACAAATTCACAGAAACACCCGATTTACCTCAAATAATTTTGTGACCTTACACGTATTGTAAACAAACAATAATAATATTATCAAGTACGATCGTGTACAGTCTTGGACTGTCGACGTTAAAGCAACGATATTTGTATACGCGTCATATACTCACGTATCCATATTATTAAATATATATAATATCAAATTTGGTCAACGCCGACGCAGAATATGTTGCCCAAAACTCGAAGGTCTCTAACGGGCTCCAACAAGAGATCAGCCATCAAGCATCCGCTGTTCGAAGACCCCGAAGAGCCAAACTGCGAAGTGAGTTGTACCTATACCTGTAGTATATTATACTGCACGAGCGTTTTAGCGTTTCATAATAATTTATTATAATTAACAACGACCGTATAATACAGTAGCGTGCGATATTAAAACGACGATCAATTATTATTTTGTCGACTCTAATCCCCGAGAGTTCTGCGAGTTTTGATTGCTGTTGCACCGACGTGTGTGTAACTGCGCTGCGACATTGCAATGATTTACGTATATATCGCGGCAATGGCGTCGTACGCGTTTACCACTGTAAATAAATTAAAAACCGAAAGCATTACGCACTTCTCCGCACCAGTTCGCTAGTAGTGTGTTTACATTTTATCGTTGTTTATTTTACTTTCCGTATTTTTTTTATTTATTAACTTCTAGAAAAAACCATGAATTATGTTTTATGATAGTTTAACGTTTATTACAATATGTACGTAACATTATAAATTAATAAGTATTAACGCCATTAAGAGCTGGTAACGGAGAAAATTATAAATGTGGAAATATTAAACAAAAATAGACAAATGAGAAATAGTGCCTTTAGTGATAAATTAATTTTTTTTTTTTTATTTTGAAAATTTACAATCTGTATTAACAAAAACACAATAAGTAAATGAGATAATATGTACAACAAAACAATATATATAATGACAGAATGACATGATAAGGGAGACCATTCAATGATAGAACCCTTCGTAAATTAATTTAGAAGTTAGAATAGAGGAGAGAAAGGAGCTTATAGTGAACTATGATTATTGAATTAATTCAGAATGGTGATAAAATTTGAAATAGATTCTAAAGGTGAATTTTATTCGTTACTTCGGCATATGATTCAACTTCTTTAAATAACGGGCATCTTTTAAAATTAGTGGGTCGAGAGCAGAAACTTACAACACATTTAGTCAGTAACTCACAGTTGTTTATTTAATATTGAATCGCATTTTCATGTTATATCACGTGGTATATCATCAGGGGTTAAAGTGGCACAAAATGGCAAGCGGTACTGTGATTAATATTTTATTTTGAATGTTCCATATTATGTTTTATCGTACAGTCGTACATGAGTATAAGTAAAACAATTCATTAATTTATAAAAGAAAAACATTTTTTCTCGAAATATTAGTTGCTTTTATTAATAGATATCAAAAATATCCATATTATATAGAATCATATGCCCAGTATATTCAATTTAATTAATTAAGCACAAATAGCTAAATTAGGCACATGAATAACGTTTTTCTTTCTTCTACCGTCTTTATTTCTTCAAATAGTTTTTTAACACTTACATATTATAAATTAACAAAATAATATAAAAAGGAACAAAAATTATTTTTCTCTTGTGACATTTACATTGTACCACAAAATGTCAAATGTTTAGCAATCAATATGTTGCAAGTTTCATCAGGTCAATTTGTTTTTATTTTACTGAAAAAACTGTGCTTATGAATACTAAAAAATATGATGTGATACGTTTTTGAAAATAAATAATTAATTTTAACGGATGAGAAGTTTTTTTAATGCCTCAGCTTACCGTTTGAAGGATTACTTAAAGGGGACGCCTTATAAGCTCAATCAGAGGTAGGGGACTTAGTCCTTCTGCTTCCTTCCACTTTAACCCCTGTATATAATTAAATATTGATAGGACACACACACACACACATCTATGATAGTAACAGTTAGTGCCGTGATCCAAAAGGGCATATTTCTTCTGTGTTCTGTCTACTAAAATGTTGTTCGTGTATGAAATATCAATGCGAATATGTTAGCACATATAGCTAATTCAGTAACGCAAATAATAGCCCATCTATTATTTATTATTACATTATAATTTATTGTATTCGATGATTTGTTTTTTTTATGATTATTAATAACATTCACTTAATATCAATAAATGTATTAAATCTTCAAATTGTCTCCAATTGATGATGTTCGTTTCCATCAGGTTCCCATTATATTTGGTTTCATTATATTCTTTGTACTTATAATATACTATAACATTCACTTATAATATGAATATAGCTTGGCTATTATTTATTTCCGACATGAGTCATTTCATTAGGTGTTTCAAGCGTCTTAAACAAGGTCAATTTTGTTATTAGCGAGTAATTGCAACAGCATAACAAATATGGTTTATCTTAGTTTCTTTTTTTCAAATGGAAATTTGTAATTTTAAGCTGTACTATGGAATTTTTCAATTGAAACTTAATGTACTAGTAAATATACTATAAATTTACATATTTAACAAAATATACTCAACAAAATAGGTTAATTTTCACAAAACTATATATGCGATTATTATTGTTATTCTCTCTTTATATATGGTTTTATACTACTCATATAGATAATCTTAAAAAATATATACTAATTTTAATCTTAACGAGTGATTAGATATTTTTAATAATTACGTTTAATCTAAAACCTGCAATTTTTTACTGAAAAAAATCCCAAGGCTAATGTTGTAATGGATATAAAAATTGAATCAATTTCATCTGCAATACAAAACTTGTTGAGTAAAGTCTTTTTTAATTTGTGTGAAAAGAATAACATCTATAACGGTAACTACTAACTATTATAATAATGTCTCTAACTGCTTCTGCTTGGATATATTCTGCAACAGTATTTAAATAGTACCGGTAGCGTAATTTGCTCATTTTTCATTGTACAAAAAAATAGTATTAAATAGGGAATAGCGATTTTCCTCAAATAATAAGTAGCTTATTACAATTACATTTTATCGACCCCAGGACTCTGAAGGAATGGAGTATGTATTGTTCGGAAAATAATAACAATGGGAACTCGTTGCTAGTACCGGTTCAAATTAAGCGTGGTAAATTAACTAATATATTATATTTTTCGCATTTTTTTAAAATATTTATATTCAATAGTATTTTGAACAACAATAAATTGTAAAACGCATTTTTAGTGCAATCATGTATTATTTAGGACATCCATCTGGTGTAACTGTATAAATACATGTTTACGTATTACACATCAAATTCATATTATTATCTTTAGACCTAAATATCTACCAATATATTATAATTTTCCACTGACTACTAAATATTGTATGTATTTTCAACCTATGTTTAAAATGTTATTGAATGCATTTTTTAACATTTAAAATTTTTATTTTGTATTTTTCAAGATTTTTAATTTTAATTTACAATTATCTACATTACTTTCAGCGAACGGTGATACCTAACTATTAAATTATTTATTTTTAAATGAAGTGAAACAATATTATAAGAATATAGTATTAATATAATACCTGAAGCTTATGTAATGCCGGTAATGGTTAGGATGATTAATAATTACATATTTTTTATTAACATTGTTGGATATATAATTGTGTATTTTATTATCTGACGTGTAAAATATATAGTGGGTACACTCGTGCTTAATATAGATAGGTACACCAGGATTCTATCAAAACCCTAATTAATTTAAAATTCGCTTCAAAACTCTTCAATAAATTATGGCATTAACTTATTGCATACCTGAAAGCTAAAACTATACCATGTGATTTTTATTTATTTATTTTTTTATCTGTTCACTATTATTATTAATTAATTTTTGTAAACACAACTTCTTGAATCCCGTAGTTCACAAAAATAATATTTATTATAGTAAATAATATATTATACTCTTAAATATTTAAGATTTAAACTCACCACTAACACATTCGGATCATATTTACAGTAAATAATACAGCTCGCCAGCGCGTGTTTAGTTGATAATTTAAGCCCTATAGCTTGTTTCCGGAAACAATAAGAATTTCCACATGATCACTTACCCTCTACAGTTATATACATTGAAGCTGATCGCCAAGCTTAATTTTCTATTTTCATTAGGAAACTTCTTGTTTAAAACTTTCGATGTATATACATTTAAAATGAATACGCAACTTGTACACAATTGCTATCTTAAATAGGGCATACGATCTCGTTTGATGTATTTATAATTTATATTTTACAAGACCCGTTTCGTGAGCCGAGTAGATCGAGTCCGGCTTCTCCTTTTCTATGACTTCACAGTAGATGCCCAAAATACATTTTTCTCCAGCTCTTCACGAGTATTGTTTTTATTTTGTTTTTTTTTTTTTGATTAGCCAATATTGTTTTTGTGTACCATTAATTTAGGAATAAGAAAAGAGTTCCCACGGGTATGCCAATCTTGGACACTATATCATTAATTTCGCAAGATGTCTGCAGACAGTTTTTCATCTGACCCGGAAAATGAGTAGCGTATTTACAGGAAAACATACTATACGTTTTCTGTATCTCATTTTATTTTGAAATGTTAAAGCTTCGCCGAGAAGGTAATCAGTTTGTTCTATAGAGCATTGATGTGTTTTTATTTCATCTTTTTTTTTATCATTATTAACGGCACATTTTCAAAGGAAGTAATGCTCTCGGAACAAATTGCGTGGCAAAGCGTATATTAAATGTATCTCATACAAAGCGTCTAGGCAATATAATTATACTTTGAAACTCTTGTCTTATCTGTTAATTAAAACGCACATTGTCGTCTTTCAACATTTTCAACATCACCTTCAGGTCACAGAATTTAAACAGTCTTTAAAATATGAGGAAAGCACAGAAATCTTAAAATACTGCGTGAACTAATAACAAACATTACAGTATATTGTATACGGATCCATTAAAAATAAAGTGCAAGAGTCGTACACTTATAAATTACCTATTATATATTTTTATTTCAAACTATATAGCTATTAGTCATATTGTTATCAACATAAAAAATAAAAATAAATTATAGATATATTATGATTTTAGTGGTTTATTGTTCATGGAAACAGATTTTTTTATTCAAGTATGTTATATTTGCAGAATAAAAAATGTCTAATGCTTTGATGGACTGATTGTTGGTGCAAATAGTCAATGTTCAGTGTAATATATAATTTGTAAAAGTATTAGGGGCATGTGATTTAACATTTTCTTATATACATTTTAGTATTCGTTATTATTTTAAAATAGTTGGTATTGATAGTAATGCGCTTAAATACTAATATATAAATTAATTAAGACTATTATAGGCATAGTTATTATTTATAAAATTGTTTGAAATCAAAGTAAAATGTACGAAAAAGTTTTTAATATAAGCACCTACTTAGTACATTGTACATTTGTGCAACAGAAGGATAAAATAATTTTTTAACTTGATAATGTTGTAATTATTAAAATAATATTACAATATATTTTGGGCAACTTAGCTTAATTTTTGTATTAATAATTAATAAAACTTACTGTAAGATAAAAATTAACACTCAAATATTCAATAATAAATCGACTGTGTAACAGTGTCTGAGTACAATAATTTTATGAATAGAAACTATTTCAAAAATGAAAAATGTATTTATTGAAATTAGAATTTATTTGGTCCAGGAATAAATTAAAATCAATAATTGTTTCAGTGAGTTAATATATATGGGCCAAATGCTCGAACTTAAGTGGAAGTCACACAGAATTTTGTGAACGACGTTTTACTAGAAAAATTTCCCAACAGTAAATATAATATTTAGATCATATATTATATAGTGTATAATTTGTATAAAACTACATTAGCTGTGACCCGAATCTATAATTGTACAACATCGAGTATAACAGGAAGCATATTTTCACAGTCGCCACTTGCTAGTTCGCCGGGTCGGTGTTGTCACTGTTAAGGTCGTTGAGACTTGAGAACCTGCAGCTGTGAAATTACGGAATATCGAATAAAAAGCGATTGGAATTTTCCCCTCGACTGCTCCCGAAGAGGATACAATTACAATCGCGGTTTCAAATTGCGTTTTATCGATGCCGTATAATTTTTATACGTATAGAAAATAGGTATATTAATATCATTGCATATACCTGCGAAGCGGAACTTTCTTGTTGGCTGCACTACTATATTATAATATAAATTATGTAGGTGCTTCACTGCTGCAGTTTGCAGAGGTTGCATTACCAGTCCGACGTTTCGGTTTCACGGATATGATACGAAGTGATACGTACAATATTATTGGTACATATAGGCTAATGTTGTCGACTGTCGTCTGTCGTACTTATCAAGATAACACTCCCGGGGCTTTTGAACATATCTCTCTGCGGCTTACCTATAATATTAAAATATCGTATTTTAAGCGCAATAAAATGGAGTGTTCCCCACTGGGCATGCCGCGTTGTGGATGCGTACCCGTGTAACGTTTTTTTTGTGACCAAAATACAAAAAATAAAAACCGCGATACTTAATATATACACAACCCACGCGTATAGTAGTTGTACCCAACATAACCAAATATCTCTTTCCCCTAAGTGGTACATGCGATACGGTACATGACTTGAAGTTATTCTTTGTCGGACGTTACATTATATCATCCTTTAAAAGCAACGGCGTTTAGGTAAAACGAAACCGGCACTTTTGGTGTATTATGTATACGGCGCACATCTGCAGCGCAGTCACGTGCGACAATAATATCGCCCCGACTGTTGTTTACGGCGGCGAGTATTATATACCCAGTATATACCATCATACCCGGTATATCTATACCTACGCAGCTACACCGCAACGGCACTATATAATAATAATAATAATAATAAAGTAAAAGTGGTTATAATAGAGATAACAGAATAGAGTAGGTATAGTCTGTAGACCGTATGGAATAAGTCGTACCTATATTGTACAAGCCCGCCTTGGTTATTTACCTACCGCACTGTAAAATATGTATAGTTATAACTAATAACTTACGAGTTATAATGCATGTAATGATAATTATATTTTAACCGTCGCCGTCGGTGCAGGGTAATGGTCACGAATACCATAGTAGCATACCAACAACATATTATCTCTAACGGTCATCACCGCCGTGGTAAAGTTAATTTTTTTATTTTCGTTGCAAACCACTGTGTAAAGTACAGTGTGTACAATGTACACAGGTACCGACACGTATAATTTGAACGGTTTTATTATTATTTTTTTTGTTTACCTTCAGTTTTCCAGCGTACACTATAATATTATCTTCCGTCGGCGCGGCGATGACGAGTACAGATGATCCGATACGCGCATTCGATTGCAATCGGCCATCGGCACCGTGCACACTTCTGCACTTCAACAGTACCCGAGGGCTGACGGTACTATTTCGACTCACGGGACTGAAACTGCAGTTGCAAGTCGTACCTGCATTTAAATTTTAATAATATACACAAGTATGGAGAACTTTGAACGTTGGTTCCCGTTCCCACGGCTATGGCAGTGTCATTGGAACTTATTCGCCGAGCGAGCGAATATTACTGAACAACCAACCCCCCGTTTACAGCCTCCGCCCACCACCACCGCTATCACAGTTCCGAGTTCTTTTAAAACGAGTATAATATATGGAGGGACTAAGGCGTAACGCTATAATAGCTTTCCGTGCTAGCGAACGTTTATATAATATACCTAAGTACCTAACTACCTAATAGTGTACATAATACTTTGGGGAGCCACTTGTTTGTCGTCGTCGTCAGCTACGTATTTCTGGGGCACTAACCGTTGTTTATACGACGGGTGTTTTCTTTCCCTATATCGACTTTTACCGTAACGCGTCATTTAATCCGAGTTTATCCCGTGTAACTTTTTTTTTATCCATCAACGCCCCAGCAAAGTGGTCTTTTGTAAACACGCAATCATTGGAATTCTAAATAAATTATTTAAAATGACAATATTTGCATCGAAGATTTATTTCAATAGCATACTTATATTTTTTGCTGTTTTATATTGCTGCAGGAACAGTTATTGTAATTTACATACTATTTTCATTTTTAATGTTGAATTAATATTTTGTAAAAGTAGAAACTTTTCTAGAAATATAATTTACATTATATAAGTAGGTACATGGTACATACAACTAATCTTGACGATAAACGAAAGTTATGCATTTCCGTTGATATTAATAAAAAGTTTGTAGCTAATAGTTAGCCTATTCGCTGCATCTATAGACTTGGGGCTTTATATCTGTTTTTCTTTTTAAGTTTACCAAGTAACTAATAATAAAAAAATAAAATAATAGTGTAGAATAAGATAAAAGTTGAGAAAGATAAATTTTAAAGCTATTAAAACTGGAAATTTTAGTATATTGTTCACCATTGTTTGAACCTACAATGTTATCAGTTTATAATGTTTTGTTTTTATTGAACAATTATTCGTTTTTTATTTCAGTTACTCAGTATATAATATTATCATATATATATTTTAAAAATTCAGTGCATCTACTTCAGTAAGAAAATAAATATTATTGTTCCTTATAACTGTAACATCTCCGTATCGTTTTACCAAATTTATTAAACAACAAGATACAAAATATACAAAAGTACACGAATTGGTAGTGTATATTATAGTCTAACAGATTACAGGTTAACTATGACTTATACGGTAGTTTGTTTTTGATAAGTTCCTACCGTTATCCGTTATTTCAACATGTCTTAATTATGTTGGACGTCATTGTTTGTAAACGTTCGAAGGAGATACATCTCCGATAAACACATTAATAATAATAATAATACAGGCTTGACAAAACAATCACAAAAATGTATATAAAGTATATTTTATTTTTCAATACTTAATTTCAATTTCAAAAATATACAGTACAAAACCACGTAAAAAAATCAATTTCATTTTTAATGATCGTCTTTATTTAATTTAAATTTTGAAGTGTATACAAATTGACTACTCATATATTCTATAGTAAGTACTTCACTGTCGACCATATTATACAAATTATAAACATTATTTTCAGAGATTATGAATAATGAACTAAGTAACTAACTAAATAATAATAATGTATTTCAAATGTACATAATTACTGTTATTGGAATACATTTTAATATGTTCAATATTGTGTATTTTTTGGAAATAATATATTTAAATGAAAAATGAAAAATGAAAAATAGATTTTAATTTAACCATTTAGATTTTATGATTGTTAGGTATTACCATTTATTAGAAAGTTTATCAACATAATATTCTACAATAATTTATATTTTTCGATTTGAAAATATCGATTATTATTTTATATTTTTAATATTATATCGTTTATTTTAGGTTCGTTTTTTTCCAATTTACTTTAGTTAATGAAACTGTCTGGATGCTCCATTATTTTATCATTAAATAGCATGTCAAAACCAAATGCTGCAGAGGAGCATTTTATTTAAAAAGCAGTTAACTCGATTTAGTCGTTGAATCTACGGTGTAATTGTCTTTCTACGAACATACAATGGATCACGTTTGGTTTAGTTTACTTTATTGACATTAACTGATATTGAACGAGTCCATTCTAGCTATATTAAACTTATTTATTCCCTAGTTTATAGATTTGGCTTGTGTTTAGTTCATAGTATCAACTCATCAGTTAATCATATTTTTTTAATCGTAATCGTAGGTCACGTGGCAATAATATTGTAAATAATAATTGTTTACTTATCAGTCTTCCGTTTATTATTATTATTTATTACACGTGTTTTATTACAAACGATCATCGCATGAGTAAACATTTAAAATCAAAACCATCAATTGTACGTATACGATTGAATCTTGTAATAGTAATAGTTACTAAATTTCACTAGGGAAAATACTAAATAGTCGTATCATTTAATATTTTACTTGGTGGTAGGTATTTACTATATTTGCAATTTACTATACTGTAGTCTACATGGGACAATAATATTATATTATTTATTCGATAAAAATAGTACAATACATAATATACGCAAAACAAAAAGGATAACGATAAATCATACTCTGGTGGTACCTACCTATTGGTTACTATATATATTGTAAGTATTTGGTACAGATACCTATATAGTGTAGACAAACTCGGCTATTCGAGTTATGCCATAAACATAATCAATGAATGGTTTGAATCATTACGGCATCGGCATTGTTTTATATGTACATATATAGTGACGTTTTATTGTGTCCTGCGTATTATCTACTCTCTAAGCATTGTGTTTAAATAGGAAGTAATTTAGACTTACGCGTTACCTCGGGCGATGGAGGGTATGATATGTATATTACATACGTATAGGAAGAAAATATGAAAATAAAAAATACCATCATATTTCAGACATCGGGCATGATTATGTGAATGACAGCCTAGACACCTAACTACTAAGAAGTAAGATTTATTCATAACTGAAGTGGAATGGTTATTGTCACGATTTGAATTGTTTAAAGAAATATGGTTTCCTAAATTATGTATTATGATATACGCGTACCTACTTCTGTACAACGCATGGAGTAGGAGTCAACTCAATGAGCTGTTATTACTTGTTTGCTTATAATTATTAATAAGCAAATTCAATGCAAATAGGGAAAAAACTTTTTTTAAATGAAAACTCGATAAATGCTTTGAAATGTTAATACTATAATAACGTAAAAAATGATTTATTTATTATTTATCAACATTATTATTTGAATATATAATATAAATGATGGAGTCTATTTATACGTAATTATTTTCTTAGAACAGTATAATATACGTAATATACCTATTGACTACTTCATTTCAGTACTAATATAATTATGTCTTGACGGTTCTATACAGATTTTAATATTTTTGATCTAAAACTCAAAAGCAGGTATATACTCGTATTTGTATCATGGAGTTGTAAGTATTTTATGAATTTAGCACTCAGCTTATTAAACCATCAAGGACAAATCTATATATTGAGTTCATAATTAGAAATGATAAATACGATATGTTTTTTTATTAATTTAGTTCAGATTTTACTCATGCTACAATTGTTATATTATGATTTATATAATTATCATTATGTTTTTATTTACTGCACTTAAATATTATAAACACTTAACAATTAAAATTTTATTATATCCTAAGTGGCTTAGTATATGCTTTGTCGTCTATTATTATTTACAACTTTATTAGCAGTAAACATGCATTGATTTTATAACCATTAATATATAGGTTAACACTAAACATGTATTCATCGTAACTTATCTATCAGTCATCACTATAGAAAATACATATCCATTAATATTTTTGTCAACTTTTTGTCAAAATTTAAATTATTAATTTATTTGTTATCAGTTTATTTGATTAAAATTATAAAAAAAATTGGTATAATTATACTAGTATTCCACTTATGTTCATTTACTTCTAATGTGAAACGCCTACTACTCAGTGTTATCTATTTTCAACTCACATATTTTCCACTCATTTGGTTATTGGACTCACTTGTATACATTTTCATTAAATAAATGACCTAAAAAAAAAACAGTAGGTATATTGGTATATTATGTTATACGTAGCCACGTAGGTATATAGGCTGCTACATGTTATATTTATGTTATGTTATATGTATAGTTAAGATCCTTACCAGGTTACCTATGTGTACGAAAGGATAATTTTAATTTACTTAACAATTTACCGGTTTACAATTACAATCATATTGTGATCATTTTTATTTTTGAAATCCTTGGTATAAATATAGCGATTAGCTATTAGGTATAAACCGTTTTTTGCATATTGATTCTTTGTTAAATTAATTTTGGTTTTACTTTATCTTAGCCAAAACCTCAGTTATATTCATACTATAAAAATTAAAAACTCATTATTGAATATTCAGAAATGAAAATTATAATTTTGGCAATTTTGGCAAACTCTTGCATAATACTTCGTTTAATGTACATAGTTATTAATTATTATTCGGTTAACACGTGTGTAGAGTAATATTACACTACTGTTAATAAGCAGTAGTGTTAACAATGTACATGGGTGACCACATAGTATAAGTTTCAGAAATTTACCATGTCGAAAACTATATATTTATTTCATGAAAAGTTATCACCATATTTTATTAATTATTTTTGTTACTACACAAAGTGTACAAAATTAATATTAATTTAATGAAGAGAAGAAAAACTGAAAATGGTTATCTACATAATAGATGTTACATATATTATATAACCATAATACATAATAAAGTTAACATGGCTGTGTGCATAGTATATTATCCTTACAAGACATCAACAGCAAAATATTATAATTTATAACTTTTAATATTTTTTTTTGTTTGTTTTATACATTTTATTTTATTTTTACATCTTGTATACTAGTATACTAAGTGTCTGTTATTAATACTAAATATATGTATAATATTGTTATTAAAACGAATATGCACTATTGTTAACAGTGTTTTATAATGTGCAATACATATATTGCGATGCGTTCGCGGTTCGCGGTATTATAAATATAATATTATATACCTAGGTACATACGGCTAAAACCACACGGTTGCGTAATCATATTGTAGGGTGTAGAACAACTAGAAGCGGGCTGAACAAACACGATTCACGACGAGCTTTTGCGGAATAACGTTTTCCCACGCGTGTCCACGTGTTTATACCGTCGCAGCTCTATGCAGTGTACCCGTGAGAAACTTACGCTGTGCTATACACCGACGGTCGACGGGACATCGGTATATTATAATATACAGGGTGGTTTCGAATTTGTTCAACCATTATAGATGTTCCAACATACCAAGTAGGTTTTTCAAAACATTAATATGGTTTCAATTTTTTCGAATTTGAAATAAGTACTTATAAAACAACACAGAAAACAACGATTTTAATTGTTATCATGATTTATTTGGTTTTAAATTTTTTTTAATGGAAGCCAATGATGATATAGATTACCTGTATTTAATTTCATAATTTGAAGCACTCTAAAGTGTGCTATTTGCATGGGTATTTCCGTGTTAATCAATACGAAGTACCTATACCTATAATAAATACAAATATTAATTTTTAGTATAATCAAAAAATTCGACCGACAAAGTTTATGTAGCAGGTTAAATGGATCATTCCGTATACTATAATATATTGAGCGTTTACACGAGTGGCATATATAGGGCATAGGTAGGCAACGTTGGACATAATACGTTGTAGGTCAGTACATTATAAAATACATACATATTATATGATATAGCAAGCTTATGTATGCGAGTACACGCATCGGAGGATATGATAATAATTGTATTTCATCGTGAACGTTTGATATGATATGACCGTCATCCCTAAAAGTCCTATGCGCCAAGTCATAACCAGCACTGTCCCGCGTTTATCGATTATTATTATTATATATTCGAACCACCGAGCGTGTATAGCATAACGTACATCGCGTGACAATATCGTTTATAATACGTCATCGGACGTACATGGTTTAGCAATATAATATCTATATATTATAAATATTACAATGCTGCTGAAGTGTGCGGTTCGATCCCGTTAACCTTCCCCCGTGGGTCTCGAGAGATTAAACAAAAAAAATTCACATCGCAGCTGCGATCTGTGCCCGTAAACCCCTCGGTGGTGACTGTCCCGCGAAAAAAAATGGTCATGGAATAAAACCAATGCGAAAATCTGGCGGTCTGCCAGCAAGATCTATAGTAACAATACTGTGGCTATTATAATATTATACTGTTAACTCTTTCTTTTCGCGCAGAATACGGATAAATGTGCGAAGCGGTCACGACTCACGTAGCTTATTCTATACTATATACGCTTGTATACAATGCTATGTCTTGAATTCGGATATATTTTTTCGTTACAGTTATTATTTATTAAAATCTACTATGCTATGACAATATAAGCAAGGCTTAAAGGTTTTTTTTTAAACATGAGTATATTAACTACCGCGTATACGAATTGCATGTCTTGTTATTAATTAGTGGGTACTAAAATGATTAATTTATTATATGTATAACATAATATGTACGAATGTACCATGTACCCATAAGGCCATATCCATGCATCCAAATGACCATATGTAAACTTGTTTGAATAATTATTTGTTGTATAATATGTGTTTTCGATTGTAAGTTAATTATATTCATTTTTTTAAACCTATACGGTTATACTTGTTGTACACAGTACACTTGTACCATACAAACGTAATGGTTAAAACAAATTATTAAAACAAACAATTTCATCAAAATGTATAAAATATTAATACCGTTTACATAAAATGGAATGTTATAACTAAAAACTGCTCAGAATGTAAAATAATTTACTAGATAAATTGAATATAAACCTGTAAATATAAATCTGAGAGTTTTACAATTTTTAGATAATAGGTTCTTTGTTTTCATTATTAATATAAAACGTGATTAAAAAATAAGGAAATATACTGCAATTTGATTTTTCTCCCTCAAGCCACAACGTTACGCATGCACGTTCATAATCTATTTCAAGTCTCGCGTATACACAGTACATACTTACTATATATTATATTATACATATGTATGTGTGTTTATTAAAAGTTAGTTGAAATAATATTTTCTTGAACTCGATCAATACATCTCTTCAGCGTGCAGCGCATATTGTGTATAATATTAATAAACTATCGCCTATATAAATTTGCAGGGGTTCCAAATTATACCTATTCCATACAATTTGTGGCTGCAGATTACAATATTTTGCACCAGAATACGCACTCAACATATATCGTCATGACCTATATACACGAGATAATATTATATAATGGTAAATCACCTATTATAGCCATCTAACCTATATAACCGCCTTGGGGTTCTATCTTCTAGTGTGCACAGCAATCGAAATATAAACGCGACTCGTATCGCACATAGTTGCAGTAAAATAATACGTCGTCGTATTTACCATAGAACGCGAGAGCGAATAAAAATATATATGAAGTCGTTAACTAGTCGTGACACGAGCGTGTATACCGTGGTAGTAATGTTAGTTTCGTCAAACCGCCCACTTTCAACTCGGCGAGATTTTTTGGAACGTTTTTTTTATCGTTATTAATTATTATCGTTTTGTAGGTACCTGTTCGCGAAGCCCGGCGGTGGGGAATTATAGCAACATAATAAATAATAATATAACATAATATTATTATTATCATATTACTAAAACAGAGCGCAACATTAGACGTAACAATGCAACAAACATAATAAGTATAATATTATTTTTCTGTGTCAATCGCTGGTTGCAGCGTGCCGCGGCGGAGAACGCCGTTGGTCGCCCACGCATCCGGCCACTCAACTGTGTCAAACGGGTGAGGGGGGGTACACGTCACCTGGTCGTCGTCGTCGTACCTGCAGCGTGTAGTGCGAACCCGTCCGTCGCGTCTAAAGCGCGACCGGTCGCTTTTTTATCGCATTCGACCTGCCTTGGAGGGGACGCGCAGCAGCGACGGCGGCGGCGGCGGCAGCGGGTGCCGGGTTGTTCGTGCCGGCTGGTCTAGTTACCCGACCGGTGTCCTTCGTGCGCGCACGTACCCGTCCGGACATGTCGTGCTGGTGGTCGTTCGCCGATCGTCCGACGCCGTAGACGCCGTTTGTTTTTATTTTGCTGCCGGTCGCAGATTTAAATTATTGCCAACGTCCTCTGAGTGCGGTGCAATATTACACAGATTATTGTTGTACACGGTTATCGTGGCGTTGTGTGTTTTATTTATTTTCGTCCATTTGATTAATTATTGTCATTCCGTCTCGTTTGGTATTGTTGTGGTCGACGGACGCACGACGGCGCTGAAAACCGCACGGCAAACGTCCTGCGTGGACGTCCGCGACACCTCTCCGGGTTGGATTCATTCGGTCATGGGTGTGTTAAAGTGGCGTGAAAAGCATGGCAGTCGGCACAGCCAGAGTTCGGATAATGTCAAGGGACTCCAGGTACATAATATATGTTATGTTTTTAGTGTTTGTGTTTCCGTGCCTTAAAAGTCATGATATATTATAACTACCCGATGAAAATAATAATAATAATTTACAATATGGTTCAACGCGTTAATTATCGAGTGCGTGTGTAGCACGTGCGAATAAAATATCAGTCTATACTTTGTGCTCGTGTGGCCTTTTTACATAGGTACCGATTACCTACCAAAGTCGTCCAAATTATATGTTACATTGTACATTATTAATATACTCAGTTGTCGTGCAATATTCGATGTATGTATGCGTGACAATGATTTAAAATTCCGATGGCTCTGTTTTCTGTATAGCTTGATTGATCCCATTCGATGTAATTGCGTCCCCAAACACTACGAGCTGAATGCCAAAAATCGAACCGACTCTCCTCGAAATAATGTGGAACTATTGATCGAAAACCTTTTCCGATAACTTCAAAGTTTACAATGATTGTTTTAGGACGCAGTACAAAAATATTACATTACCCACTAAAATATTATATTATTATCAGACTTTTCAATCGAAATCTGTTGTGAGTTTTGACACGACTTAATGTTTTCCTTGTATTCAATATTTCCAATCAAAATCTCTGCCACAGCTGCAGCGGCAGACACATAATATAATAATAATAATAATATAAATAACACGATATAATGTCACACCGTGACTTGCCTCACGTTTTTCGTTTGTTGTCACACGGCGTACACCTACAACATTCGTGACGAGTTTAATCAAACATTACTGTATAATAGTACTGATTTATAGGTAGTATATTATTATTATACTATTATAGCATAGGTACCTAACCCTAACCTATACGGCTGCATACAGACTGTACTAACAGCAGACTGGGAAACTCATAAATTATATGTATATCATACCTCCAACCTACCTGCATAGTGTATTTATTTATTTATCAAACGCTCAACCTGGATTCGAAGTCTGATGAATAAACACAGCGTATCACTTGAATAATAATTTCGTATATTGAAATCGCTGCGCTCTTCAACCGGCCGTTGTGATTTAAAAGCTCGAGGTGTTGCAGAATGTGCATTTTTTATGCTGCCTTTTGGTTACCATTATATTATAATATACACCCATTACCCATTGCAGTTTCCGGTATTGAGAGTGCACAAACACAATCGTATTGTAAAACGTCGTACCGCGATTTATTCACATAATAAAGCTGTAGAATCAAAAACTTAGAACCATTAAGTATATTATAACTACTATACGTATATATTTATATTTATTATATGTGTAAGTACATACTATACGTTTAAAATAATATTTCCTATCTACCCCTATTATGTATTAATATTATATGCGTAGCTAGTGCAATGGGGTAATGTGTATCCGGCCGACGTTTCCCAGCTGCGCTTGCTAGCGCGTTTCTCACGTTTCGATTCTCACCATTGTCGTTGTAGTCGTATCTCGCACAGAAGCTGATGTTCGCTGTTATGGCGATGTGATGGTGTCGGTGGGTAACCAGCGAACTAGAACGACAAACAACTCGCTAGTCTCTACAAATGATCAAGTACAATAACATAAAACGTAAACATTATATACAGGTATATAAATGTTATATGGCCGTATAGAGGTAGTAACGAGAAGAGAAACGATAAATTTAAAAATAAAAAATTATCATTAGTATTGGGATTTTGGAGAAAGCCAATGGAGTGGCAAACTACTATAACTGTAGCAGGGTATTTTATATCGGCGTGAAAGGTTCGTTTATACATGAACGCGTATTGTGCATTGTCAGATTTCGCCATAACCAAGAGCAACAAAATAAACAATACAATATAATAATATTATACTCGTGGTGCTGCGGTATAGTAATATATTATAGTAATGCATCAGCAGTTCGCAGCATCTAGTAATTGTAGTCCGTGGATCCTCAAAAACATAAATATTTACAAAACATTAAACCCTCCCCTCTCCCGCTAGATATATTTTTCATATTTGCTTGTGTCAAAATATTCGATGCATGTCATCGGTGCCCGTCGGTGGATATAATATTCTAACGTAGATCTGTTGCATTTCATGCATATTCAGTCCATTCTAAAAAAACAGACCAGTTGTTTGTGCAGTAGGGCTTACGGGTTGAAATCCCACGCTCGTCTCTCGTGGGGGTGGTGGAGAGGGTGGTTCGGTTTATTATGCGTTATGGCTTATCGGCGCACGAGGCCAACACCTGCCGTTTGTAGTGATGTAGTACCTAATTAAGCGAAATTCCATTATCGACCGAAGAAAACTGTTTATTTGGACAGTCAACGTTTTACGGCTGCAAGGATCAAGTGTCGTACTAATTATTTTTTTCACGACTTGACAGTTGACGAGAGAGACTTGGCGCGCACAGGTTATCAGGACATCCGAGACGGTTGTATTTCAAATACATCCGGCCAAACGTCGTGACTCGTGAATATAGGGTATACTTACACCTATACCTCGACATATCTTTACATTATACGAGGTATTCCTAACAAGAATGTCAGATGTTTTCATTGGTTTCGATAAATTTAGAAATATTTTGGTTTTACATCTATAATAATGAAGAGTACAGCTAATGGCCTCAGTTGCCGAAGCTTAAAAAATAAAAAAAAAAAAAAAAAAAATAATGAAGACTGGTTAAATTAAATGAACAAAAAATAAAAAATAAGAACAAATTGGAAGTGTCTCAGTGGCTTCCTTTCGTCACGAAATTCGTGTTCAATAATCTCATAATCTTATTTTACCTGCAGATTATATATATATAATAAAAATAAATAGGTATATTTGTAATGGTGTTCTAAAATGAATTTAGCTAGGTATAATCCGTGATTGGGAGCCCCAAAACTATTCGTTACATTCAAACTTACATGTGACCCTAATCCCCATTCCCCTTTAATAATACCTTATGGAATGGACAGTAAATAGAAAAAGCATAGGTACAAAATACGAGGATTAAAATGAAATATCAGTTGTGTGCAGTAACTACTGGGACTCAAGGGACTAATATTCCCTTTGTGGCGTTATTTTTAACGTACAGCCGAATTTTATATTTTATACGGTAAGTTAGGTATCCGAGAGATAAATTTAATCTACCTAACAGCCGTCGTTGAAAGAGTTGCTCGTTTTATTGAGCGCGTGGGTACCCCCCACAGACATTGCAGTGTGTCGCGTAAAACATGATATATTATTATATTTACTACATATTTTGTTGTTATTATTATTCAAAAACGGTATTTATACCATGCAGACACCATAGTACACGAGTTTACTCCCATAGTTCGTAGCATTTTGTGTATAATATTATGCAATATTATAATATTCACTATTGATATAAAATCACGTTAGACGCTATCGCCGAACTTCAACAACAATAGTGAAAATCAATTTAATTTCCTGTTGCAGCCGGAGCCTTAGATATACTATACAATTTATGTAACACATACAATTATCTCTAATTATGCTTTTATCAATTTCCCGGTAGCCTGTCGCCGAGTTCCGAATACTGGCTTAACATTATTATCTATTTTATGTTGAACAGCAAAAGTCCATATTCTATAATTATTATAGTACAGCCAACACTCGAAACGACGTGTGTAATTGACTGATTGAGATAAAATATAACTATTTTTGTTTTGATTCACGAAGTAGGTACCTAATAATAACTAATTATATTGCTGCACTAATCCAGTATATCATTAGAGAAAGTTTTGAAAATCACTAGAATCAAATAATATGAAATCAAACAAACATAATATTAGGTTCTATATCAGTGTTGAATGCTTAAATATAATAATACGTTAATGTTATGATTCCGGGAAATCTGATACTACACATCCGTGGCCGGTAGCAGTTAATTTATGTTATTTTTGAATTTTATTTGACTATTGAAAATGTTGGTTTATCGTGTTAAAAAATACTGAGTACATAAGTTTAACTCAAATAGTACGATTCGTACAAAACCTATTTTTGATTCGTTTTTGTACTATAATATTTTAAAACTATTTCAAAGACGCATTTTAAAAGGAAATACGCCATTATTATTTTAAAAAAAATGTTGTACAAATTCATTATAAATAATATTGAGCGAGACAGACAATCGGTAGACGGTAATGGATAAAAAAAACTTTTCTCATTACACATCACAAGGTAAAGCAGAATCAGAAATATTTACAGTGCAGTTGTAGTGCTGTGAGATTTTTACCAAGTTCTTTTTTCATATATTTCTTTTAGTATACAGATATAGGAACAATTTCGTTTATTCGAGCTTCATCATAAATCATACACACAACACACAATCCCCCGGCATCGCTTTCCAGATGTCTTCTTATTAAAATCCCGCGTTCTTTCGCCACCACCTACCCCCTGTCTAAATATTGTTTCTTACAGTGGCGTTTCTCGGTTTCCAACTGTGCGATTTATATATTTACAACACCTCTCCCCACCACTAACACACAATATTTTCCCAAAACCGGAAAAATATACTCATACACATTTATGTATATGTGAGCAATATAATATTATATTGTATGAGGTTTTTTTTCTATTTTTTTTTTCGGCGTGCTAAAAAACTGTTACACAATCATTTAGTGGGCTAGTGCTCTCTCGGAACTACAGCAGTGTTATAAAAAAATATAAATGTATTGGCGAACTATATCACACATATATTATATTATATTCAGAACGACGAGTGTACCGCTCTTTCTCTGGTGACGATTACGTGCCCATGAATAATTCAACATCGTTATGATGCGCGTTCATTTCTTTACGTCCCCCGTGCACGCATCTGCGACACCGGGTTCGACTCTCTCTCCCCGCCTCTCATCTCGCAGTCTTCCAAAGAAGGGACATTTAAATAATTGTAAAAAAACTAGTTTCGCACTATACCGGTAAACGTACGTCGCCCACAAGTCCGTTACGCGAGAGACTGCCGCTGTAAACCGGTGAAGTGTGCACGGTTTTCTATTATTATTGTTATAATACTTACCTAGACGTTTGTCGATAAGGTACTCGGGAAAATAAATAAATATACATTTTCACGCACACATTTTATATTATTGCGTATGAAAATCAATACCGACTGAATGTTGCGATTTATCCAAAAATATTTTTTTTTAAATGAGCACATATTATTCTCTTCATTTTTTTTTAACAATACGTCGGAATGTTTAATTAATACAACAACTTTGAAAAGTAGTATACCCTGTGTTATTTAACAAGTAATTATTAACTTTTCAAAAAACTTTAGCCATTGTAATAATTTTATACTTCCATCGAAGTTAATTACGCACTGGCCACTGGGTAAAATAATACTATAAAATATATACCTACCTAGTACCTACAAGAAAAATACTTTTAAATTATTAATACAATGACGATTACTATTCAATATTCATTAAATACATTTGGTACAAGAAGTAATAGTAAAAGTTTAATAATAAACTAACTTATTAAATATTATGTAATTTATTATCTTAAGGTTTGTGACAAAAATAGTTTTTCTTCCAAACAATTATATTATTATATATTTTTATAATGGCCTTTAATAGGTAAACTTCTATGAAGCCACCGCTATCATAATAATTGATTAGTGTCGGCTTACGGCAACGTTGCACGAACAGGTAAACCGTATGCAATCGTACAGTGAAAAAGCGATGCGGTATTTCCGATAAGCAGGAGCATATTTTTCAATCGTACCCAAATGTACATAAATATCCGACGGTTTCCATAGCGGAAAAATAATATATATCAGTTACGATTGATACACACGTGCCTCGACCGTGACAAGGGTACTTTGGGTGGGTAATGTATGTTTTCCTACCTAACCTAGGAAAAACATCCTGTGGCCCTGTTATATGCGTAAAATGTCTGACCAAAATACTTCTCCATACGTGTAAGTTGTATATTAAAGCAATATTTCACATGTACCCAAGTAACATAATATGGAAGCTGCATTATACCTATTTATTTTCCTACCATCATCATGTAGGCTACGTGCAATATTTTCTAGTTGAAACAATATTGTTTAAACGTATAGACGTGTGTACGACTCGAGTACAAGTATTTTCGTTTTTCATACCTATGTTCATTAATCATTATAATTCATAATAATATGTTATTCGTGTTTCGTACTTACTATTTGATGTGGCTTATACTGAATATTTTTAACCATCAGTTACTGTACTTACCAACATACTTTGATGTCGTTTAAATATGCCGGATGTACAATATTATTGGAGTATTATAAATTAGGACATGTAAACGAGACGAACATTTTATTTGTGTTAATTTTTTTGTTTTTATCATTATATTCGTGTTTCCAATTATTCATATAGAGGTATATATTATGTGTAATATATTAATAATTCAAACATATCATGGAGGTACAGTGTTGACGCCCACTAAAAATAATTATTTTCATTGAAATATACATACACATGTACCTATGTACTGTTATTAATAAAGTAAATAATATTCGTCTTGTGCAATACCTTTTGATAAATCGGCGTGTATACTATTTAGGCCGATAGATTATATATAATCTTTGAGTTAAATTGTAATTAACTGTTAAATAATAAGTATTCGTGACGATGAAATGATTTGTTAAAAATGTAATTTATTGTATTTTAGAATACAATACCTATACATGGTTGTCTTGAGGAAACATTTCATTTTAAATATGAATAACTGAAAAAGGGATAAAATAAAAGTTATCCTTTTGGGGGCACTAATAAAAAGTGAATAACAAATGGAAATTGCTAACAACTGCATTACCATTAACTAGCTTACCTTATTAGTTTTTTATCTGACCAAGGTACCTGGATTTCCTGTGCGGCACAGGAAATCGAGCTCACGGTCTAGTAACCAGGACGTAGGGGTCTGTTGTGTTAGTAAAATATTATCTTTGTTCCCATAGTACGTTTTTTAACTGACGTTAAAATTATAATATTATTGTAGGTATGCACTCTTTTTTTAAACGTTAGATACAAATCAAATAGTTTCGTGGAAAATTTAGAGTTAACAACCTCATTGTTTGGAATTTTTGAAGCCAAATGTTCAAAAAATGAAAAAAAATTTTACCAAATTAACAAGTATACTAAAAACAAGTCATCTTGTAATAAACAATAATAAACTACTGGAGATAAATTAGGGTATAATGAATAAAAAAAATGTTAATTATGGTGAATTTCCATTTCAATGCTTGATGGAAACCAACTTCACACAAGGACAGCGGGTGTTTGAGTATTATGTTTATATATAAGTGTATAACTATTGTGTACAATATAAATATGCTGCGTACTACAGTCATTTGAAACGGGCAATGGCCAATTCGACTAGTATATACTTAATACTAATCATTTGTTTTACAGTTAATTCAATTTTGAACATACTTAGATAGTTGTATGGTTAATTTTAGGTTATAATATAATATTATTATGTATACAGCGTACGTTTCAAGGTTTTTTTTATAGGTACTATATTTTCGGTTTCGTACATCTTATTATTGTAGTGTAACCGTCCTTCTAATATACTTATAAGTTATAATCGACATTATAATTATAAAATAACTAAAACAATACTATTAACTATTTTTATGCCAATGAACTCTAAAATATAATATTATGATACAATAATGTAAATTATAAGTACCTAATTATTAATTATAAATATTGTATAATATCCGTTTAGTTTTAATTATAATAACAATTATTGTGAATCTGCTTACAGACATCTAGAGACGAGCGGACGAGTAGTGTCCCGACGCCGGAAGCAGCCGGAAATGGATCCCGAGAACTTTTAGAAGACACGTTAAAGGGTCCCAAACCATATCCTAACATCGTTTTACCGACCGGCGGCGGTTTCTGGATTGATGGCCAGGACCAAAACGAGTACGAACCTGCTGCTTCCTCTGGTGGAACCTGTACGTGGAATAATAAAATCGAAACCGATGACACGGCCAAGGCTTATCGCAGATACTACATGGGAAGGGTAAGTGTCCACTTATCAAATAAAGCCTACTTATTAATTTTTTACTAATAATATTAGTACTATTTTTTATAACTACTATAATGGTGTTGTAGAAACAAAAACTGATGTTCGATACTTTCAAATAATAGTAAATTTAAGAAAGGAATTAGAAAATATAATATAATACCATGAACAAATGTAGATTGAAGACCTACTGTTGAATTGTATTCTAAACATCATCATAAACCTTAGTAAAGTTTTACTTACGAACAATATAATAATGCTTTTGAAAATAAAAAACGCTTATAACATATATTATTGGTGGTGCACCGAATAAATTACGACACGGCCGCTGCGGGTAGTCAGTGTGCATGGTGTGTTTATTTACAATTTAGATTAATTATTAGTAATTCATAATAATAACGTAATGGTAGTGGTACCTTCTTCTATAAACGTCTCGTTCGATTTAGTTCAAGGTAATTGCTTTTTTTTCGTGCTCTTCGTATGCCCCAGACACAATATAATATTGTTCTGCGACCTCATAAATTTGAACGTGCGTTTTGCCGAAGACAGTGTCTCGTGTTTACCGTAAACGCGCATTTTCCGAGAATTCTATTTTTTTGTGGCTAAATTAATAACAAACACGCCAAGCATTCAATTTAATAATTTTTTTTTATCGTGGGTTGTGCCAGAATGTATGCGATATAATATAATATTTATAGAATGACGTAGACGACGAGCAATCGATGTAGACTTTTAAACCTTAGCTTACAACTTTCGACTGATAGAATTTTGTCTTCGTCGATATCCAAATAATATATTATGCATGACGCATGTAATGTGTGTACCTACGAAATATTATATAAATATCGGAATCCTTGGGGTAACCCCGCTCCCCAGAGTCGATTACCACGCTAAAATTTCATTTCGCCAATATTGGATGCAGGAATGATTTACGAGCTCCCTCTCGCCTCGCTGTTTCGGATTAACTTTTCCGGCTCCAAAATTTGTTTCTGATCTTATGACGTGAAGTCTTATCTTATACGTATCTGTGACTTATGTGCGCACCCGCAAAACTAATCGTTTTGCGAGATAATATCTTTAAAATTCATCGCTCAAACACTCACACTTTACGACGACGACGAAGTGTATCACCTATTAAGCTATAATATAAACATATTATTAAAGACCGTCGAGGGAACACGTTTATATAATTATAACAATACAGTATTATGTATATAATATATTATTATATTTGCAAATTATGAACAAAAATATTATACTATTATTAGTGCTATTATATAAATTATATAATATATGTATACATTCTGTATTTAATAATTGTCTTGATGATAATTAATAGACCTCGTCACAGGTCAAACTCGCCCCGCACATGCATAGAAGTTGATGACCTCACACCCGCGTGTGCGCAGCGATCGCGTTTTTTGATAACTATTTGACGTGTTGCGCAAACTTGAACGAGAACGAATGCAATTTTTAATTTATCTACGGGAGTAACATGCGCGAGTTGGTTATAGTTTTTACAAACAGATATCAGAATTTTTGTACAAGTCCTAGATTGGGTTCGTTGCGATAAGTGAAATCACTGTGTGCTTAAAAAAACGTATCGGGTAGTCTACGTGTTGAAGTAGAACGTGTGTAATAAAAAAAGTATATTTGTAAACATTCAGTAATGACTAATGTTTTTTCCATGCTTACTCCGAAAAGTGCTATTATATTCAAAATCGCGTCTAATTTTAAATAACTTACTAAAAAATATTGTTTGTTTTTTTTTAGACGTTGTAAACTGTAGTAAATAACGTTGTTTTAAATGGTATTATGTGATTTCGTTAAAACGGCTTTTTTAATTTATATATACAGTCATTTTCTACTATATTTTAGTGACGTAGCTAGTTTAAGTATTAAATACAATTACCTATCGTTCTTTGCAGCCTGACAACAATCATAATTACAATATTGTTATAGGAAAAATGACTTGTTAGACTGTTTTATATTATATTCTCGAATTAAACGGTTTTTGTCGGCTGTCGTAGGTCCGTGACCTCGGCATCGCGTTCATCTAATTTCTATTTTATTTTCAAAAATAAAAAATAGAACCACTTCATATTTGAGACGCGTTTTTATTACCTGCTAGGGTCCATTCGAGTGTTATTACTGTTTGTGTGGATGGTTTTAATGTTTAGTGAACACACTCGGAAGAGTATATTATGTATTATTCGTTCACACACACACAGTTGTAATAATATATCATAACTCTCGTGTCGGGTCCACATTATGTTAAACCTCGCTACAAACGACCGCCGAACGCACGCGAGTACATTATAATAATATTATAATATCATTTTTTTCCATATCATAACGCACTTCTATTTCGACCTTCGGCGTAATTTTTTAATTCTTATATAGTACTGCAGAGAGAAGTATCTTGAAGAGAGGTAACTCGATGCTGCAATTATCATTTTTCCGTCCCACGCGGTTTATTAATTTTTTAGTACACTCTTGGTGCTCGGCAAGCGACAGTTTTGTTGTTTATATTTTCTTTTTTACAATAATAGTTATGGACAAAGTCGTATTAAAATATTATGTGTGCGCTCGCGTTAATTTTATATGTCTGACCGGTCGTTTTAATATAATTAAAACCCCGACCGCCGCAAGTACTGAAGTAGGTACCCCTCTTAATATTTTAACACCGATGACCGACCGAATGTGTAAACCTATACATGCTATCTACATTACGTTATTTTGCTCCGCTCCGTCGTTGTACGCGTCAACAACACCGGTCGTCAGACAGACAGAAGATGTCTGCAAAAACGTTTCTCTATTCCATTGCCGCCTCCCCTCGCGGTACTATGCCCACCGTAAGCTGTCACGTGAGACATCGTAGCGAAACGAAATGAAACGATTATGACGTACAGCGCATACGATTTGTAACTTCATTTAGAGAGCGATGTTTTATTACTATTACTACTATTATTACTACTCCTGTCTGTTGACTGTTTCTATATCGCGTATCCGCGTGCAATATGAAAACACCTTGTTTCTTTTTCCATCTCGAATAATATGATGATTTAGTTATCAGAATAGTAGGATCTCGCAACGTGTATTATGTGTAGGTTTGTATATATATACATGATTCATAATAATTTAATATGAACGCAATATTCGAAATCATTTTTATGTACGTTCACTATGACGACGACGCCTAAACATGTATACCAGAGTTTTCCACTTTATTTTTAATAACCGCACACATAATAAACCATCATTTAACATATAATATGTAACATACTATATTTAATAGGTAAACCTAAATTAAACGAAACGGAACACGATGTGTTGCCTTAAAAACACATTGCATTTTATAATCGTCCAGTGAATAATATTATAAAAATATTTATCTGATAGTGTTTCCTCTTATACTACACGGCATTAATGAACTATTTTTATAAAACTATGGCTTCACATTTTACAAATTAATACTATACAATATAATGATCTATACTTTATGGATTAAACATCGACCTCAGTGTATAGAACGAGTATTTCGTATTTGGCGTATAGTGTTTCCATAAATGACAAAATATGGCCAAGAAGTTGAACTAAAACGTATTGTTCAGTTAAATTATCAGTTGCATTCTCCAAGTGCCCACAACGAATTACATTTTATTATTGTTTTTTCATTGATAAATTATTATAGCTCGAGTCCCGTTTATAGCTTAAGCTCGTTATTGTCGGTTACCAATGTAGGTAGTCAACTTTCAAGCATTTATCACATTCATCTTTAAATGTTGTAATCCCTACAATAATTCTCGTTCTTTGTTGTATTTTAACCGTGGTCATTCGTTAATGTCGTGTTTGCGTGCAAGCTTCACCGACAAACCAAAGCGAATTAAAGTTGACAATAAGCGAGTCGACAAAAGTTTAGACGGTCAAGAATAATTTATTTTCATAATGGCTCTTTGATTTTTTTTTTTTGGATAATTTATTTCACCGAATATAGTTTCTCGGTTACAGTGTAATAAAAATGTGAAATATAATCCTCTAAATGGTAGCTATTTGGACGGTATACAATAATAATGGTATTAGATATTGTATACAGGCTGACAGCGTTGTCTTAAAATAGACGATAAAAAATAATATAAATCTAGCCTCTCGCAGTCCGGCGTCGGTCCATGGGACGTATAATACAATATATATGTGATATATAGGCATTACGCGTTTTGTTCTCTGCAATCATTTTATAGGTTTTACCCAGGTTTCATACAATATATAGGCTGGATGAGAACTCACCTCGTATAGTAACTAGATGTTACGATCACCGAGGTGTTTGTTGTAAACCGACCAACACTGACCATTTTTCACCTGTAAATCGGTTGGTTTTTCTTCGGTTTCCAGTTAACGTAAACGCAGGTCTGGCGTTTTCGGCGAGTGCGTGCCATTTCCGGCCGGATAAGAGGAACAACGATTAGGTATTACGGACAAGGTGTAGGTACTGCAGTGTTTGCGCTCACAAAGCGGGCAGGTGGTATTTGTGTACATCGGGGTTCGGGCGAGAAATATTGTCTACAAGAAAAACGTGCTCGGCGTATGTTATCGCCACAATGTGTACAATAGTCGCTGTCCCCCTGAAGTAAAATACATAGGAGTAGGTTAAGACGCAGAAAGAGGGTGGTTAGAGTTGCCTATATACATTAAATATTTATATGATATATATAATATACGTTTGTTCGGTTTTACGACTAACGCTTTTCGAACACCAGCTGACGTAACGATTTTTTTTCACAATTTTTCTTCGGTTTTCCACCTGCAGCAAAACTATATGTTTTGGAAGTCCACCTATAGGTTAGGTGGCCGATTGCCGTTGATGTTTACGTTGGTGCACTGATGTTGCTGGAGGGGGGGAGCGTAAGGGCTTAAGCAGTCAAGCTCCCCCCTCGAAATATTGAATTGGAAATTGTATACTATAGCCTATTGTAAACACGAATTGGCTTTAAAAAATGACTATCCAGTAGCATTAAAATACATAAGACATCATAAGGAATAAAACATATACAATAAACATAAAACATAAAACACAAACTTAAATTGATAACAAGAAATAAAAGATGTAATATTTTGAGTTATAACTTCAGTAGTGCCGTAGCCAGGGAAAAATTATGAGAGTTTTTAAAATTTGTAATCATTATATTCTTTTGATATGAAACAACTTATTTTATTGTAATAAGCCTGTAATATCATGACAATACAATCTACAAGTAATATCATGGGGGGTAAACAGTGTAGTCTTTATATGTAGGAGATACTACCACACCGAGATGCTATACACGCTCTCTATTTTCCTCGTTTGTTTACGAATTTTAAACTCGCCAACATTCCTTAAAAAAGAAAAACCGTTTTGTTTAAAGTTTGCTCGTCATGATGCAAAGTATAAATATATTATTGATCGTAGAGTGTCTATACATTAGGTATTCAAATAAAAATTGTATTAACCGTGGGCCGTGGCACACTAGGTGACCCAGAAAAAAAGGTCCCTCGACCCTGTGAAAAAAACCCGCTCCAAGTTCTCCGTTTGAACAACGACCTTTGTTCGAATTGAAATTCTTTAACGACCTTTTATCTTTCGAGTTTCGACGTTCAACCGTATTTGGATGTATAATAGGTATATACTTTGATTTGTGTATATATTTCTTTCTTTCCCTAGCTTTTTTTTAATCGTTAAAAGCACTATGTATATATTACATAGGTAACAATGAACTTAAATTATGCACAAAAGCTCGTTTTCTAAACCGCATTAATGATTTATAGTTTGATTATCGCAACTAGACAGGTCGGGATTGGAAAATAATGATGTGCGGCTATAATATATATATCGATATTCGATACATAATATTATATTAAATAGTGTTGTGGAGCGGGCTTGCAATGCGATGTACACGGATTTCTCATTACACCACCATAAATCATATAGTATGGCTTATAATATTATACTGTTCACAAATACCAAATAAAAACAAACAGATCATTGATAAGCACAATAGCGAAGATTAAAGATAATGTGACAGTTTAAACTCAGTCAATACAAGCTACAGCAGCTGTATTAAAACAATGTGCACAGTTAATTACATTAGTTATTATTATATTATTAAATGAGATACGATAAGTACCTACATCCTAAAACTATGCTAGAATAAAGGTAAAAATAAATCAGCAAGGTACTCGATACTCGGTGCACGATTTAGTCGATCTTACATATAATTGAAGTATGTTAGCTTTGTTAGCATAATGCATATTAATAATTATTTATTTAAGTATGTGCTTTCTAATGTGCATATAAATAGCGTACTATAATAGTAGTAGCAATTATAGAGCATACTTGTCATGGTACCAAATATTACTAATCAATGGCAGTAATTTATCAATATGTCATACCATTTCGATCTTTCGTTATAGATGACATATTTTTTCGTTAAATAAATAGTAACATTTCGGGTTATTTTTTATTAGATTAATTATTCGTTATGTATCGTTTTATTTATCTATTCACAAGGTTTAAACCATAAATTAATTAATTTAACGTATTTGTGGTTTATATTGCAGCTTCATAATTTATTGACCCAAGGGAATATTAACAACTTTTATACTGTATGTACCTAATTAAAACATAAAATATATTCATCTCTTCGCTAGTAATCTAAAAATTATAATTACTGGTCAGTTATTTAAAGCTCAAATATATCTCATTTTTGTGTTTAATCATTAAACATTTCTTTAACTCTACGTGTAATAGACTTTAACTATATTCCTTTCCAAGGCAGTCAAATTTCTAATGCTAAAAAAAAGGTATCATAATTCTGTCGTACTCAACTATTCATTGCCGGATACCGTTAACAAGAGTCCTTCATTAGATGGTCGGTAAAATCTGAAACGCAATCGTTCTGACTTCGTTAGTGCGTAATTGATGATTGTTATCATTATATGAAACACATGGCGGCGGTGTCTCTTTTTTGTCCAGTGGACATTATGTTATTGTTATTTATATTATAATATTTACCACGTGTCGACCGCCATCATGAACCGTTTATAATTTCGATATTTTTCTTTTCCTTTTTTTTTTTTGGACGGAACCAACGGCGACTGATACCCGACGACGATACGCAACGTCACCGCGGGTACATTATAAACTTGCAAGTGTGGGACGACCTGGAGTATTGTAGTATTATAATATAGCTACAGCAGTCTGCCTGTATACACGCGCCTACACGTTTCCCTGCAGTCGTGGTCGTTCCCGACACACGTCGTGATTTCTTCGTAAATACCTGTATTAGTATAGTATCTATATATGCATACTATCCGTGTGCTGGAGGTCTATGACCCTCCTATGTATAATATCAAAAAACATACATTATAATATGTAGCGTTGTGCTATTTCGTCTAATCTATCTTTTACTCGATAAGTTTTCGGATGGAAATTTACACGCAGTCCTCGGAATTTATATATATGCACATTTTTGTCGATGATATCTTGCTCGTCGTTTAGCTACGACGCATAGGCTAATGATATATTATATTATTATATAGTATACGCGGCACGGTAACGCATGCGCCTATATCACTGCGATCACTGATGTCTGCTAGCCGCTGCTGTTACTGTGAACTACAGTTGTCACGCGTCGGCGTTCACGACTGCGACGACGACGTAATGGGCCTCCTCCACAACCCATGATGCCATTGTCTAAAGACACGAGCACCATATGGTTTGCCGGTCGTCTTATATAATCCATTGTTACAGTGCACCCTACCCCCCCCCTACTCCTTCAACTTACCATAATTGTTTTCACGTGGCCGGTTATGGGCTTTTACCTGATTGCGCACCGCGGGAGGGCATAGGCACAGTGAAACGGGCCCACGTCGTTTGTTGCATAGGTCGATTAAGTCCCTGCTATGTAGTATAATGTATGTATACAATACGATATTATAATGCACGATCAACACTATATTATGGTGTACACGCCCGACAGTTTTGTTTGTGGGGTGGACGGAGGAAAATAGCTGTTTAGTATGCAAACCTGCAAACGCAACAGCCGTTTTCGGTGAGATTTAGCCGATATGTATGCACTATGCGCATTGTCATTATTATAATAGTGATATTATTATCACGATCAAATGTCGGTCTGCCCTTTAGCGCCGCCGCCAGCACGCCACTCCAACCCCCCGTCACGTAGTGCTGGTCGAACCCTGGTCGTAAACGTTGTACTACCTTTTGGACCAACCGTGATTATAATACCTACCTATATAAATACATAATAAATAATAAAACGTTAGCTTATCCGGATGGAGCGTCTGTTGAATTGCTGCGGGGGTGTGCTGATGCAGGGAAAACCTCGGTGCATAATATAATATAAAAACGTTATTTTGTCGTAATGCATAATTATATAAGACTTTTCGGTCTTTCGATATAAATAATATATATACAATACTTTTTAAAAATTGTTGCACGGCATAAACTGTGTGGTTATTATAGCTGACCGTACATTATTTACATTACATTTCTTTATATTGATTACTTGAATTACTATTATATTATATTTGCATACATTCTATAATTGAGTAGTATTATTAAATTAGATGACGGAGTTCAGTTTCGTTGATTAAATTCATTAATTTTCTGGATGTATCGGGAGTGGGTGAAAGTATCTTGTGTAGAGTATCCGGAAGTTCCTGTTTGATGCGTATTTCACTGGCGGCATTCGAGGAGTATATTATATGCATGACCGTAATGAGATGTATATATTAAATTATACTTTATTACTACGTCTCTTGCCGTCGTTTTTTCAAAAGCCGCTGATGTTATTGAACGTTTTTTTTTTCAATCTTCGAGGATTTATCCGCAATACTGCAGTGCTTTTTTGTTTTTCAATTCGTTTACCGAGCAGAGGACTGCAGCATCTGATGAAGTGTACGGGAAAAGCGGCGTCGTTGATATTATGTATAGGTATCTACGTAATATCAACGACCAGCGGGTGGCAAGAATCGAGTTCTTTAAAACAATAGGCGTATTTTTTATACGACAATGTCAAAGTAGTATTTTTTTCTTTCCTTTCTGAAGTAGTCCTAAACAAAAACTCCATACTTGAAGCAATAATATAGCTATATCGTAAACGTTATATTATGCATATTTCGTGCGATTGTACATAAACATTTCAATACCACGGCGAGAAACAATGATAATATCAAATCTTTCAACAATAATACCTTTACATGCGTACATACACAATGTATAACATATATTATACGTATACTATATTGTGTTATACTTACGTAGGCTTTTCGAGACGATACAATATTGTTATAAAACGACGAACGCCGTGTATAAAATTTAGAGTTCAGCCGAAACGCGTGTTTCTCGTTCGCCCACTCAACGATTTTGCCATCTCCGAGACGAAATATCGCGGCGCATCACCGACGCAACAGTGATGCCGACGTTTTCCCCCCGCTTATACATCATAATAGACTAAGACGACGAAGACGAGCATATGCCCGCCGTGGTGTGCGGTATGATTATATACATATAATATTAGATCATTCCTCGTATAATGAAATCTCGCAGTAAAAAAAAAAAAATTGCACAAAAATAAACGCATTTTGCATTCGAATAATAGCTATCTCGCACTGCATTTTATTATAATATTATTGAATGGATATTATAATATATTAAGCATATTGTGAAGGATACTGAACTACCCTATTAACATTATAAAAATCATTCCTTCAAGAGTTGCGCCAGTTGCGATGTTTCGATTAATGAAAAAAACATAATATTACGCATATAATAATATGATATTAATTTAAATATTTTTTTAATAACACGTGTATTATACCCGATTTGGTTTGTTAAGGTGCATTGTTGTAATACAACCTTATAGAATTATTAATAATTATACGGTTATAGCCATTGGTGGCGTATAATTTATTTTTTGCCTACGCGTTTTTATTAATTATATCTTCATTGTGTATAGTGTGATTATACCTAGTTAACGCGCATATTGAGTCTTATAACAGAGTGTTGGCACTATATAACATTTGCGGAGTGCCGCAATTCATTACACTATTTTCTTCTTTTTTTTTTCTTAACACAGATGCTTTTGATATAAATATGCATATAGAGTGGAAGGTCATTTATACGACGGTAGGAGATTGAAAACAAAAATCGATGATAATTTTTATATTTTATTTATTCATTCACTGTATATAAAATAATGAACTGCACTGAGTGCGAATACGAGACGAACGTCTATCGTTACCTTACTCGAAATCGTATACAATAATATATATTATATTATGTACCTACGTGACCGCCGGGTCGTGACAAATCGGCCATTATTCAGAAAACGTTCCCGTGGCAATTAATATTGTAATTCGTATTGCTATATTTTGTTTTTGAGACGGTTTTTATATGTACGCATAGTACTTATAAAGATTGTTTGAGTGTGCGCAGATGGGCCATTGTTTCTAGCTACCTATATAATAGATTCTCGCCAATCCGATTTAGCCTCTTCGATAACTGTATGTCTGCAGATTTTTTATGCATTCCGACATGCACGCGTTTCGGGTCTAACTCGATTTTCCCTGCTTTTTGTATCGTCGGCGTGCTGCAGTCGACTGAGAGAGAATATTATTTTTGCGCGACGAACGCGTCTCGCTCCACCGCCGAGGCAATCGTATACGGACGGCGATGACAATAGTAATATTATTACAGTTTTTTTTTATTGATTGAAAGACCTAGACAACTGTGACCATTTAGTAAATATTATCTATACGATTTATTGATACAACGTTTTTTTTAAAGTAATAGTGCTATACGTTATTGTGGAATGTTTCTGCTGTAGAACTGTTTTTACTTCGAACAGAAATTCTGGTCCTGGTTATTATTTTTATAGGGATGTTGAAAAGTCTTCATATTTACGACATTCAGTGACAATTTATTTAATTGTTAGACGTAAGTAGTATACAACTCGCTTTGCACATGGAGAATAATTGTTGCAGGTGGTTACCATAAAGTAACCTTTTGTTAAGTTGGTATGTCCTATGCGTGATCGATTAATGAAAATTATTATTATAATTAATTAAATATCACGCGTCGCAATAACAATAATATAATGTATGAACGTACCTACTAGTAATACTACATTACCTATAATAGCACGTAGAAAAAATACACGCCTACGAGCGCGTCTGTATATACAAGTTGTACGTTTTTTCCCCATCCATTCGAGTTCATTTCCGTGGCAACCCGACGCGTTTGTGGACATCACAATAATAATATACGCAACTATAATTATTACACACGTATGGGATGTACCTAAATATTATATGTGTATTGCACTGTAACGCTATAATATAGTATTACACGTGTTGACGCGTGTGTGTGTGTGTGTGTGTGCGTACGTGTACGTGGTTCGCACGACGAAAAAAATAAAAACCAAACATATAATGATACTTTTTTTTATGTAATATTTGTGCGTTTTTTAGTTTTATTATTATTGTTATTATTATATTTTTATAATGGGTGGTGAGTCGAATATTCACGTTTCAGTGACGTCACGCACCTACGTGAATGTGGATACCGCCGCAATTCCGCCGTTTATCGTTGACCGACCGTGAAACAACGCAACCACGCCGTGTCCATCGCAGACCGCAGCTATTGAGTTGTAGTGTTATTCCTAAAAAACATTTTTACTCCTGTTTAAAAACATAACGTCAGGAAAATTACGATGGTCTTTAATTTAGGCTTTATCGGGCACAACGATTCGGCTACTGTTGAATACCAACAAATACCAACCATTTGTAGCATGTTTGTATTTTATTATCCTACTGCATATATGAACATAATATCTATATCGTAGCTACTATATTTCTATGTACGATAACGACACCTACTATGCATAATATACTACTTATATATATATTATTATATAATTATGCGTCACACCACAACCACACAGTCTCAAAAAAATGTCTTTGCAGCAATGCAACTTAAAAATAATACAATAATATTATAACTTACTAGTTATAATTGGTTATTGTTTACTGAGGGGTAGGTATGCCCACTGCGTGGTCGTTATTGAAATACATATCAATCGTGATTTGACAAAGAACCTTTTGTTTTTTCTTTTAACTCGAGCCATTAAATAGGTGAAAAGTTATGCCTCCGAGCAGCGGTGAGGGTAGCATATTCATGTACCTCTACATATATGTATAAAACGGTTGTCCCCAGTCGTTATTCTTTCCTACTTCTTTTGAATCTATTAAAGTAAAGTACCTTACCGAGTTCAAACAATATATTATTATAAGTACGACGGTGTGCTTCTAAAAGTAAATAAAAATGTCATCTAAATCATTATTCTTATTACCATGGTAACTGTGTATAGCTGAAGTAGTGCTTTTACTAGCCCCCGTTAATGACGTGAGTGGGTTTCCGTAATTTTCAGTTGGCGCGAAATCGTTTTACAATAAATTGGTATTTAATATAATATAGCCGCGACAAAAAATAAACGTACATAATAATAATAATAATAACAATAATAATATAATATCCTCTAGTGTTTGCCTGCACTCGTAAACACTGCTCTACCCTACAACTCCTCTGTCTCGGACTTACCACATGCGCCTTTGTTTCTATTCATCGCCGTCAGGTATACAGAACTCCCAACTATTGCTTAATGGTTTTTTTTAACGGCGGAATAACTTTATACCTTGCAGATGTTGCGTTTATATTATATTTTGTGAGACTGTTTTGTTTTGAATACACTCATACTTGCGGAGCCAGTCATTATTACAAATATTGCAATCAGTATGCATAATATACACGTCATGTATTCAGGCGCGAGAAAATTTGAATTGGTTTTTACTATATACATCTATTATGCAAGTAATATCTGCCAACGAAAATATAATTTTTAGAATCTAGCTAAAGCAATGATTTTTTTTTACATACGTCGTATTGTTCTATTCTTCAGAAATAATTCAATAATAAATGTGGTTAAGTAATTTTTCCCTATTTTACTTGATCCTAAAAAAATAAAGCACCTTGTAAATAAAAACATGCTTTGATTAGCTTTATATATTGTGTAATATTGAAATAAGTAGCTATACTATTTTTTCTTATGGTTTTTAGAACGATAATAATAATTTTATATAATGTGCGTAGTGTATTACCTACCTACTGATAATATAATTACGCTTTTAAGTATTTTTTTTAACAATTATTATATTTATCTTTAATTTGTTTTTTTTTATATACGAATTTGAGTTGACGTGATATCTGCATATTTTAATTTATCGTGTTTATACTTTTTGACTCGCGTATACCTGCGTGTAATGACAATATATACCATTAGCTATGTAATCTTGAACATTGAAATTAGGTTAACCTTTCACAAATTTTAATTAAGAAAATACTAGCGTGATGATTAGGTAGGTATGTTTTCGTTGAGTTTAAATCATTTTTTAAATTTCCTTTTGCACGAAATCCTCTGGTTGTATAAATATATTATATATATGTATGTGAATATGAGTTTATACGAATGCTTCCAAATATTAAGTGTTAACAAATCATAATAATACGACTTAGTTACGCGAACGCTGCACGATATAAATCATGCTTTATTATTTACACATAAAATGAATAATCATATTTTTGTATTCAAAATAATAAAAACTTTTAATGTGAAAAAATAAGTTTGTGATTATTACCTTTTTTATTGGCATGGCGTGGGCTCACTAGGTAAATAATTTAATATAATTTGCAAATATTATCTGTTCTTTACAGATACAATTGTTAAACTACATATTTTATGATTTGATTTTATAGTTTAGCTTTTAATTTAACTTCATATATTCCAACAATTGCCAACACAGTTTGAATTATTGTGTAACACGAACAAAATACCAAAGCAGTTCAAATCCACAATTGCATAGGTACTAATATTGTAGGTTGATTTACTAATATTTTACTATTTCAAGCAACTCTATTTTAATCGATTTTCCTGGTTGATAAAATCGTTATTTTGTTTGTATATTTCAACTACTTATAGTCGATACTTGTCATCATTCAATATTGTAAAAATAATAATCAGTGTGTTCCTAGTATATTATATATTATATTCTGCAGGCTGTTAGAGTAAAAAAAGATTTTTGCCAAAAAAAAAAAAAACCGTACAGGTACATCATCAATTAATGCTGATGGACAAGCTAACATTTGGTGTTTTAACTGTTCGTATACTTAATTGTGTTTTTTTTTAAATTAAACAATTGTGTACAAAAATCTCGTAAAAGTAAAATCCGAGTGCAAAAAGTATTACGAAAATATAACAGTTATTTTTATCTAACATAAGTTTTTGTGTTAACCATCATATTATTATTCACCACACCGCATATTTTATAAGTTATAAGTTATATTTAATTTATAATAATAATATATACTTATTATTTTTTAATATCACCGTAAAATTGCTTGTTTAATAACATAATATTTTTAACCCCGAAATAATTGCTTGTATATTATATAGGATGAAGCGATAGTTTTTTATGAATTTTTAACTCGATTTAACGGATAAAGCCCAGGAAAACGACCGTATCGCAATGGCTTCCGACGCTGTTTGCCCAACGGAGAATTGTTGGCACAGTCCCTAAATACAATATAATGTGTAACATTATATATATACCATCTACGAATCATCAAAGGGGGCTGGATGTTTTCCTCAATTTGGGTTTGTCCCGTTGGAGAATAATAAAAATTTATATTTTTACCTATATAAAAAACCGTCGTCACGTGACTCATGAATTATAACTTATATACAACTATAACCGGTTGTCTTTGCGTACTTATTGGCATATATTTAAAGGTACCGATAAAGTCCACGGTCGCAACGTGACGCTTCAAGGACAACAATATACTTAATATACCTATAAACATCATAATATACAATACTTTTTCAACTACGAGCATGGTTGGGACAAAATCGTTATTATGCAATGGATAAGTTTGCGAAATGTTCACGATATCGTGTGTCAACCAGTGCTGCAGTCTCCATCGATTGGCTCGAGCGCAATTCCATTTAATTGTTTCTCTCTCTCTCTCTCTCTCTCTCTCTCTCTCTCTCTCTCACACACACACACACACTCTTCTTTTATCTCACTCTATATGTTTAACGTATATATAGTATATCTATCCATCTTTCATTCTCTCGAATTGATTAATCCACTTTTTAATAGCTAGTCGTTTAATGTATATACTATATGTATAATATAGTTTAGGTACGCGACCTGTCCATCGATCCTCCGGAACACAATCGATTACGAAACTCATACATAATAATTATATTGTTATGATCCAGGCTGCACTGTCATGGATGAAATTTACGCGTATACATGACTCATCTCTTATTGTCGTCTGTTTGGTTTCAGGAACACTTCAACTTTGTCGGAACGGACGATCAACTGGGCCCTGTGCTGTTTAGCGTGAAAACCGAAAGCCTGGCTTCCCAAGAGCAAACGAGACTCTTGCTACGGCTACGGACTGGCACCACGCACGAACTGGTTCCTTCATCATGCGCCACTTCAGCGCCTCACCACATGGCCAGGGTAAGCAGTAATACAATTAGATTGTAATATATTTTTACAAAGATGGTCGAAGACTAAACATATTTGTAGTTTTCATAATTATCATCGTAGTTAGGTCATTTCGGATTGGGTAATATAACTATAAGCACAAATGTGCATAAATGTTTGCAACGATATCCTCTCTCAGTCCGATCTAATAATAATATAGGTTCGTCACTCGAAGACCATTAAATAAAAGATAATAATAAAAAAATACTATTAATCAAACAATATTTTAATCATTATGATAGAAAGAGTCATTTTCTATTTTTAAGTGTCTTGATGATATCATATTGTATATTAATTATATTTTAGAGATTTGTTTCGCTAATAATTTCTGAAAAAAATTCCCCGGAGAGAAAATTTAGAAATAATAAATTAATAATGAACGCTGTTGTGTTATATATTTTTTTAAATACAATTTTGTTTTATACACGCGCATAGATTACGCACGTGCCAGTAACTCATTAAAAACACATCATTCGTGTAACGACATCATACTACACTTCGTTTAATTTCTAGTTGGACTGTATTTTTAATATCATAATGTCACATTAAATTTATAGACAAAGAATTTATATTTCATTAGTACTGTTCCATTTCATAATGCTCATATAAAGTTTCACTTCGGATAAAACTTTTCAACGAAATTAAATAGTAATTTAAGATTGAATTTTCATGGAATGGTCAAGATCTTTTAGTAGCTAGTTTTCCCATTAAATTGTTTTAAAACTCTTAACGCACCTCTCATGAGTCGAAAAGTAGGTTTGAAGTGAGAATTGAAGTATTTTTGAAGACCAAGAAGTTTTTATAATATTATCGAAATAAACAAAACCAATTGTAGCAAGTACAACTCAATAATTAATTCCAAATATTATAACTATCATGCAGCTTAGGATCTCATTCAGATAATATTTCCATCGATGCATACTACTTGTGGTTGAATAAAAAAGATTGAAGAAAGGTGGTCGTTGGTAACTTGCGTCCCAGCTTGCCTTTTTTAAATATAGTTCTGTCCCTAATTGTCATTATAATTATTAATTGATTTATAATAATGTATGACATATTTATAAAGAATGTCAATACATTATTGTTTAATTTAAACACAGAATACCTTGTATTAATCATAATTTGTATTTTCGATTATCGTAATTGTATACAAAACACACTAAAATAATCATAATAACTGTAATAGGTATATATATTATCGATTTTTGATATGCAATTGACATCGATAAAATTTGTATCATATTATGCTATATAGCCAATTTGCTACCCCTTTTTTTTACCTTTTATGGGAATGCTACTTCTATGCAGCCATTTTTTTGATCGTGCAACTAACGCATACAGCTCCCAAACATGTGAATTTGTTTTGAATACAACCCATTTATTAGGTACGTCGTTATTGTAAAATGTTTACGCAGATGAATTTGGCGTAAATGAGCTGTCGGAAAAAAACATACATATTTTATTTTGGAGCAAATAGACTGAACCCGAAACAAATTCATTTTTTTGTCGCAAGTGGATAATTCCCGCTAAAACATCACACCCTAGTTGAGTTGTTTTCTTCAATATTATAATTTAGAGTGAATGATAATTTACTTCCAAACAATTATTAAACTTAATTCATAAGAGCACTGTCTGTATTTTCTTGTTGGTTTCATACAATATTTAATTTTCAACGGAGTTCTGACTATTTTATTCATTTTTACAAGTTGAACCCTATTTACGTAGATATGTACTGTTTATATTTTCATTTGACAATAGAAAAGTGTACAATGAAGTAGTATATTATATAAAATACTTCACTGAAAAATATTCTTACCTATTTGATGAAAGGTTAATTTAGTAATTGTAAATTTAATAATTGTAATATTAAAACTAACAACACAGCATAATATGGCATATTTGCAATTTTGTACGTTTGCAAGACGGAGATAACTCATGCGGTCATTATGTCCTTTTAACAACTAATTGTGTTCTGGAACATGGATAAATAAAGGAGCTTGCATCTACTAAAGAATCACTATTTAGCTACCATCCGTACGATGTTTAGATTCTATAACTACAGTACGGTGCACTCGGTGCAGATGCATAATAAAAAATAGTAATAATAACGGTATAAACGAAAAGAAAAGCAATATTCTAGGATAGTTGGCGACCGGCCCGTGAATGGAAACACGATAAATATCATAATAAACATCATTGGATCTCTGCACTGGCCTGGATAAAAATAGTCCAGACTATATCTGTTGACGGCAGGACGGTTTTTAATAATAACAATAATGCGCATTCTCGTTCTAGTGTTTTTATTATTATTACTGAATTTCAGTACCACGTGCTGCTGCAGTGCTCTTGCTGTTACGACTTACGAGTCATATATTATTTTCTTGCACAGTTTTAGTATTATTTCGGTGCAATCTAATCGTTATCACAAAATTAAATTTTAAGAGGCTTAGGCCGTTGTAGGTTATGCATTGCGCTTACTATTTTGGTAGACCACTTAATATGCATATATGTTTATCGATTCATACCAAACATACGTATTACGTTAGTAATATGTATTTGTTATATTACTTTAAACGCATAATATATTTTAAACTAAGAATATTCGTCGTACTTATAGTTTCCTTTCAAAAACTCGTTTAGGCTACTGTATTCAAACTCCCCGTTAAGGTCATTTTCATTCGCAAATCACAAAAAAGTAATAACTCACTATCGTCTATCAATTATGTACGTTGTTAATATCTAATTCTGACCTTCGATATTCCTTCGATATTCCATACAATTACTTATTTAAAATGAATAAATATTGTATTACTAAAATATTATTAAACCTATAGGGTGCAAATAAGGCTACAAACGAATCTAATATTTATTTTAATTCACTACAACTTAAATTTTCGATTCTGAGCTGAGCGATAAATGTATTGATTTTACTTTATTATTGGGTGTATTTTTAAAAATATTTTGTCTGTTTATATATACTTACGAGATAAGTTGTCAAATTAATAATTTTATTTTCAACTTTAAGGGTAGTTTTTGATAGAAAATTGGGTTGAAAGGTAAAAACTATAACGGATTTTGTTTTTTTTTGGTGTTACTCAAGAACGGATAGATACATCCTTATGATACAACCTTAGATACATCAAAATATTTTGACTCATTTTGAACTATTTAAAGATTCTGGAAATTAAAAAAAAATTTGTATTTCTTTGAATGTTGAAATAATATTTTTCACTTGTTCAACGAATTTGAAAATTTTATACAAGATTCCTAATAAGTTATTGTTCTATTAAATTGAAAAAAATATTAGAGATAGGGCCAAATATTTTTTATTAGGATTTGATAGAATAACGTTTTTAGCTATGCTGTTGTAATTTAAAAATATTATTCTTCGGTTCTTGAAACATTCAAAGTGTATTACTATATTTTATTCTAACAATACCATTTTTAAATGTAATGCTTTTGTTAAAAATTAATTAATTCAACAGTAATACCTATAGTAAAATAATTATTACTTTTATAGTAATATAAAGTATAATATTTGGTAATATAGGCTGACAAACTGTCTTCTTTCTTAGCTCAGAATCATTTTCGTATGTAATTATTTATCGTTGAATTCAACTCTTTTTATTATAGATAATACATTGTGTGATTATAGGTTATATTAAAGGTGTTTATAATATCTTATTTCAAATATAATAATGTATCAATTAACTTCAAGAATACATATATATATATATTATATCAGTTGCATATATATAACTTACCTATATTAAGTTATAATCTATACATATTTGTGTAATATTATAATGTATAAATAGTCTGTAAATGAGTGAAATAATGATCGTGAAATGTATTTTAATTTTAAATTGTGCCTTTTCTGTTCCTTAGCTGTTAAACGATCAGCTATCAGTTACCAATATGTCACCGGTTTTGAGTTGTAAAACGTCTCAACTAATTGCCGCCTATGACGAACACGTACTAGTGTCGCACTTTAAATTTGGTGTATTATATCAAAAGTACGGCCAAACTAGCGAGGAAGAATTATTTTCCAATCAACATACTTCACCCGCGTTCGATCAGTTCCTCCAATTACTCGGCCAGCGGATACAACTGAAAGATCATAAAGGGTAAGAACACACAAGCTTTACTAGTGACATTGACATGGTTATTAATAATTATTATTTGTTTGCTCGTGATTTAGGTACCGAGGAGGCCTAGACACACAGTTTGGTCAAACCGGTGACGAAGCCGTTTACCAAGTGTTCAAAGACAGGGAGATCATATTCCACGTATCTTCTTTGCTTCCTTACACCGATAACGATCCTCAACAATTACAAAGGAAAAGACATATCGGTAAGTGTTTATACACGTGTTATGTTATAATAATTGCCAAAGATAATAAATACAAATTACAATGATTATTGGATTATTAATTTTAATTATAAATGATTTTTTCTCTAGGTAATGACATCGTGGCAATAGTTTTTCAAGAATCCAACACCCCGTTCACCCCTGACATGATAGCGTCACATTTCCTACACGCCTACATCGTCGTACAAGTGATCGAGCCCAACACTCCCAACGTTAGGTATGTGGTATTTTAATGTTTTAATAATTAAATTAGGTAGTATGGACATTTTTAATGACCGGTTATGACTTATTTTTATTATTATTGCTCGTTCAGGTATAAGGTCAGTGTGACCGCCCGGGACGATGTGCCCTTCTTCGGACCGACGTTGCCCAACCCGGCCGTGTTCAGACACGGTCCAGATTTCAAACAGTTCCTTCTCACCAAGCTGGTAAACGCAGAAAACGCCTGTTACAAGGCCCATAAATTCGCCAAGTTAGAGGTGAGTCTTGCGATATGTTGAGGCATGATCGTATGTCGTCGATGTGTTGGGTTATAATATCACAATTATTTTTTTTTTTTTTACTTATTTGTCATGTGTTTTCAGCTGAGAACCCGGACGTCTTTGTTGCATTCGTTATGCGAGGAGCTAAAAGACAAGACTAAGGACTTCCTGGGTCACAACGAAGCCGGTGGTGCTGGCACTAGTTCCGGGGCGGCCGGCACGAGCGGTGGCCTGGGCACCGATCTGACCAAATCATCTGTGGCCTCGTCGTCGTCGTCCTCGTCGGAATGCGGCAACGGTACCATCTCGGGGGCCGGCAGCAGGTTCATAGACACGGTACGCAAAGCGCTCATAGCCCGGGTCAAGACGCAAACGCTGTCTAACGCCGAGGCAAACAACAACATTTCGGGCGGCTTATCCAAGAAGACTAGCAGCTGTTCGGCTGACGGGTCCATACCGAGCGTGAGTTGAACCACACCTGCCCATTGTTATTATTATTTTCGTGTATATAATTATTATCATCGTGACTTACGAAATGTATTTGTGTTTTTTTCATGTTCTATTCGTGCGTGCAGTTTGGTAGATCGTTGTCGAAAAGTAGCAAAAAGAGTTCGCCCTCGTCACCGATATCCAGTCCGGACATCCATCCGGTGCACAGGACTTCCAGGTACGTCCACCATACAATAATATGTATATTATATAGTGCACCATACATGCAGATATAATAATCGTCTTCGACGTGGGTCGTAATCTCTGTGTTTTCTTGTGCTTTCGCAGTGGAGCTAGCCGCGTGGCCATGTCGGAAAGCGATTCGTCGTCGTTGAACAGCGTTGAGCTTGATGGCCTGGGCATGGCTGGTGCCGTGGACAGCGACACCGGTCTGGAGAGCATGTCGTCGGCCGAGACGCCCAGTGGCAAGCCTTGCAGCATGTGCTGTTGTGACGCTTCGAACAACGACTCTCGGGTGGAAGGCCTCCGGCAAGACGTGACTAGGTTAAAGTGCGACAAACTGGAACTGTTGAGACAGAACGTGGTAAGTATCTCTCTCTCTCTCTCTATTCCTCTCACTACTTCTCCACCATCCGTTCATCCGTAATTTTCTCTTCGATTATCAAATATTTTTATTTTTTCTTAGAGTTGTCAACACGAAATAAAAAGGTTGCGAGAGAAGGAACTGGTGCTGCAGTCGGAACTCACGTCCGCATCCAAGGAGATTCTAAGGTTGAGGGAACTTTTGAAAAACTATACCACCAATCCCAACTCGTCGACTGTTTGAATATAGGTAAGCGGTCATTGTCTTTGTCCCTAATCCCTAATTATGTACTTACACCAAACTAGATTGCCGTAAATTTCAGTTAAAAACTAATTATTTTGTATACGTATTTTTAATATTTATTTTTTTATGTTGTAACTATTCTTCAAAGTGTTCTATGTTATTGTTGAGTTCTAAATTATCATTATTACCTACTACAATATAATTTTGTACAATTAAAAGACGTATCATCAATTTTGGCTTTAAATGTGACATTATTCATTATGATGGTTTACGTTGGTAGGTCGGCAATCTAGTTAGTTGGGTCTTATGTGACAGGGAACTAACGTTGCCTTTGATTTTCGTGTGTTTTAATTGAAATTTTCTAAACACTTGTGTATTTTCAGGGTACTTACCGATTTTGCGACGAAGATATAACCGACACTTGACGCTTTCTCACACTGTTGCAAAATCATGCTATGTCTGCTGCGGATATTTCTTCTTGGACAACCATTTATGGCCACCGGCGAATAAACAATATTTCGTCTTACAGGATGGGAATAATATAGCTTAACGCGATACCAAAGTATTAAATATTATATAATTATTATTTTCAAAACGATTTGAATTTATCGTTATTAATCTATGTTGGATTGTATTTACCTACTAAAATTAGCGTTAATAATGTAAATCCATTATTATATTTATTTTTAATTGTGCTTGTAATCGTTAAGAGAAAAAAATAATATTGTGTAAAGCATATACCAAAGTATTAATATTTGACGTTTTAATAATTATTTGACACTAAATCCGCGTGACAACGTTGATTTGTTTGTGTCAAAATAGCATCGTGTATGACGTAATCACACAATTTTATGTTAATTTATTTATTTAATTGGTTGATAATTTATCGACTATAAAATTCATCCTATACGTCACGAAAATTGTAAATACATTTATTACATAGTTTTAAGTCTAAGGGTTTATTTTTAAGTGTGTAGTAGTAAAAAACTTAACAAAATATTACCATTTCCATGTCGGTGCAAACAAATTTGAGCATATTATATTGTAATATGATTTCATATTATAATTTTATTTCATATTATAATTTTATTTATTTCATTTTTATTTTCGAATCATAAAAAAATTACCACCGTAATAATACCTAACCAATGTATGAATTATACATTTTACTATTAATATATATAATTTTTTTAAGTATTTTTTTAATAATTTACTTGTTTGATATGTATATGGTTATTTCTATGAAGTAAATGTCCTATGTGTACTCATTATCTCATTATTTGAATAAAGCCGCATAAGTGTGCATGTATTTATATAGTGATAAGGAACTAATATTATATCAATGATATGATTCTTGTGTCTATTAAACTTTTTTGTAAAGTCTATCGTGTTTTTGTCAAAAATTTATCGGGAAGAGGAAAAATAAAAAAAGTTTAGTTAATATTATATTGTTGATTATAATAGACTATAATAGTATTATTATGGTTATTTTAACAGTATTAATTTATAGGTATAACGGTAGTCTAATTTAAAAAAATACGCACCTAACATTTTAATATTATAATACTCGTGTATACTTTATTTAAAATGTGTTTTTGTTGCGCACAAATGATTGTTCTCCTTAAAAAAATTTTAATTGCATGAAATGTATGTCAATTTATATTATTATTTTTAATTGTATAATTTTTAAACAATTTATAAATATCTAAAATTGTACATGTTCATTCAAATACTCCTAAGATAAAGTAGGTACACACACATACACAGAAAACCTGTGTCCGTACTGTTTCAAATCAGGCACACTAATTACATTTTTTTTTTAGCCTATATACATATGTATGTAATATTATATCTGAGTGTATTATGTTTTGTTATTATTATTATTATTATTATTAATGCAATAAATGTTAATTTTTATGCAAGACTTATTGATTTAACAACAGATCCTAAAATTGCTTTGTTTAATATATCAGATTCTTTATGCATATTGTATATTGCCTGATATGAAAGAATACATATAATGTATCAAAAAATCTTTTTAGATGGTGTTAACTATAGATTTATATTAGAGTTCAATAATGAATAAAGAGGAATGTTTATATTTATGAACACATGAGTAGGTACACGATCACTTTAAATTGATCATGTGCTAACATTTTAGACCCTGATCAACACAATGGAATTACTTCAATACTTTTCTTATAGGATATTATAGTATATTCATATACATAATAATTAATAAGTTATAAGTTATAACTAATATATGTTTTTTATATTGTATAAATTATTTGAAACAATACATTTGGGATTGAATGTTCCTCCTGAAAATATATTCTAAAAAAACTCCTGTAAATGAAGTTATTTTGTAACTTAATACATACTCTATAGAACATTTAAAAAACTTTATTCATATTATTACATTATTATATATTTGTATAGACATTTATGTCCTAAATAGTTACCAAATATGCATTAAAAATGTGGTTATTTTAATTTATTATCTTTATTTTTAAAATGAATTAATTAAATCCTCATAATAGTGGGAAAATTATTCTTTACGATATGAATCTAAAACAAATTATAAAATAAATATTTTTAATGTCCATGTACATTTATTTAAATTAGTACTTATGATCAATTACCGACATAATATTACATTCTAAATATTTTTTATTTACAGAACATAGTTATTGTGTTATTATTTGCGTATTATTTATTATTATCATCATTTTTTAAAACTAAATCAGATAATAATATTTAAAAATGATTTTACAGATAAATAGTTGCTTATTTCAAACATGAATGCAATATGCACTCGTATCTGAAAATTACCCAAGTACCAAGTAAGTTTCAGTACTTTTAAAATGCAATATTTTGCATACCCACCTTTTCATAGGTTATGCATCTTTTAAAAATTTTCAATACTGTAAAAAACCAACTTCCAAGTAAAGATAGTTAATTCTTCTCATCTTAAAATTTGATAATGTGAAATATTGTAATGTTATTAACGTAAATAACATACATTGAATCTTCTGATCACAAATTTTGAATGTTTGTATTTACAAGTGTAAGAAAGAGACAACAACATGTATTTCTTTATATGGTATTTAAAATGTTGTTTTATGAGTAGGTATTGCATTAATTTTTTGATTTATATTTTATATATTCCTTGTTTATACATTAAAACCAATTATAAATAACAATTATTTTTATTAAACATCTTTAACCTGTTAATTAATTAATTATTTATTAGTTATTAATACTCTCAACTTATTTTTTAAATTCCATGTTTTTTGGATGATTATAGTATAGTATTATACTATAATATTGCCCTTAGAAATATATTCCTCTTCATATTTTCAAGAAAATGTTTTATTAAGTTAAAATTAAATTCAGTAGTTTAATTTGATAAATATAACAAATTTACCATTTGAATACACAATTAAAATATGTCTAAACTACAATATAGATACTGGTGTAGGGTTTGCCAGGTTGGTACTTATTACATAAGTAAAACTAAAATATTTTAGTTATAGGAATGCTGTTAATCACTTAGATTTTTGAAATAAAAATCATCATAGTGTTAATATAACTGTATGTCTGCATAAGTATATTGAATATTGTTAATACAAATCATTATAAGGTAAATTGTTTTGTTATATAATAATCAAAATATTAAATGAAAAACATAATGTAAATAAGTTAAGGTCCAATAAATATTAATATTTACTTACTAGGTATGTACACATATTAGAAACTGAATAATATATAAATAGGTGCCCTAAGCCTTAGTATAATATTGTGCATTTTAGAGCTACCTATATATCTATTTTTGTTAATATCATAAACAAAAAACGACATTGCTTAGGTCAAGAGAATTTTTAAAATATAATACTTTTAGTGTAGTAATATTATTATATACAATTGATTTTAGACTCTGTTCACTAGTTACTTATGGCAATAGGTATAATAAAAATTTAAAAACTTATTAGAACCTGTAACGTCAAGCCTAGTTTTTAAAAACCATATAAAAATACCAAACTAATATTATAATCGTATATTGGCATAATGGTATCATTTTTTTCTTAAATGTCCTACCTACTTTTGAATTTAGGTAATGCAAGGGAACTAAAATTGTATTTCTCCGTCTAAGAATTTAAGCTAACTATTTTGTTGTTATTCGACCATTGTTTATTCTTAGTTAATTTGAACGGACTAGTTAATTTTCATCGTACTTGTTCAGCGGACATAAAAGATAAAACTCTGTACTGTCCAACTTGTTAGGTTAGATAAGTATCTATTAATTAATTGACTCGGAAAATATGTTATCCCTTAGTTAATACATGGCGAGATTTTCAAGTCAAGGACAGGTAATGTTTACTGAGTCTGGAAAACTTTACCCTAATGTTTTATATGATCGTTTCTCTAAACTATATTTTTGATTAAAATAAACCCCATACTTATTTCTAAGTCAATTTTTATGATGATAAATAATAAATATATTTTTTTTCTGTTTAAGTGAATATAAAATAAATATATAGTGTATATATTTTAGATCTAGTACGTAATATATATCATGTATTTGCTCACACTCACCGAAATTAAAGAAAACGAATTTCGATGGTAAAAAACTATTTCTTACATAAACATAAGTTTTAAAATATCAACGAATTGGCTATAAATTCTAACATAAGTAAATAAAAAAAATTAATCATGGTGGTGGCAGATAACAAATTGGCCTGGTAATTAAAATATTAGTGCCTCAAATTCGTTGCATAAAAATATATCGCACCTTTAGAATCTTTTATACTTAATCATTGTATTATTTATTTATCTTTTACTTCTGAGCAGATTGGGAAATTAAAGAGGTCTATTGTACACAATTAACTTGCTTAAAAAATTTAAATTGAAAAATTAATTAGATTTTCGTTTTATAAGAATTTGATTAATCGACCCGAGACCGGTGTCTAACAATATAATAATAATTTCCAACGAAAACAATGGTTTATTATCTGAGATTCTGAATAACTTAACCCTCCATTCCTTTTGGCGTATTAAGCATAATAATAACTAAGAACACGAGCTTAATGGACTATAAAACGTCTATCTTGGCCTCATTAGAGGAAAGTAATATTTTGGTGATTGCAATATGTTTAATAGTAATGTACACAAACGAATAATGTAAGCAACGGATTCTGTAAAACCACTTAAATCAAAAAAAAAAAAAATTTAATTTAGATGTACCTATTAAAACAAAAAATTTTTTAACGCGACGACGTTCTCATTTCTTACATTTTCTACAATGCACATGATGGAAGCCACCAGACCTACCTACCTACGTTTAATTTAATAGTATTATATGTATAACATTATATTATGACATTTATTGAATTTGGTCTATCTGATTACCTAATGAGTAACCAGTAACATTGTCCACCGGGCTGACTTTGATTTCTTATTTCCTTATCTCTTGTTCATTATAATATATTAATTTCTATTAAAGGAATTCGATACCGTGGTTTTCTATCTTTGTCTAACACACACACGACACAGGATTTTAGACGTGTTCTTTGTCAAACGTACCGATTGATATTATAGCGAAGTCATATAAGTCATAAGAATAATATTCTGAAAACAGATTTGAAGTTGTCGTCAAGTCTATACCCGAGAGCAACTTTCCCACATTTTTAATATTTTTGATTTTAACTTCTCCAAAAATTGAATTCTGACAATTTATTAACTAGGTACTCTTTTTTAATGCAACGGATTGGAGAATTTGGAATATAGTACCATCATAAATGTAAGAAAGTCGACCTCAAGTACAGTATTGACGACAAATTCAAATAGTTTTATTCTTATCGCTTCATTAGATCAAGTGGTGCGTCTGGCAAAAAACACGTGCAAAGACCTATGGCACGCGTGTTTTAGAAGACGGCAAAAATCACGGTATCAAATTCCCATAATAAACATGATTGTCCGGCCAGAGTGATTTACTGATGATATTATATCACACCAATAGGCAATACTGCAATAAATAAAAATAAACTAAAAGGGAAGTTAATGTTATGATTTAATTTGTTTATAGTCTTAAATTCTTAAAGCACTTTGTTTATATTATCCCGACAACCCAAAATTCATTCTTTTTTTTCAAAAGCTCTCTCGGATACACATTATCACATCTACATCCCGATAAACATATTATGTATAGTTGGATCCCCCCCCCCAATAAGAAAATTTAATGTACGCCACTGGGTAAATTATACATATATAATATTATATATATATATTGATTAACTATTACTATGTGGTACATAATATTAATTTTAGTATAATTTTTTTTCCATATATCTATAATTAATCAGTTCATTATTTTTTCTGGCATTTTGTCATCAATCATTGTACTTTACAGAAGTACATTGTAGCTGAGCATAAGTAACCCATTGGCTACTCAGGTTATAGTAGTACTATGAACGGAATTGCATGCTTCTCTGGTATGTATTTGGTTTATAATTGACAAAATAATCGTTTTTTTAATTTATTAAACACCGCGCACCCAATTTAACACATCCGATTAATTGGTTTTCCTAAACCACACTATGGTATATTTCTTTTCCAGTGACACATTTTGCTGTTTACTCTGTATATATATTTCACAAAGACAATAGAATTAATACAAAAATGTACAATACCTATAGTTTAAACCATAATAATTAAACTGATCACAAATTTAGGTAAATCCAGCAGTCGTTTCAGACACAATTAAAACTCCTATTTAATAAAATTAAAAATACCACCATTTGCGAGGTGGAATATAAAAACAATTATTTGTACACATAGGTATAATAATATAATAGTGCTATTGTAATCAGCGTTTTTCACATGGTAAAATGTTCAAATTAATTATACAACTTGATTAATAAAATAATGCCAGTTATTTTATACATTAATTAAATTATTACATAACATTTACAGTATTTTACGTTATGTGTTAATGTTTTAGAATTAAAAATGATTGGTTTGTACAAGTTATGATGATTACATGAAAATGCAAATATACGACAACCATCGTACTTTGTTTATTTCTGGACGAGTTATCTTATTAACCATTCATATTATTTCCCATAGGTATAACATAGAAATATTCTTAGGTACTTTTCAAGATATGCTGTTCGAAAATGATTATAGGTTATACTGTATAGGCGCAACTAAGAGGGTGCTTAGGGGTGCTAAAGCCACCATTACAGAACACTTATAATAATCTGAGAAAGAGCGATTTATTTATTTAATGTAAGATTTTTTTTATTAGACGTTTATATTAAAAAAATAAAACAATTCAAAAAACAGTTTTCCCAACATAAACAAATTATTTCAAATTGCAGTTACAATTTCAATAAGTTCTGTAACATGTGAACGGAGTTTTTCAAGTATGCAACGAATTAAAAATTGATTGAGAACAAGACGTATGTTACAGCAATGGCTTAATGACTTGTCCATTTTATGTATCAAAAGGAAAAAGGAATGTTGTATACCGAACATAAAAACAGTGTTGGATAAGTACCTATAGCACAAAAAACAAGGAAAATAGGTTTCAAATAATACATTATATTCTTATCAATCAATATCAAACGTGTCCATGTTATTTGTCTTTGTTACATTGGCCAGAACTTATAAAATATTATATTATATAATTCCCCATGAGTTAGTGAAATAAGTATAAATATTTTAAGCACCCCCTCTAAACTTAAGCTCTAGTTGTGCTTTTTATGCACTTTTATTTTATAAGATATAATTCATAAAAAACACTTTTTGCTAAATGTATTTAAATTATTTAAACTGTAATGTATTTTCCTTATAAATTATTTTAATATATTGTTAAAAACTAATAAGTTATCATAAAACTTTACCGATTTAAAAATCAACTATTGTGCACCATTTTTTTTTGAGGTGTAATAAAAATATAGTAAGTTTTATTTAGACATTGGACAGGAATCCTCAATATACCTTTTATAATATGTCGTTTTTCTTTTAAAATCATACACATGTTATTTAACTTATTTCACTAAACGAAGTTAACAGATAGGTATTGCGATTTATCAATCATTTATGAAGTGTGACATTAAAACGTATAATAAATTTATAAAAGGGGCAAATACCTAAATACAACTTTAATTTTTACAAGCCACTAATAGTGTAGGTATATGGGTAGGTACTGTGGACACTGTACATTTTTGGCATGTAAGTAACTGGTTAGCGTTTTTAAGTTTTTGATCACTAAAAAATATTTTATGTAGTCATGCTAAAAATAATAATAATAAGATAATCAACGTAACATTTCTAGGGATGAACATTGTATATGCGGGTAACCTAACATTTTTATTTTAAACTTCTATTTCCTATTTATAATAATATAAAAGCTATAGGCTATAAGTATCACCAATTATTTGATTATGTGTTACATTCTAACACAAACTAAATAATATTCATTACCTATTTTATTTTATGAGCAACATGAAATAGTTTTAATGAAACTTCAGTTAATTGAAAACTACTAAGAACCGTTTTTGAATAAAATAATATATATTATGTTGATATCATAAGTGCACACTAAAGTTAAGGAATACCAAAATAATTTAAATTCCATATAAATATCACAATTCCCACAATATTATATGGAAATTAAATGTATTTTTTTATGGATACATTTTAATGTATATTCAAATAATATCCAATAATATCGAATGATTGTATAATAAATAGGTAGTTAATTTTGCTATAAATCAATAACAGTTTAAAAAATGTATTATTATAATAATTATTAAATAAATTATTTATTTATACAAGATTAAGTTTTCAATTTAATAACTCAATTATGTTATATAAATATTTGTTTTTTTTAATCAAGTTAATACAAAAAATACATATTCAATTACAATAAGTAATTTTCGAAATTAATTACTCGTGGAAACTGGTGGAGGTAATCACCTCTGAGATTCCTTCTTACTATGTGCGTCCATAAAACTTCTGATTTTTTTTTAAAAAAAACCTTAATAAATGTATACGTTACTTCAGTGCCTAAACAAACATTATATTATGTGTGAATGTGTGATATATAACTATGGGAAAAAATTGTTTGAATCCAACCTGTTGATTACCATTACTATGACTAAAGTGTAACAAAAGTATTTTAAAATAAACGTAATTTAATCGCAATGATAAAATCAGTTAATTCATCTGCCATCGTTAAAATGTATTTTGTGTAACTATGAGTTAGCTCTATTATGTAGTTTGCTGAATGAGTGTAACTGTATGACTTGATAGTTTACAGCTGCCTAATAGTTGTTATAAATTAATGTCCAGTCGTTCCTTCGCTTGTACTTAGTTATTCACCGTTGGTGTTTGTTATAATTAGTTAACCAAGGTAAATCGGTATAAACTTAATAGTTTAGAGTGTTTAGACTTTGGAGTTTAGATGAAAGCTCTTTTCCAAAAAAATATTTTCTGTATTTTAGTTAGGTACCACTGTATATCATTAGGAAAATCATTACGTATCTAATTAAATTAGGAATTAGTAGCCACTACGTGCTATGATTAAACTGACGTGGATGTTATTATTTGCTTTAGTCTATGTAGCTTTAATGTCAAACGTAACAATTATTAGTTAGGTTAAAATATATATCATGATATTATATTGAACACGGCGTTGAGTGATTTGTTTGGATAAAAGTAGCTGATTTGGTGTCGAACCTTGTGTTTTATTGTTATATTTTTAAAATCTGAAGTAAATTTAAGAAGAGAAAAACTGTTTTATATGTTATAACTTATTCTTGTATGTATATAACTATACTTTATGTACATAATAATTAATAGGCAACTTATAACTAATTACTGTTGCTCATTAGTTATAATTAATATAAGTAATAATATGCGTGGGTATTGAGAGCGTAATATGGAATACCTTGTGAATTGTTGGTGGACTTAGCTCATCTTATTAACATTAAATAATAGTTAATAGGTACCTATACAATTGGACATTACTTTAGTACCTATATATTTATCTATTAAACTGTTTAAAACAATATTCTGTTTTAGACTATAAAATTGAGTACATGGTGTAGTATACAAAAAGTAAAACACTTAATGAAAAATAAAGAATAAAAAGTATGAATTTGTTTTTTTCCATATTTTCCATTTAAAAACTTTTTGCAATAGTTTGTTTTTATAGAAAAAACGGCTACATAAAGAGTACGTGTATTTACATTGCAAAATTATTGTACAATTATAACTTATTAATAGTATATTGTACAAGGTAAAAATGTTATTATTCCAAAAAATATTAACTGTAGAGACTTAAAAATATTCCACTTTTATTTAAATTATCATTTTCTATACAAAATCCAATGTTAAAATTATTTGTAGGTATTAGAAAATCTCAAAAATATATATTTTTGTATAGGCATTCCAAGATCAAATGTTTTCAAAATTGGTTTCATTTATTTGTATAAATTTTATTGTATTGTCAGAAATCAAAAATTGTAATTATAACAATTATAATTAAAAAAATATCATTCATTAAGTCTTGAAACTTTTTGCCATAATATTCGATAACATTCGACCATACGATAACTCGTCAAAAACGATTATACAAGACCAAAAGTCATGTGGTCAACTGAAGATTTGGGAAAGGTTGCAAACCACGAACCAAGACCAAAAAGGGCGAAATACAATGGATTTTAGAATTAGCTTTTTTTTTTTTTTATTTTAACATATATTTACAATCTATTTTACAATAATCAGTAAGTATGATGACAAAGTTTATATGACATTATGAAATATTCGAATAGGAAGACCCTCAGTAGTGTCACCTGACCAGAGATTAATTAGCTAGGAACATATAATGTAAATAATTAATAGGTATAATAATCAAATAAAAATCACAACAGTAGGTAGTGACAAAAATGAAGTTTATTTAAAATGAAATTAAGTAAGTAAGGCAAATGGGCATATCTAAAACTCCTGATAGAAAACCAACGAAATAGAGATAAGACATAAAAATAATAACAAAATAAGAGGAGACAAAAGACCATCTCGTAACATTGATAATAATTTCAGTGATATAGACGATATAGGTAATCCAAAACGGCTGCTCTGCAGGATAGTTACCTGCTAACATTATTGTAAAATCAATAATAATACATCAATTGACCAGACTCGCATTGGGGTACTCGATTGTTCTCGGAAGACTTTAGTCGGTATAGCTACCCCATCTAGCTGGAAAGCAAAATATGATATTGTAAAAATCTGTGATTATTTCAGCCTATTTTACAACCAGTACCTACTCAACATTTTTAAATTATAGTGCTAAAGTACTTAGCTTGAATAAATACGATAAATATTGTGTCACATTGGAGTATTGAACATTTGAATGTTGTACTATACTTTATTTGCAACATACCTATATTGCCTATACGATTCGCCGTGTTACACTATATTATTGTAAATATTATTTTAGAATGATGCAGTACAGTAAATATGGTTACATTATGTGGCAGATGCACACTTATACAAGGTCATTAATTTAAAGGTAAACACTAATTTCATCCAAAAATAATAATATTTTTGAAAATATATTTTTAATTAAGGGTATCAGTTGGGTAGAAATTAAAAAAAAGTGGTATTGTCAAATATACTCATTTTACGTGCGCAGTGTTACTCGCCGTCAAAACATTATACAATAGACTACGATCAATATGCTTTCATTACAACATAATTTTGTAGTTAATTAAACTAGTTGATTGTAAAACGCTTTTACTTGCGGGTGCCCCTGTAAGTTCACCTTAAATTTGAGTTTTTAATACACTCAAATTTATTTATTTTTGTCATCGATCTCCAAGTGATCTCGAACTTAATAGTTATTAATTCATTTGATTTAAACAAATCTTTTGCATTACGGGCCCCTTTGTTCCTCTTAATTTTTTATTTTTATAATATACTCAAGTTAATTTATTTGTATACATTTATTTTTTAATTTTCCCAGAGATACCCAAGTGAGTTCTCAACAATCTTTCATTAATGAACTTAATAATAATTAATGTATTGGCTTTTGAAATCAGAATAAACTCCAGTTTCCGGCTCCACTGCAATATAATTTTATATTTAATTTAATTTTTTTTGCTTCCTAGACTGCATCCGCTTATTGGCTCTGCAGTTTTTCTCTCAATTTAAAAAAAATATGTTATGCATAATAAGTTCATTAATTTTGTAATCATTTTTAATCCTTTTGTCTTCATATAAAAACAACAACAAACTATAACACTTTGATAAAAATATGATAAGTTTCATTTTAGTTCTATTAAAAAATGTATAAACAAGTCTAGTTTACGTAACAGTACATGGATAATAAATATTTACATTTGTATAGTTCAATATATTAGTTTATTCCCGTTTTGAAAAAATTGAATAACTAAAACTGAGGACATCATTAAAATTAAAATTAAAATAGTATTTGTATTTATTTTATGATTATTTTTGTACTATTTTATAATATTAATAACAATATTATTTCCGAGTTCAAAATAAAAGTTTTACTTTTAACTATAAAGGCTATTTATTGACGTATTTTATTTTAAAAATACTCATGGGTAGATGTAGGGTATGGTCGTCACAAACATAATTAACAACTGTAAAATCTTTATTTATGTATATTTTTTAAATTAATTATGTATTGTTACTTGTTACTTGTTATTTAAAATGCATCCTACGACATTTAACGAATGCTATGTTCTTGTGGAATTATATTAATGGAGTGAAATATATATTTAAGAAAAATAATTGACTTAAGATATTTTGTAATATTTTACACTCACCGATGGGACGAATATTTTATCGGCTGTATAAAATTATATGAGATACTAAAGATAATTTAGTACTTGGGGATTCTTAGGAATAAAATTGTAGGTAGATATTCAAAATTATATTTTCTCCATGTAACGTAATATATTAAGACGAAGGATTGTAATGTGATACCTATATTGCAATTTTATTGTACCTATTATTTTTGCGGATGTAGTTAAGCGAATAAATAACGACATTGGGGATATACTCGAGGTAGGTATTCAAGTATATATGAAAACTATTTTTTTTTTGTAAATGAGCCATTCATGATCAATGACTCATTATTTTGGTTTATCTCATAAATTACAGTTAAGATTAAACTTGTTATACTGAACTTCATTATAATATAAAATATCATAGGATAATTTATTGTTTTATTATGATATCATATACATTGTTTATAATTGAAATCTTGATGATAGACATTTTGTGAATTAGATTTGTTCTAAATAATTATAATAAACTAATAATGTTACACACATATTTAAATGCGAAGTGGTATGCATACAATATTACAATTCATGAAGTTATACAAGTTATCGCATTATATAATTGAAAAGTTTAAATAATATAAACTACAAGTGTATCGTCAAAATCTAGTAAGGATGTTAAATTGCCTATCATGTCTGTTACACTTAAAGTTTTTTAAGGTACTAAAAGAAATATTCAATTGAATCGAATTTTTTTTTGTTCACATGCATATAGTTTTTCAAACATCCCATGATATTCTCCCTGAAAAAGAGAACATATTACATATTATACATATAAACTTGTGTAGAAATCTTAGAAAAAACGTGATTTTTTTAAATCAATAATTAGATTATTAACTTACAACAGGGAAGCTCGGTATAAAACTGCTTTTTGATTGAAATTGTGAAAAAACTCCAATCATCAATAACATCTTTACTATAATTTTGCTTTTGATACTTAATTGAGTATAAATGATTCATCGTATATTATAAGTTATCAACAGTGACAATATAATAAATCAATAACATATACCTACAAATTACAATATTTAACAAGACCTGACAAAAAAAAATTGATACTTATTATTCAACGTGAGACAGCAATTACTATGACAGGATATGGATTTTAAATACTTTATGAAATATGTGAGAAATTCGCAATAAGAATAATTTGAAAAAAGTTATTACGTTTTGAATAAATTACTACAAAATAATATTGATATTTAAACAAAAAAGGAAAAAATAAACTACCTACTTGATTTAAATAAATATTTTTATTATCAACGTTTGTCTAAAAATTAGATTTGTAAATTATCTAGGCTTATCTATCTGAAATAAAGATAAATCTTATTCCTTACTTATAGCGCAAGTGTCTATAAATTATAAAAAAATAAATGTTTATAATTGATTATTACAAAATTTATATTATTTGACAGGTCTTTTTTGTTACACTCTGTATGTATAACCTAACCTAACCTAACCTAACCTACCCATATTTATTTTGTTTAAGTTAATCAAATTGTTACTCCCATGGCCGTACAAGAGAATACTCTGTAACCAGGCAGCCAAGTACTTTATTTTCTACATTTTTTAACTTAATCACACATTTATATTTTCCATAAAAATATACTTTGGGCAAGTTATGATCTTCAAATAGCTTCAAGTTGATCCCTGTTGTACTAAATGTGCCCTGTAAAAATGTAGAGTTAATTTGTTACAAATACAATATAATACTTGATAATGAACTTCATACAATGTTATTTTTTATAAAACCTATAGCGTAAGTACTTTCACAATTAATAATATTGTCCCACAATGAACAAATAATATTTTATTGAACATTTGTATTTCAGATTCTGAGCGGAGCAGTGTATGTATGATTTTACAATGATACATGCTTTTTTTTTGTGTCTGTTTACAGCAGTCGAAATAATACATCGATTTTCAACTTTCAGTATCTTTTAAAAGTGAATCCTGTTAGAACATTTGAGAGGTCACAACTTAAAATTCCCAGTAGTTTTCAAAAGTGATGGGAAAAACAAAAAGAAAATTAAGGAAAAACGGAAATTCTTTCTCAAAATCGGTTTTTGAAAAAACTTGAAAATGTACCACACTGTTCTTCATAAGTTTTTGTTAGTGGAAATCATAAAAATGTTTAGCTTAAATGTACAATAACTTTTTATAAACGTCTGAAGTTATAATTTTAACCAAATTCGTAAGAATCACGAAAATTCACAAATTATTTTGAGTTAAAAATTCATGAAAACATTTTTTTTAATATAAGATTTAAAAATTGTATACAAGAATACACTTAAATTGATCTACCTTCATCAAAATAAATAACTATCCAACAGTCAAATTAAATTTATATGAGCGCATTCAGTTAAATTTTTATAAAATTGGAAATTCACTCAATATCTTATGGAACAATTTTTTTATTTTCTTATAAGTATAAAACCATTCACCGTAGATAATTTAAATTTACATCATATGTTTATTTAATAATTTTCTAAATTTGTAAAAATGTTCGTTTTGAGCTGTTTGCGCCGTTTGAGGACATTTTTAATTTAAAATTTTTTTAAAAGCTTAAAAGTAATATACGAGGCTCCTTTTTTTAAAGTAATGGTAGTTGTAAAATAGTGAAAATACTTACAGGTAAATGGTATGTCATACATAATTTGAACTGTAACAAATGCCAAATACATTTGATTTATATCAATTTTACTTCAATGTAAATTGGATTCAATTTTCGTAGAATAGAAAAGTACTTATTAAAATCATTTTACCTCTCCCGGCTGTTACCATATTGGTTAATTATTAAGTGCCTACGCAACTTTGCTTCTGATGTATTTTGCCAATTGTATATACATTTTAAAACAACAAAAAAATTGAATGACTATAATATGAAAAATAAGGAAGTATTACATTTTTAAATTCTTAAATTGTGCATGAGTTTTAATTTAATACTATAAATTTTTTTAAATGATGTGTTTATTTCCACCATAAAAGCCGTAAATATAATATATTATGATTATTAATTGGTAACACAAAAGAAAAATATTTCTTCTGACCTGCACTACCTCTATTTTCTTTACACGTTTTCTCGATATGACTCCATATTCTTTTGCAATAATGATAGTACACTGTATTTAAATAAGCAATTCTAAACCCAGCTCAGTTGAAACAGCTCGCCGAGATTTCTTTGGATTTTTTAATATTTAAAGACTGCTAGTATATTTTATATGCTTCAAAAAACTACGAAGAAAATTAAAAACATATACTTTACACAAGTATTTGATTTTAAATTATTGTTTTTACTAGATACTGTGATATGTTTTGTTAATTTTATAATTTAATACTAATTTGGCAGTTAATTTTTTTTATTATTAAAGTAAATTTCAATTCACTTAAAGTAACTATAATAGTATAATAGACAATAGTTACATTGTACATGATACAATAAATATTATGATGAGTATATTATCTATAGTGTATAGTATGCAGTCAGCAATATAACCTAGAAATAAATAAAACACTTTTATTCATAAATATTGGTTTTTAAAAGATCGTTCAATGAAATGGAACACTTTACGAGTGTAGAAAATTCACACAACGAAAACGTATGGGCTGGCATTACATTATGATGTAGTACGTATGACGTCGCTGTCGTATTCAATTTCAGAAATATTTTTAACGAAAACGGGAATGGGGAATAACACTCATATATAATAATATAATACAAACATAAATATTATATAGAGGTAGGTATATTATGTGTGTATAGACGGTTATTAGATGTTAAAATAAGTGTTTGTGGTTTGTCTTGTCAACAAAATGCTCGAAGGAGTGTCAAGTCACTTTCAATAAATATTTTTTTTTTAAACAATATTGGGGAAATTTTACTTTCGTGAAAAAATGTGTACTTTACCCGTCATAAATTAACGGGATGGTAGAAGAGGGATGATGATCGATTGTTGGACGATAAATGCTAATAGACATTGACGTGAGCATGGTGTGAGCTCCAGCGATTTCCTATCGATCGCTGAGGCAGCCTCGACAAATTGTTTAAGACACTCCGCGAAGAGCATGACATTTATGTCACACATAAAATATACTCGTGAGTTGTGAGTCGTGCTAGACCATAGCAGTTGATGAGTGGCAGCTGTAGACAAACTCGAAAATTCAGTGAATTCATTCCATTGCATGCGTCTACTAGATTTCCGGTGTGTCTGTATGCATAATAGGTATATAATTTAATATACTGTTTTCACTATCAGGAGAATAAAATATTATAAGCTAAGTGCTCGTATGACATGATGCATAGTGTAGCACAGGTAATTATTATTCAAGTGCAGAGAAATCATTTCTGAAGGATTTTCTAGCGGTTCGTATTATATAAAATATGGGTATTGGGGTACAGTGTTTGACGAACGACGAAATAGAGATTTTGTACGCGTTTCCTGTTTTAGCAAACCACAGCCCCGCTGTATATTGAATTATTATCGTTTATGTTTTTGGACCAAATTGGATTGCAGTCCGCATCAACAGGAACGACGGAAAAAGCAGCAACATCCACTACTGTCGCTATTTCGATTTATGTAATATATTTAATTTTTTTTTTCACCGAGTGTCTAACGCGATTACTGGCCATTTCGGTGAATCGAACCGTGATAAGATATTTCACTCGATTTGACGGGATAAAAACATAATCTACAATTGGTAAAATACTAAAATGTACACTTGACGTCGAGATTTAATACTGTTACTGAATATATATAGTTCGTTGGCGACGCTAACAACAATTAATGTATCCATACAGAGACACTATTTTGAACACAGAAGCTAAGATCACACAGTATTCAACGTCTCCACTCCTCAGCAAAGAGGGTCGAGATACCAGTGATGTAAAAATTGTTTTTCATATAAAGTTTATACAATACCATCCAAATACTTTTTATGGTAACGTATTTGAAATAAAATCTTAAAATAAAAAAAAAAAGGACATGGACATAATTTATTTTAATCATAAATGTATTAATTCCATATTAAAAATAGCAATGCACTCGCTGTATTTATGTTTAAAAAGGGAACAATAATTTTAGTGATAAAAAAAATTTGTAAATGGTTTATCTTTGTTACTAAACAATACATAATAGTTCATAAATAATTATAGCTTATAAAAGTTGTTTCATATTTAATATGACAAAAATTGTGTGGGTTGTGTTGGTTATTAGTTCTTATGCGATCTCCATTATTTTTGTCACACAAAATATGGAACTATAGAAGACTATATATATATACTCTGTGGGCTGTGTGGCTGTGATATATAATCGTTCTAACGTTGATATATAAAGGCATAGAGTTAATAAAAATTACAAACAGAATACAATTTAAAATCCGAAGAATCAAACAATTATTTAATAAAGTAGTATTTGTAATTGAGTGGTAAAAAAGGTATTTCAAATTAAAAGTAATAAAAAAAAGTATTTGAAAACTTTTACTCAAATGCTTTGCAAGTTCTAACACTGGTCACCACTCCATTTTTACATCTGTTCCGGCAACAATTTTGAGTAAGTCCTTGTTTTCTGGTAAACCAGATAATATTTGTACTTAATATTTTGTCCGGTTTACAATACGTCCTTGAAGGAGTTCAGTTGCTGCCGTTTTTGGCATAAAAAAGGAAAATAAACATCATCTTACATCCGAAAAACTAAAAAAATTATAAAAAACGGACTTACGCTTTCTTTTTATTGTTGGAGATTTGATATAATATGTATTTAAATTCAATAGGAGATAATATTTTCCACTTCAGCCACAATACACACGCACCAAAATAAATAAACGGCGAGAAGAATATTTCACATCGAGAATATAACATCATATATATATATAGGCAGTCTCCGCAGTAAAAATATCCGAAATATAATAAAGCGCCGATCATCCGACTGATTCGAAACGCTGCACTTCGATGCCATGACGAATACCTTTACTGAGCAAATAAAGGCGTAGGTTTAAAATATATTATATTGTTATACAAACAATATATATATACGTACACACACGTAATATATAACGTATTGCTGCAGATATTCTGTTTCTGAAACCTCCGTTGCAACCACTGTGGACACACCACTGAGACATAAAATCAATTTTGCTCAATATATCGAGAAGTCAGTCGTTGCGAGTTATTGGTAGGTATGCGAACCGAAGTCTGATTTTATGACGTGTCGTCTTGCTCGTCATTTTAAACAGCATTCACTCACACCACATAATGTATAGCCGGTAATTATTGTGACAATGCCATCGCATATTTTGTCCCATTCCACATTCCTGCAATGTTTCATTCTTATTTCTTATTATGACAAAAAAAAAAACCACTCCATCGTTGCATATTACAAAATAATTAACCTCTCCCATTATTTTTTATTAAAATATCAAACGGTTTTTCATCTAATTTATTATTATAGTTATAATACCAATATATTATTTATCTCATCTTCAGTATTGTACTACCTACATGTTGTTAATTTATAAAAGCAGTATGGCCTTTATTATTTATTAATAAACAAATATCCCTTTGAGTTTGGAGTCTTTCTATTTAGTATTATTTTATATATATATCTCTATGAAAATCTTAATCCATAAAGACAAAATATAATTTTAAAAAGTACAATTTGAAAATATTAGTTTATCATATAGATAGGCAATATAAAATATAACCCATATAAACAAATAACATAATTGTTGTCAATATCGCTGGTATATATATATTTATATTTATTAAATATTATAAACTCCGCAAATATGAAAATATGCTTCTAAAATATAAATTTGTCAACAGGTAGGCGTCTATGCAATTGTATTTAATGGTGATAAGTGATAACTAATGTAAATTAATGTTTGACAAGACTACATTTCTTTTACAAAGTAGCATCAATTTCTCTGTCCTGGATAATAATGGATATAATAATAATATGATAATAGATTATTGATTTACATAGCATATTTTAGTTCAGCAATTCCGATTTTCTGTTTTAATTTCTTTAAAATTAATCCATTACTAAACTTAAAAGTGATCACATAACTGTTTTATTTCCTTTGTTTTTACGATTTTTAAATTTCTAAGCAGGTTGGGAGTTCCTATAAAAATATTTAAATTTAAAAATATCACAGCTCATAGCTTAAAAATGGAAGTATTGTAAAAAATCAACAAGAGAACACAAACGATGTTCTTACCTTTAAGTTTGAATAGGTTTGATCAATTCACTCTAATATCAACGCTAACAACACGAGGTTAAAACTTTCTGAACACAACATTTTTCTGAGTGTGAATTTTGAAAACCGAACCACATCATCAGTATTTATCGAGCTGTGTTCATACTGCAAACTGTTCAGGTGCTATTAGTATCGAGTATGGACGGTAGTTCTCCGTCACGTTGGCTCACTTTATATACGTCATTTGCAGTTCCCCGCTCGAGTATTTGACGGAATTAGAATAATATTGCTCGAGTGTAATGAGCCGCTATTTCGGATTGCACACACTTCATCTCGTGCCGTTGGCCGCATTTAAATGATTTAATGTATTTTCCATATTTTCAATCTGTATTTATTCAGTGTAACTGTTTCGCTGTCTATCGGCTGTATTATTATGACTACTATAATCCGTTGTAAGCTTAAAAATCAAGCTTACAGGTCTGATTAATATCCTGAGTGAATAAAAATATGTACTAAGTGACAAGAGTGGGTGTATTTAAATTTATTGGTTAATAAACGATGGCAGCAGAGGAGAAAATGAGCCTCCACTGCTGTCGGTTAAACAGGAAAAAAAAAGTGACAAGAGTTGTCATGTGTGACGTCAAAAATTTGCTATCTCGACTAATATTTCTAGAGCTACACAAATTAATAATTTTTCACCAAAGTGTAAAGTTGATATTTATGTAACTTTTATATGGCATTAAATTATACTTAACTCTGATACGATTTAAATTAGTACTCAGTAACATCTCCCACCTTCAAACTTGACGTTTTTTGTGTTTAAATTATAATAATATTTAATATATTTTAATAGACACACGTATTTATAATGTACTGAAATAATAATAAAAGTGAATTTTAAATGAATTTGTTATGGCTTATATGACGTTAGAAACAAACTCTATTTAAATAAGGTATAGAACTTTGTTTTTCTGTATTATCCATTAGTTACCTAAGATTACATACCTATTGATTATTTTTATATTTTGTGCAAATACAATATACAATTATGCGGCACTGTAATTTACATACATTGCTATTGGTTTCTTAAAATATCTTGTTGACCCAAATGTATTATATTGTTAATATTGTGTACTCATAATACTCTGATAAATGAAACAAATATGACACAGTCATTGTGAGGAAAACACGTACAATTACAAATAACATTTTTATAATTGGATCCCTGTCTTTTTTATTTTTTATAAACTGTTTAATAAACTGAAAATACTCATGCACTCACTAAGCTATAGAAGTATTAAATAAGGTTACATAACACATATTATTACAGAAATAGCAGAAGTCTCACTGACACCGAAGAGTATAAGTTTACCATAAATGACGTCTTTACTCTTATGATACATACAACAAACTACATATTGTTAAAATTGTAGAAATAATCAATATTATAATTAATAATATGTTAGTGAATCTTGATAAAAGTCTTCATTTTTCATATTTTATTACAACGTTTGTTGTACAAGTTTATTTTTAACTCAACCAATATTTTTAAAAATATATTTTATTATACCACAAGATTTTTTTAAGCAATCTCAACCCATTGTTATGTTTAAAATTGTTCGATGTGCATACATTCAAATTTTGATGAAACTGATTAAAGAATATATTTCCGAGGGCCTGGTGGAATTATAACGTTTAAGAAGTATCCTGTGGCGATGCCAACTTTGGTATTTTTCCAATGAGAACTTACCTGTCTTAATTCAAATTGTGAATTTTAGTGATTTTTAAGACTTTTTTGACGAGTTTGACAATTTTGCATGTATATATAAAAAAAATTATGTATTTTCTATTATTTTAAATCACTATAAAAGCAATTTATGAGGCGCCTTAAATTACCTTTTGACTGAGCATAACAATTTCAGTCAAAATGTATAGAAAAAAATTTAAAAATTTTTTAAATATAAAATAATTATAATAACTAAATAAATAACTTAAAGTTAGTTTAAATATTTAAAAAAAAATGTATAGTGTGTATTATACCATATGTACTTATACCACGTCTACATTCTGTTATTATAAATATTTTATGACAATTTCAAATAGGTATTACAGCTATTCGTTTTAAAATCACAACAAAATAACAAAATCAATTTCGTTAAAACATAGTGCGGAGTAAGTATTCCTGTTTTCCCGTTATTTCTACTTTTGATCAATTAAATTCAATTTTTTCAACCGAAAGTTAAAGATTAACATGTTTTTTCTACTTTAAAAACTAAAAAGTCTTTTACAAAATTAAAAAAAACTTACATCATTGTATACCAATATATTTATATATTTACCTTTCCATTCAGACTCCGAATTGCACTTCCTTACTTTGTATAATATAATGTTTACAAGTACATTTTTTTTTCTGTGACCAGTGAATTTTTATAGTTGTAAAATGTCTGGAGACATTCAATTTCTTAGAAACCATAATCTAGAAGCCGTGCTTACAACACGTAATAACTTCAAATTTGTAACGTATACGACAAGACAGAGTGTTTACCATCTAGAAGTAATTCTAAGAATTTTCACAAACGCACTTACTGAATGGCATTGGACAACAAGCAATGGAAAACTTGATACCATTGTTGATGCCGTGTCATTGGTTTTCTATCATAACCAAATTCTATCGGCAAAGGCTCTGGCAAGGTAACTTAACCTATCAATTTTACGTTTTTAGATTAAATAATACTGTCGGATTCATAAGAATTATTGGTATTAAGTTTCTTTATGTAGACAACTAGGAACAGAACAGACTTTATAATAGGGTCATATCGCGAATAGAACATTATTAGGACTAACATTTATAGAAAAACGGAAAACAATATGATACAATGTCCAATTAGTTTACTTGTCATTGTATTTGTGGGATGCTTTCCGACACACGGAAGACGAGACACAACTAGGGTCCTGTCACTTTCAAAGGACGAAACCATTTTGAAAATAACGTATGGTCGAAATCAAATATTGTTTCGACAAAAATACCAAATATTGATTAGCGGGTAATAAATTATGTTATGAAAAATATTTGTTAAATATAATCTTATATCAGTTATTATAACGTATAATACTTAAACTGATGTTTAGTATCCTGAATATGATTCACAGATCAATATATATTCTAAAGAAAAATAATATTATAATAATTTTGTTGTAAATACTGATTTAGATAAATTAATATCGTTAGTAAAATTTTTAACAAACGATTTAAATTGAAATAGATATTTTACCGAACGTTTTTTTTAAGATAATTTGACTTAAATTAATATAGAAACAATTTTGAGAAATTAACTTTGATGATAAGCATTCTTTGTCATTTTGACATGACAAGTTGACGACTTAACTACTCGGTAGACGATTATTAATCGTTCACGCTGACTTGAGATTGAAGTTTCATATAATTAATCCATATATAGCTGTACCATTCGATATTCTAGTTCTTTTTTTTTTATTGTTGTAGTACCCACGTAATAACTTGATGTGGAATTTAAGAAACGCTTTAATATCGGAAACGAAAATATATATTTTGGAAAATCTCGTAACTAGTGTCAATGCACCCACGTTGGTCTGAAATTGCAGCCAAATATGTACCAAACATAAATGGCACGATACTTAAAAATTAAATCGGTGTATATTGATTGAAACTTATGAATTAAAAAACATATACATATGTGATATGTAAAATAAACAAAATATACATATATCACGTATAAACGTTAATCATCGGCCATTCATATTTTTTAATTTTGGCAGGCAACACTGTCCACAATGTGAACACGTCATGTGAATAATTGCAATATCGCTTGCGGCTTTTAAAACGTTTGTTTTAGTCCGGGAAACTGTTGAACGATAATTTACATTTTTGTATGCTTAGGTACACTTTGGTCTCAAACCACCTAAGTACTAAATTACTAGCCGGTTAAAACTCGATGTGTGCGACGAAAGGAAGTTTCGAATAAAATTAACGCATCGTCGCAGAAACGAGTTATCCCCGGGTCTAAGACACCACTACAGCAGTCCTATATCCACACGACCACACACATTGTAAAATAGGAGTAATCGTTTACACTGTGCAGTAGTGAAAACAGCAGCGTGTATATTATATGCCATGCAGCTGGTCGCATATATAAGAGTGTAATATATTAGGGATGGTGGACTTATTCGATTTAAAACGACACACTACACTATTAATTCGATAGAATTTAAAACTACTTAGCCCTAAACGCGCTGTGGAAACTATATATATGTACAAATATACAAAGGCATGGGTGGGCGGCAGGTCAAAACACTCGGCATTAGGCTGGAGAGAGTATATTATTATACCTTTTATACCATAAAATATTTTATTACGGCCGTCCAGCATATAACGGCTATCAAGCTATCCTTTTTTAACGTCCGACGTGTGTATCACCTTATTTCATACGAATTCGTTTGGCGAGATTCAAATCTGAAAATTACAAACTTAATAATAAGTGTTACATAGTGACAGTACTGTTGTGCGTTTACGCAAGGTAAACGGACTTTTTTCCATACTCGTGTTAAATGTTTTTTTCTTGATATTCAAGGTTTTGCGAACATCAATATCTCCTGAATAATAAATTTCAAAGGTAAATAAGTGTAAACGAATAATTTATTCGGATATGATTATTTAGTGTTGGAACATTGCACACGGAAAAAAATATTTAGTAAGATTAACCATTTTTAAAGTTAGTTCAACTTTAAATTCTAGTTATATATGTGACAACCAGATAATTAGTTGAT